>NW_006408600.1:10149780-10154832 GCF_000296735.1 Chrysochloris asiatica
ATAGAAAGGAATGTTGGGAAGCATGATTAGAGAAAACTTGTAAGCCCGTCTTCAGCCTATAACTGATTGGAATACCTCAAAGGGGTTCTACAACTTGCCCAGTGAAATAGGCCTTGTACAAAGCCTTCACAGAGTATAGGACCTTAAGTGGAATACTGAGTCCCATGCACAACCTTGTGAGATGAGACATTCCCACAAAAAGGACAAGCAGACTGGAACAGCTACAGTGACAGAAGATACAGCTTCATTATGAACCTGACCTATACTCAGAGTAGTAGTTACTCTAAATACCAACAGAGAGGGAAAGAGTCTTCAAATCAAGTATCAATGCTGTCCGCTCTGTGCACAGGGTATATAAGGTTGGACAACTTAGACATTGGATATCTAAAATGAGGGGACAATAAAGGCACGAAGTGACTGTCTTACAAGGTTTCAAGAGGGAGCTTAGTTAAGAGTGTGGGGGGAAAGAATAAATACCAAGTAGTTTAAAATCAGGAAAGTATGTGTGCCAGAGTTGTATTCTTTCACCATTTTACCGTTATTGGTATACTAACCAAATAATTTGAGAAGATGGACTATATGAAGAAGAATGTGGCAATAAGATTGGAGGAAGGCTCATTAACATACTGCAATATAGTCAGCTGACACAGCCTTGTTTGCTGAAAGTGAAAGGTTTGAGGTACTTGCTGATGGAAATCAAAGAAGATAGCATTGAGCATGGACCACAACTCTGTGTAAAACACACGCACACACAAATCCTCACAACTGGACCAATAAAAAATTATGATAAACTGATAAAATATTTTAGCTGTCAGGGGTTTCTTTTTACTTATATCCACAATGCTTATGGAAGCAAAAGCAGGAAAACAAATGGCATATTGTTTTAGGCAAATCTGCTAATCTTTCTTTTGTCTTTTTCACGTGTGTTGAATACACTATTTTAATTAGTACTTTATATTATTTTAGAAGGAGGAACCATGAAAGCATAGTAGATTCTGAACTGGGCTGCTAATCACAAGATCAATAGTTCGAATTTATGAGAAAGCAACTCTTTGAACTTTTTCAAGGTCAAAGACAATGACCCAAGCCATACTATTTTCAATTGCCTCATATGCATGTGAAAGCTGAAATGTGAATAAGGAATACTGGAGAAAAATTAATACATTTAAATTATGGTGTTGGTGAAGAATACAAAACAAAACATGGACTGCCAGAAGAACAAATCTGTCTTGGAGGAAGTATACAATCAATATGCTCTTTAGATGTGACAATAGCAAGACTTCTTCTTACATATTTTTAACATAATATCAAGGACCAGTCTCTGGGAAATGACATTATGCAAGTTAAAGTAGAGGCTCAATGGAAAAAAAGGAAGACCTCAAATGAGATGCATTGACACAGTGGCAGCAATAATGAGCTCACACACAAATGTAAGGATGGTGCAGAACTGGGCGGTGCTGTGCATTTCTTGTTGTTGTTTTTACATATCATTGAGTTGGTACCAAATCATACTGACACTACGAATAACAGAACAAAACATTGACCTGTCCTGGGCCAACCTTATAGTCATTGCTATGCCAGAGCCCATTGCTGTGTCAATCCATGTAATTGGGGGTCTTCCTCTTTTTCTCCTATGCTCCACTATACCAAAAATGATAATCCTTCTCCAGTGACTGCTATTTCCTGATAATATGTCTGAAGTATGATCAATGAAGTCTGGCCATCCTAGCTTTCAAAAAGCTCCCTGGCTGTGCTCCTTCCAACACAGATGTGCTTGTTCTTTTGGCACTCCATGATATTTTTAATATTCTCCTGCAAAACCTTAACTCAAATTCATCAATTTTTCTACAGTCTTCCTTACTCACTGTCCAACATTCACATGCATAAGAGGTTATTAAAATATCATGGCCTTGGTTAGGCGCACCTTAGTCATGACACCTTTGCTCTTCAACATTTTAAAGAAGTTTGATGTAACAGATTTGCATAATACATTGTTTGATTTTTTTGTCTGCTGCTTCTATGAGTAATGATGGTTGATCTGAGCAAAATGTATCTCTTTGACAAATTCTATCTTTTCTCAATTTATATGGACATTTTTTATTGGTCCAGTGGTGAGGATTTTTGTTTTCTTTACATTGAAATGCAACCCATACCACACGTTGGGGTTTGAATTTTTCCTTCAGTTCCCTCAGCTTGAGAAATGCTGAGTATGTTCTTCCTTTTTTGTTTTTTAACTCCAGGTCTTTGCATAGTTTCTTATAATATTTGACTTGGTTTTCTCAAGCTGTCCTTTGAAATTTTCTGTTCAGCTCTTCTACATCCTCATTTCTTCCATTTGCTTTAGCATCTCTATGCTGAAGAACAAGTTACAAAGTCTCTTTTGACATTCATTTTGGTCTTTTCCTTCTTTCTTTTAATCTCAATGATTTTTTGCTTTCTTACTCTATGATGTTCTTGATGTCATTCCACAATTCTTATGGTCTTTGGTCTTTAGTGTCTAATGCATCAGTTCTGTTCTTGAGATGATCTCTAAATTCAGTTGGGATATATTAAAGGTCATGTTTTAGCACTCATGAACTTGTTTTAATTTTCTTCACCTTCATCCTGAATTTGCATACTACCAATTGATGTTCTGTTTCACATTCTGCCCTGGTCTTGTTTTGGCTGATGATATGGAACTTTTCCACCAGCTTTTCCACAAATGTAGTCAATTTTATTTCTGTGTATTTCATCTGGTGAGGTCATCTTTTATGTAGTTTAAAAAAGGTGTTTGCAATGAAGAAGTTATTGGTCTTACAAAATACTATCATGCAATCTGCAGCATCATTTCTACCACCAAGGCCAGGTTTTCCAACAACTAATCCTTTCTCTTTTTTTCCAACCTGTGCATTCCAATCACCAGTAATTATCAATGCATCTTGGTTGTATGTTTGGTCCATTTCAGACTGAAGAAGTTGATAGAATTCTTCAATTTCTTTATCGCTGGCTTTAATTGTTGGTGCACAAATTTGAATAAAGAAATCTGAATAAGGAAGACCATAAAAGAATTGATGCTTTTGAGTTATGGTGTTGGAGGAGAATATTGAAAGTGCCATGGGCTGCCAAAAGAACCAGCAGATCTGTGTTGGAAGGAGCACAGCCAGAATGCTCCTTGGAGGCCAGGATGGCCAAACTTCATCTCTCATACTTTGAACTTATTGTCAGGAGGGACCAGCTGCTAGAGAAGGATATTATGTTTGGTAAGGTGGAGGGTCAGAGAAAAAGAGAAAGACCCCTAACAAAATGGATTGGCAAAGTGGCAGCTTCAATGGACTCAAGCGTGACAACAATTGTGAGTTTGGCCCAGGACCAGGCAGAGTTTCTTTCTGTTGTACATAGGATGTCTATGAGTCGATACCAACTTGATGGCACCTAACGACAACAACAACAAATTTGAATAATAGTAGTATTAACTGGTCTTCCATGTAGGTGTACTGATCTCATTTTGGACAATTTCCAGCTTTCTTAATTTCATACTTTGTACTTTCCATGTTCTGATTATTAATGGATATTTACAGCTGTTTCTCTTCATTTTCAATTGTACCCCTCAACAAATGAAGGTCCTGATGGCTTTACTCCATTCATGTCGTCAAGGTCAACTCTACTTTGAGGAGGCAGCTCTTCCCCAGTAGCATTTTGAGTGCCTTCCATATTGAGGATTTAATCTTCTGGCACTGTGTTGTTGTTGTTGTCAGGTGCCATCGAGTTGGAACCAATTCATAGTGACCCCATGCACAGCAGAACAAAACAATGTCCGATCCTGGGCCAACCTCACCACCGCTGCCACACTTGACGCCATCAACGATGCCACCTGGCTGAACCATCTCGTTGGGGGTCTTCCTCTTTTTCTCTGACCCTCCATCTTACCCAGCATGACATCCTTCCCCAACAACTGTTCTCTCCTGACAATATGTCTAAAGTATGAGAGATGAAGCTTAGCCATCCTGGCCTCCAAGGAGCACTCTAGCTGCACTTCTTCCAAAACAGATCTATTGGTTCTTTTGGCAGTCCATGGCACTTTCAGTATTCTCTTCTAACATCACAACTCAAAGGCATCAATTCTTCTACAGTCTTCCTTATTCACTGTCCAGCTTTCGCACATATATGACAATATTTTGGTGCTCATCATAATGCTTCAATATTCAATATTCTGGTGCTTACCGTGTTCCACCACTGTTCATTAGGTTTCTAGGGATTAAATATTTGGAAGTAGTCTGTCTCTCCTTCTACCTAGTCTGTCTTAGTCTGGGAATTAAGCTGAAACCTGTATTCCATAGGTGACCCTGCTGGTATTTAAAATACCCGTGGCATAGCTTCCAGAATCACAGCAACACATGAGCCACCACAGTATGACAAACTGACAGACAAGTGGTGTTTCTTGTGTATATGACCCCTGTGAGTCAGAGTGGACTTAATGGCACAGAACAAGAACAATATTACTGCAAAATAGAGCTAGATAAACTGTGTTAATATACCAGTTTTGCAACTGAGAAACTTGTATGACTATTCATTGAGTGCTCATTCAGTCAGAAATTTCCTAATGTATCTGCTGAGGTCCTGATACTAGCTAACTAACTATAATGCACTGGCAAATTAAACAAGGAATTTACTGTCTAATCAGGAATTTAAAAAATTTTCTAGCCATAGTTTTCTAATTTGTAATATGAAATGTTTTTAGGATTAAATGGCGTTATCTCAGGCATGTATATTCCATTAACCCCATTCATTCTATTAACAAGGATGCTAACAATATTTACTCAAAGTTTTAAATTAATATTTACACACACAATGTATATAACCTACTTTTCCTAATTTTTTTAATTATATGCAATCCTTTTTACCCATTTCATTAATAAAATAACATTTTACACATGCATTTTGGAAGAAAACATGATCTATTAATAGTAAGCAGTATAAATTTTAATTTTAAATTCAAATTAAGTTGTTTCATAGAGTCTAGATGGTAAACTTGAGTATTTATATATATATATATATATATATATATATATATAA
>NW_006408600.1:10154932-10191868 GCF_000296735.1 Chrysochloris asiatica
ATGTGTCCAAGGATATTATGTATAGTATTTTGGAAGGTCAAGGAAAATGAGGAAGACCCCCAAGGTAATGGATTGACACAGTTGCAGCAACATTGAGCTCAAACATAACAATGGTGAGGATGATGAAGGGCCAGGTTGTCTTTTTTCTGTTGTCATTATTGACTCAAAGGCCCCAAACAACAACTACAACTGTTTTTAATATGTATGCAATATTAAATATTTTTATCATATAAATGCATCTGCTACTGAATTGGAACTGGGCTCCTGCCTTCTGTGATGAAAAGGCAAATTATTAAATCACACTTAATTTAAGTACTCAGGTTTTTCCAATTTGACTTAATTGTCAATTGAGAACTTAGAATTTATGATTTAAAGTGAACAGGGAAGGAAAATGAAATGGAGTGAGTCAATGTGGGCCTTGGAAATAAAATAATTTATATCTATGGACAAAAGACAAATACTGTCAATTTATAAGTACATTAACTCATAAACAGTTGTTTGAGTAATCTTTTTGACTAATAATAGTTAAGCAGATACTCCCAAGTGTAATTTGAAGAGGCAGTAGAATGACTATATGAGCAATGATGATGAAATACTGCAAAACTTCTGTCCTGAGATATTATCTATACCCCAGATAACCATTAATATGGCCAATAAAATAGATTAATATAGCTATTTCCTATTTCATTTTGTCTCCGAATACTAATATAAAAATTTAAGCAAACACATATCAGGAACATATGTAATATCTATATGTAGTCTATAGATAGAATATCTATATGTAGTCTATAGATAGAACATTGCCTAGAGCATTGGTCCCTACAGTTACTTTGATCTTTTCACCTCATGATTCTTTGATGATTCCTACTTCAAAAACCTCTCCTGTTATTTTTCCAAGTACATACCCATAATCTTGATTTAATATTATTTTTCTTAAGGATCATACTGCCTCACAGTGTGAGATGATATAATAATTCTTCTTGAAATATCCCTATAAATGTATGTGCTTCAAGTCTACATGAAATCATGGTCTTATTTACTGAGCATTTGGTCTATATTGGCCACTGCTCACTGGGATTCTACAAAATAATGTCCAAGCATCAAAATTAATATCTTTATCTCAACACCAATATATTTCTGTTATTTTTTTTAATCAATTAGTGGCATAAATATACTTGAAATAATCTTTTATAGGAGTTAAGGGAATACTCCAATTACCATTTATCTGATCATTAAATATTAGGCTCTTAATTTCTAATTCTGAGGAGCTCTGGTATTGCAGTGGGTTATACGTTAGGCACCTAGCCACAAGATCAGCAGTTCTAGTCTACTAGTTGCTTTGCAGGAAAAAGTTGAAGCTTTCTTGTTACATAAAGATTCCAACTTCTGAAACCCTATATAGGGTTGTTATGAGTCGGAATCAATTCGACAGCATACAACCACCACTACTAATCCCTAATACTTACCTCTCTATACCACCATTCCTCTGTCACTTTGTTGTACTGTGGTGGCTTGCATGTTGCTGTGATGTTGGAAGCCACGCAACTGGCATTTTGTATACCAAAACGGTCACCCATGGCAAACAGGTTTCCCTGAGTTTTCAGGTGACACAGACTAGGAAGGAGAGACAGACTACTTTAGAAGATCTAGCCACTGAGAAGCTTATGAATAGCAGTGAAAATCATCAGAAAGTACCAGAATATTGAATACTGAAACATTATGACTAGCACCAGAATATTTTAAGATATAGTTCAGGTTAGAAGGAACTCAAGATATGACTGAGGAAGAGCTGCCTCTTCAAAGCAGACATGATCATGATGATGCAAATGGAGTAAAGCTTTTGGGATCTTCATTTGCTGATGAGGTGCAACTGAAATGAGGAGAAATAGCTGCAAACATCAATTAATAATTGGAACATGGAATGCATGAAGTACAAATCTAGAAAATTTAAAGTTGTCAAAAATTAAATGGAACACATAGACATTGATATTCTAAGCATTTGTGATCTGAAGTGCACTGGTATTAGTCATTTTGAATCTGACAATTAAATGATTTAGTGTACTGGGAATAACTAATAAAAGAGGAATGGTGCCACATCAGTCATCCAAAAGATCATTTCAATATCTGTCTTGAAGTGTAATGCTATCTGTGGCAGGATAATATCCATATGCTTACAAGGAAGATCAGTTAATACCACTATTATTCCAATTTGCACACCAACCACTAAAACTAGTGAAAAAATTGAAGAATTCTACCCACTTTTTTTGACTCTGAAATTGAACAAACATACAATCAAGATATTCTCATAATTATTAATGTCTGGACTACAAAGGTTAGAATAAAAAGGAGTGCTGGAGGTGATTTGAATGTAGAAAATGGCTTCACTTCTGTTGCTTGACACAATTCCAGCAGATAGCTCTCAGAAGCTGCTTTCTATATTCTCTTTAGGGTAACTTTGAATTTACTTGTAAAAATATATAATATGGCCATATTCACAGCCTTTCCCTATGAGTTCTACAAACCTTAGGAAAAACTGGCTTAGCAACAATTGCTTTCAGCTTTGGTGGGTTGAGTACAAAGGAAATTGTATGTGCCACTCCTGTTCACAGAAAACCTAAGTACAAAGTAACTGCATTTATGAGATCACCAAAGTAGATAACAAACTAAAGTGAAGCTGACCAACCCTTACAGACCTCACCACAATCAATTACCAGCCAGAATTTACAAACCCCCACTATTACATACAGGCACCTACGTGAATAGGCAGGGAATAGTGAACATAAGTGAAAAGTGGTCAAAACTTAATAATCTACATTTCTTGCAGCAATTAGCCAGGTTGGGTCTTATGCCTCACAACCTCAAAAGAAAGGAAATACAAAGAACTCTGTGGTTAAGCAATTTAATGAACACTTTTTAGAAAACAAAATTAAATAGATGTTAGTAATGCTTTTACTATGAAAATAATAGCATAGTATGTAGGATAGAAGATTGATAATCACTTAGTAGAAACAATAAAGTGGTGTAAGCATTAATGATTAATAGAAACTTATATTACTAAGAGGATGTAATCAAGGGTCTGATAAGTGGAAATGATTTGTGTAAGGTTTAACTTGATCTTTTAGTGGGAAAAAGAAGAAGCAATTTATCACTTACAAAGGAGAGGATATGATGTCAAAAAGAAATTGTTCAGTGGTTGAAAAATGAACAGGATATGGAAAGGTCAGTTTGGACACCACAGAAATACTTTTGCTAAGGTTGTATAATCACAGAGTAAAAGGAATGTTGTGATTGAAACTGTGTAATAATTCATGGAAAAATCAAAGAATCAAATCATTATGTACTGTGTAATTTTAAGTATAAAAAAATAAAGACTTGCTGAGCTGGGCCAGAAGAGAGAAGAGAGAATAACAAGCAGACAGAGAAAGAAAGCCCGCTCCAGCCAACTAATCAGAGGCTTTCGATTGCTTTCATTTTCGCCGACTCCATGTCTCCTCTTGTGTCCCACAACCCCGCGTGAGCTGGACTTCTGCAAAGGAGTGATCAGCAATTAGAAAAATATGATCTTGGTTGTAGAAAAGATGCTGGATATGCATGATAGAATTTTTCAAGACTGATGATGTTTTTATTGCAATAGATAAAATAGATAAAATAGATACAATAGATAAAAATCATATGGACTACATCTGAGGAAAGAGACGATGGAAAAGTTCCATATCATCAGTCAAAACAAGGCCAAGGATAGACTGTGGAAGAGACCATAAATTGCTCGTATGTAATTTCAGGCTAAAGCTTAAAAAAATAAAAACTAATTCATGTGAGCCAAAATATGACCTTGAACATATCTCCCCTTAATTTAGAGATAATCTCAAGAACAGATTCCATGCATTAAACACTAACGAACAAAGACTAGAAGAGTTGTGGGATAAAATCAAGAACATCATGCAAGAAGAAGCAAACGGGCATTAAGGAACCAAGAAAGAGAGAAAAGACCAAAATGGTGTCAGAAGAGAGTCTGGAAAATGTTCTCAAATGTAAAGATGCTAAGGCAAAATGAAGAAATGGTGAGGTAAAAGAACTGAGCAGAAAATTGAAAATTGCAGCTCAAGAAGACAATTCAAATATTCTTATAAAATGTACAAGGACTTGGAGTTAGAAAACCAAAAGGGAAGAACATGCTCAGCATTTCTCAAGCTGGAAGAACCCAGGAAAAACCTAAAGCCTCAACTTTTATTAGTGAGGGATTCTGTGTGCAAAATATTGAATGGTGACAAAAGCATCAAAAAAAACAGGAAAGGATACCAAAAAGAAATGGGCAATGGTTAACCATTTTAAGATGTAGCATAATGTAGTGGTTGTGAATCGAGCTGCGAACCAGAAGATCAGCAATTCAAAATTACCAGCTGCTCCGTAGGAGAAAGATGAGGCTTTCTGCTCCCGTAAAGATTTACACCCTCAGAAACCCTGCTCATGGTCACTATGAGTTGGAACTGACTTGACGGCACTTAACAACAACAATATGATCAAGAGCCAATGGTACTTAAGAAAGAAGTCTAGTGTGCACTGAAGGCTTTGGCAAAGAACAAGTCTTCAGTAATTGATAGAATACAAATTGAAAAATTTCAACAAACTAATGCAGCACTACACTAACTTCTTCATAAGAAAACAAAAACACTTCTTTTTATAAAGAAGTTAGTGTAGAAGAAGTCCTAAAATGGAAATAAGGTTATTACAACAGTATTCCCATTTATTATTAGCAATTTTTTAAGATAAAACTTCATGTTTTTTTTCTCTTACTCCCTCCATTCTGAGGTATAGAGGGATCCTCATCATTGAATTTGGTAGATACATATCAATGATTTTACACATTCTATGATAGAATCAGCAAGATGGTGGGTCAGGTAGACATGCAGTAAAGAGCTCCATCAAGACAACACAGAATACCAGACAAAGCAGGCTTAGGGGATGGTGCTAGAACTCTGAACCACATATAAAGGAATATTTAGAAGCTTGGAAGGTTTACAGCTAGGGGAAATTGTAGTAGATTCAAGAAATCCAGTACTTTCTAATTCAAGATGCTCAGTTGCTCCTGGAGCCACCATCTTGGGAGAGACTTAGCAGGGGTAAGGATCAGAATAGCAAGAAACTCCTGACAGAACCGCATAAATACAGGTGTGGACATTCTTTTTTTGGTATCTGTTCATTGGTCTCTCGCTGTCTGTGCACCTTCATTCTGGTGACTAGAGGGGATGCCTGAGTGAATGGACAGCCCACCCCCACCCCTAGAGGGTTCTATTACGCCTGCACATTTATCTCCTTGAAATTTAAAGCGACAGTTTCCATTAAAAACCAAACAGCCACCACTTGTCTGTTGGTTTGTTGTACTATGGTGGCTTGTGAGTTGCTGTGATTCTGAAAGCTATGCCACCAGTATTTTAAATACCAGCAGGGTCACCCATGGTGGACAGGTTTCAGATGAGCTTCCAGACAAGGACAGACTAGGAAGAAAGAGTGACAAACTACTCCTGAATATTTAGTCTCTGAAAACCTTATGAATAGCAGAGAAACACTGTCAGATATAGTGCCAGACAATTAGCCCCTCAGGTTGGAAGGCACTCAAAATGCGACTGGGGAAGAGATACCTCCTCAAAGTAGAGTTGACCATGATGACACTAATGGAGTAAAGCCCATGGGAGAAAAGCCCATGGGACCTTCATTTGTTGATGGGGCACAACTCAAAATGAAGAGAAATAGCTATAAACATCCATTGAAAATCAGAACATGGAATGTATGAAGTACGAATCTGGGAAAATTGGAAGTTGTCAAAAATGAAATGGAATGCATAAACATCAATATCTTAGGCATTAGTGAGCTAAAATGGACTGGTATTGGCCATTTTGAAACTGACAACCACATGGTTTACTATGCTGGGAATGACAAATTGAAGAGGAATGGTGTTGCATTCATTGTCAAAAAGAACACATCCAGATCAGTCATGAGGTACAATACTGTCTGTGATAGGATAATATCCATTTGCCTAAAGGGAAGTCCAGTAAATACTACTATTATTAAAATTTATTCACCAACTACTAAAGCCAGTGAAGATGAAATATAATTCTACCAACTTCTTCAATCTGAAATTGATCAAACATGCAATCAAGATTTCTTGATGATTACTGGTGATTGGAATGAAAAGGTTGGGAATTTCCAGAGGTTCAAGCTGGGTTCAGAAGAGGCCTTGGAATGAGGGATATCATTGTTGATGTCTGATGGCTCTTGGCTGAAAGCAGAGAATATCGGTAAGCTGTTTACCTGTGCTTTATTGACTACACAAATTCTTTCAATTGTGTGGATCATGACACGCTATGGACAACATTGAGAAGTATGAGTATTCCAGAACACTTAATTGTTCTCGTGAGGAATCTGTACCTGGACCAAGAAGCAGTTGTTCAAACAGAACATGGAAACACTGAATGGTTTAAAATTAAAAATGTGTTTGACAAGGTTGTTCTCTTTCACCATCTTATTCAACCTGTATGCTGACTTCTGTCAGTGGCTATAGTAGTGTAAACCAGGTAGAGTACAGTCTGGTGAGAAGACAGAGGGATCTCACGAAGGAAGCACTTATAGAACAATTCCAGAGCTTCAGATCTACTGTAAGATCCAGGACATCAGTTTCCTGCACTCACAAGTGGAAAAAAAAAATCACGATATTAAGGAAAATATGGCGAGTTAGGATTCTGGAGATGGGACACCCTTGATGACTACCCTGCCCTGGCAGAATTTAGAGGGCCCAGCCAAAGCTAGTCTGGCTCAGAAAACCATGCTAAATGCAGTGCAGAGGCATCTGAAAAAAAAAAAAAAAAAAAAAAAAGAGAGAGAGAGAGAGAGAGAGAGAGAGAGAGAGAGAGAGACGCAGGAGACTACACATTTCTCCCTCTTTCTCTCCCTGTCCCACATTCATTGCTCAGCCTGGACATCAGATGGGACAGTTTTCCACTGTATAGAGAGAGGGAGCTTGGCAGTGACTTATGACATCACCCGCGAAGCCACAGATCCAAAAGTTTCCCCAGAGGGACACCTTGTGTCAGTGCACCGTGGAGTAGATTCCTACTCCAGACAACTCTGAGTGGGGTTTCTGGGGCTGTGGGTCTGAGCGGGAGCGAAGTGCCTCGCCTTTCTCCCACTGTGCAGCTGGTGCTTTCAAGCTGCCGACCTTGCGGTCAGTGGCTGCTGCACTGCCCGAGCTCCCTATGCAGGACCAATTCAAAAGAATCTATAAAACCCCAGCATAACAGGACTCAACCATCCCGAGAATTGTGCTGTGCACATGCAGATACCTAACTGACCTTCAGAGACACAAATAGTGGACAATCTTTCTCCCATTAACTCCCTAATATCTATCTGCTCACCTCTACTCTAGTGACTAGAGGAGGGGGCCTGAGAGAGTGGACACCCCTTACCCCTGCTGGAGGCTTCTAATTGCACACACACTGATGGTGTAGCTTGGGACAGTCAACCACAGCTTCATTTATGTTCCAAAGTGGTAATTTTTGTCTATGCATTTGTTACTTCTGCTTTTGGTCCTTTTGATCACACATCTTTCCTGGAAGTGGGAGATTTTTCTCCCTATGTTACCCAAGAAGAGACAGCAATCGTGGCCATATAGCCAAGCTATAACCATACCCCATAATATTCCACCACTGAGACAAGACCCAACAACACCCACTAACCATGCAAAAAGGGAAGCCTATCTCCTGATCATATTCACCAGAAGACACCCAGTAAGCTTAACAACAGATAACATTCAATTAAGCTTAAAAAAATACAAAACTATCATGATGAATAAAAAGCAAGAATCAATATCTAAACACATCCAAAATCAGAAGAGAGTAGCTGATATAAACGAGCTGGAGAGAGACAAAGGCTTTATAGAGGAGGAAGAGCAGGTTTTGGATATGCCTGAGAAATAATTCAGAAGAATGGTATGAAAACAAATTCAAATGCTCCAAAAAGGGGTGGAGGAAAACAAGGAAGAAGTCAGGAAAGCACTACAGGAGCAATCAAATAAAATTGATACAGCACTGGAAAAAATTCAAAACCTGAAAAAAGATGCCCAGATTATCAATAATAAAATATCAGAAATGGACAGTATGCTGAAAGGGAAAAGGAGCAGAATAGAAGAGATGGAAGTCAAAACTTGCAAGCTGGAAGACAAATCTCTCAATAGTGCTAAGATAGAAAAGCAAACTGAAAAAAGGATTTAAAAAAATCTGAAGAGAGTCTAAGATTCATGCTGGATAACTTGAAGAGGAACAACTTAAGAATTATTGGCATTCCAGAACAGGAAGAATCAGAGAAGTCCACAGAGGAGATAGTGGAAGAGCTTCTGGACGAAAATTTCTCTAACATTTTGAAAGATGAGAAGATAAAAATTCAAGAAGCCAAATGTACTCCAGGAAGGATTAACCCTAAAAGAAAGTCACCAAGACATATAATAATTAAGCTCTTCAAAATCAAAGACAAGGAAAGAATACTAAAAATGGCCAGGGAGAATAGAAATGTCACTTATAAAGGCAAGCAAATTAGATTAAGCTCTGACTATTCAGAACAAACCATGCAGGCAAGAAGGCAATGGGGAGACATATACAAAGCCCTACAAGAAAAAAAACAACAACAACAAACTGTCAACCAATAATTGTCTATCTAGAAACACTATCAGTTAAATATGATGGTCTGATCAAGACATTCCAGGATAAATAGAATCTGAGAGATTTTATCAAAACCAATCCAGCACTTCAAAACATCCTAAAGAGAGTTCTGTGTACGGAAAACCAACAAGAAGAGACAACAAACAGAGATTGACAGATGTGACAACACAACCTGGAACTCAGTCAACAGATAGAAGAGTCCAGAACAACAAACTCAAAGGAGCTGGGAGGTCAACTAAAGATAAAAATTATATCAGTGTCAAAGAAGGGATAAATGTAGAAACAGAGATACAGGTGGTGAGGCTGTCAGGTATATTACAGGATACAATAGATTTTCTTAAATGGAGAGCAAAGTTAGTAGACTACAAGGTAACCCAAAAGAAAGTTAATACTTCACAACTTATCATAAAAATGAATTTCCAAGCAGAACAAGCAAACATGAAAATGAAAAAGAAACCAACAAGAAATAGCAAAAAAAGACAAACCCAACACAAGAAGGAATGCAGAACAAAAGAACAAACAGCACCACCAAAAAAGTAACATAATGGCAGGAATAAATTCATACTTATCAAGAATTACATTGAATGTCAATGGATTGTATACACCAATGAAGAGACAGAGAGTGGTAGAATGGATAAGAAAACAAGACCCTTCAATATGCTGCCTGCAAGAGACACACCTTACACACAAAGAAAAAAACAGACTAAAAGTTAAAGGATGGAAAAAATTTACCAAGCTAACTGCAACAATAGACAAGCATGAGTGGCAATACTAATCTCCGACAAAGTAAACTTTAACATAAAACCCGGCATAAGAGACAAAGAAGGACACTATCTCATGGTCAAAGGGTTAATTGAGCAAACCGACATAATCATAATAAAGATATACACTCCCAATGAAAGAACACCAAGACACATGAAGCAAAATATACTGGAATTGAAGAAAAAAATAGATAAATCTAAATTATAGTGGGAGATTTTAACACACCACACTCAAAAAGGGACAGAACAACCAGAAACAAACTCGACAAAGTGACAAAGGAACTAAACAACACAATCAACCAAGTTGATCTCATAGATGTATACAGAGCATTCAATCCAACAGCACAATATACATTCTTCTTCAGTGTGCAGAGAACATTTTCCAGAACTGACCATGTGCTTGGTCACAAAGCAAGCCTCCATAAATTTACAAACATCAAAATTCTATACAGCATCTTCTCAGACTACAATGCTATAAAACTAGAAATCAACAATAAGAAGACCAAAACAATAAAGTTGAATACGTGGAAACTGAACAACACCCTGCTGAAAAGCAACTGGGTAAAAGAAGAAATTAAAAGTGAATTCATAAAGTTCCTAGAAACAAATGAGAATGAAAACACAACATACCAAAATATTTGGGACACGGCGAAAGCAGTGCTGAGAGGACAATTTATTGCAATAAATGCACATATCCAAAAAGAAGAAAGAGCCCAAATCAACACATTAACACAGCATCTCCAACAATTAGAAGCAGACCAGCAGAGGAAACCTACAGTCACCTAAAGAAAGGAAATAATAAAGATGAGAGCAGAAATAAATGAGATGGAAAACCAAAAAATTATAGAAAGAATCAATAGGACAAGAAGCTGGTTCTTTGAAAGGATTAATAAAACTGACAAACCATTGGCAAGACTAACAAAAGAAAAGAGGGAGAGGGCACAAATAACTCACATTAGAAACCATATGGGTGAGGTCACAACAGAACCAAAAAAAATCAAAGGATAATAACAGAATACTATGAAGAGTTGTACCCCAACATATTCAAAAACGTATTCAACCTGTATGTTGAGCAAATCATCTGAGAAGCTGGGTTATATGAAGAAAAACGTGGCATCAGAAATGCAGGAAGACTCATTAACAATCTTCAATATGCAGATGATACAACCTTGCTTGCTGAAAGTGAAGAGGACTTAAAACATTTATTGGTGAAGATCAAAGAGCACAGCCTTCGGTATGGACCTCAATGTAAAGATAACAAAAATCCTCACCGCTGGACCAATAAACAACATTCTTATCAACGGAGAAAAGATTGAAGTTGACAAGGACTTCATTCTTCTGGGATCAACTATCAACACTCATGGAAGCAGTAGTCAAGAGATCAAATGACGTATTGCATTAGGCAAATCTGCTGCACAAGACCTTTTTAAAGTTTTGAAGAGCAAAGATGAGGACTAAGGTTCATCTGACCCAAGCCATGGTAATTTCAATGACCTCATATGCATGTGAAAGCTGGACAATGAATAAGGAAAACCATAGAATTGATGCTTTTGAGTTATGGTGTTAGAGGAGAATATTGAAAGTGCCATGGGCTGCCAAAAGAACCTATAGATCCATTTTGGAAGAAGTGCAGCCAGAGTGCTCCTTGGAGGCCAAGATGGCCAAACTTTGTCTTTCATGCTTTGGACATATTGTTAGGAGGGACCAGTCACTGGAGAAGGATATCTATCATGTTTGGTAAGGTGAAGGGTCAGAGAAAAAGAGGAAGACCCCCAGCGAAATGGATTGGTCAAGTGACAGCATTGATGGACTCAAGCATGACAATAGTAGTGAGGTTGCTCCAGGATTGGGCAGTGTTTCGTTCTGTTGTGCATAAGGTTGCTATGGGTTGGTACCAACTCAATGGCACCTAACAACAACAACAACAATGCAGCACTGGAGGGACTCACTCATCTAGGCCAAGAAATTTGGAAGACAGCTACTTTGCCAACTGACTATAGGAAATTAATATTTATGTCCATTCTAAAGGGAAGTGACCCAACAGAATGCAGAAACCACCTGACATTGTCTTAATATCACATGAAAGCAAAAGTTGGCTAAAGACAATTGGCAGGGAACTGCCAGGGGTTCAAGGTGGATTCAGATGAGTTGAACAAGGTATATCATTGCTGATGTCAGATGTATCTTGGCTATAACAAATAATACAAAATATATATTTACCTGTGTTTTATTGATTAAGCAAAGTCTTTTGACTGTGTGGATCATGTCAAGTTATAGGCAACACTTCAGAAAATGAGTGGTCTGGTACATTTAATTGTTCTCATGCTGACATTGTACAGATACTAGGAGGCAGTCATTGAATAGAACAAGGGGAAATTAAATGGTTTAAAATCAGTAAAGGTGTACTCCAGGGTTGTATTCTTTCATTATATATTTGCAATATGTATGCTGAGCAAATAATCTGAGAATTTGGATTATATGATGAAGAACATGACTTCAGGATTGGAGGAGTACTCATTAACAACCTGCAATATTCATATGTTACAACCTTGCTTGCTGAAACTGAAGAGGACTTAAAAGACTTACTGATGAAGTTCAAAGAGCACAGTCTTTGGTATGGATTGCATCTCAGTGTAAAGAAAACAAAAGTCCTCACCTCTGGACTAATAAAATCATCATAAAAGGAGAAAGGATTGACGTTTTCAAGGACTTCATTTTGCTTGGATCCACCATCAACTCTCAGGAAAGCAACAGTGAAAAAATCAAACAACATATTGGATCAGGCACATGTGCTGCACAAGACCTCTTAAAAGTATTCAAGAGCAAATATGTCCGTTTGAATACTAAGAGCATTTGACCCAAGCCATGATATTTTCAATAGCCTGATATGCATGTGTAATTGGACAATGAATAAGGAAGACTGTAGAAGAATTGATGCATTTGTGCTATGTTGTTTGAGGAAAATATTAAAAGTACCACAGACTGCCAGAGGAACAAAAATTTGGGTTGGAAGAAGTACAGTCAAAAAGCTCCTTAGAAGACAAGATGACCAGACTTCATATCTCATACTTCGGGCATATTTTCAGGAGGGAGCAATCCCTTTAGTAGGACATCGTGCTTAGTAAATTGGAGTGTCAGTGACAAATAGTGAGAACCGCAATGAGAAGTATTGGCACAGTGGTTCCAGCAATGGGTTCAAATTTAAAACAATTGTGAATGGCCCAGGACTGGGCAATTTCATTCTTTGGTGCATAAAGTCATTATGGGTGGAACCAAATTGATGGCACCTGACAGCAATAACAGCAACCACCTCTCTACAAATAATTGTTCATGATATTTCTTAAATTAGTCACCCAAAATGCACATTAGATGACAAACTGTGTTATAATATCCTAGAATTCTATGTTGAGGTCCTTAATGCTGAGTCAACTTTTAGGAAGCAGTTACTTAAAAGCCAGTAAGTTTTAAGAATTAATCAGTGAATTAATCTATTTTATTTTGAATCTTTCTCTGTTAAAGGAATGGTCACATTTTATGTTTTATATTCTTTTCACAAAAGAAGAAATGTAAGGAATTGAAAATTAACATTTAGGGATCTTTTTTTCTTGAATACTGAAAATAAAAGCCTCAAGTTTCTGTTAGAGAAAATAAGGAAAAGAATGCAAGAAGAAATTTCAAAGGAAGATCTTCTATTCTCTACACACAGAAAACACTTTTTGCATATCTTTCTAGAGTGAGAGGAAAAAACTGAACCCATTATAACCTTGTGCCATAAAACAGTTTGTTCTTTTAAAATTTAATAGAAATTGAAGATACGGCCTCAGATGAGTCAATGAATGTACATCTTCTGATTTCAGTTTTGAATAGACTTCATCACTCATAGCATACTCAGCACTTTTATAGATGTTGTGTTTATGAGAGATGTATTTATAGGCAATGCAAGAGGAGTCATCGTCTCTATTTTAATTAAGGAAGTCAAGCAGAGATTAAATTAAATCTCATTTGCATTCCATGTTACTTCTAGATCTTGAAGTAAACAAGGAGCACCAATAAAATGTGGTTATGAAAAAGGAACAAATTACCAGTTTCCAAAATAAAGAAACAAATTAAACTGTAAAAATAGTCAAGTCCTTTATGGGAAAACTGACCCTGTCCTTTAATTAATATTCCACTTAATTTTTCACCTGTCAAGTTTATTGGGAAGCTACTTTTGCACTAACAGCACATGTGTGTCACTCATTATTGTTTTTACAGGGTATTGTCTGAGATAAGAAGTGAAGCAGTTGTTAAAGTGTTTAGCTACTAACTGAAAGGCAACTGTCTGAACCCACCAGCCTCACCATGGGAGAAAGATGTGACAGCTTATTTCAATAAAGAGTTGTAATCTGGAACCCTTATAGGGAAGTTCAACTCTGCCCTATAGGGTTACAGAGTCAAAATTGACAGCAAAGTGTTTGTTTTGTTTGGGGTTTTTTTGTTGTTGTTGGTTGGAGGTGCTGCATACTATTGTATCCTGTGGTGGTATATGTGTTCCAATAACTTTAACATGACTCCAAAGGATGTTTGTGTTCTAGTGACCAATGAGACATCTATGTCCCACCAATTCTTCCAAAGGAATGTATACATCACCTCAATCATAATCCCAGGGTTCAGAGGGACATACTCAATTGATACAGACAATGATTATCAAATATCCCATTAATGAAAAACAAACAAATTTCTTAAATATATATATTTTAATTGGTCATGAAAGTGTTAAAGACAATTCACTAGAGTTTGGAAATGATATCATATTTGGTCCAGGCAATGATTCTACTTACTCCTCTATAAGAAAACATCTGTTACTAACAACAGTCAGTTTCAGACACATCATCCCAAACAGATCCTTGGAGGCCAGTATAGCCAAACTTTGTCTCTCATACTTCAGACATATTGTCAGGAGGGACCAGTTGCTGGAGAAGGATATCATGTTTGGCAGGGTGGAGGGTCAGAGAAAAAGAGCAAGACCCCCAGCGAGATGGATTGGCAAAGTGGCAGCATCAATGGACTCAAGTATGGCAACGGTAGTGAGGTTGGCCCAGGATAGGGCAGTGTTTTGTTCTGCTGTGCTTAAGGTCACTATGAGTTGGTATAGACTCGATAACAACAACAACAATACATCCTAACCACTACAGAGCTGGCACTCTCTCATCCTCAAATTATTTTCTGTCATTACCAGGTTAATAATTTTACAGTATTCTTAGGTAGAATTGCTCCAAAAATATCTAGCATGATGGATGGAAATAGACTAGATCCAAGGAATAATGGCAAGTCTAATATGATTCCTGCCTCCCTGGAGGAATATGTTATAACAGTAATACAATATAATAAGCTCCAAAAGTTTATAATATAGTATTATGCTTAATCATCTGAAGATGCACCTAAAACATCTGGGGACAAAATCTCTATTGCAGCTGGTGGGTCAAATCAAGGACCTTGCATTTGTAGCCAAGCTCTCAACCACTATCCCACCAGGAGGCCTTAGTGTGTTAAGGCAGTAACCACATAGGAAACAAACTAAATAACCTAAAGACTGTGTAGGATATGGAGAACAAAGAAAGAAGCAGCAACAACAAACCTAAAGACTTGGTGAATATGGAGGACTTTTCTTCTTTGTCCCTAAGGATTGTTATTGTTGTTAAGTGCCATTGAGTTGGTTCTGACCCATAGTGACCCTGGATAGGGTTTCTGAGGAGTAGCTGATGAGCTTGAACTGCCAATCTTGCAGTTCAAATGGCTTTGCAGTCTGGCACAATAACCCATAGTGCCATACCAGGACTCCACCCTAAGGATTAGGGAGCTTTAAAGAGTAGCACATTTGACTTCTCTCCAGTCCCACAGATACTCTGCTCCAGGAGAGTGGAATCATCTGGTGGTGAAAGTTGAAGGAGAAACTTGGGATGCATAGCTCAGCCCTTCCATGCTTTTTTCTTATTGGGTGTTAGCTAGCATAAGGAATATACACTCTGCTCTGCTTCTCCAGTATCAGTAATCTAATTCAGGTAGTCTGCTTTGAGAGACTCACTTGCTCACAGATAAAAGCAACATTCTTCAATGCTAGCTTTATCAATACAAGAAAATAATTTGACCACCATCTAATTTATTCTCTTGTCTTATTTCTCACTTAGTTTAGAACCATGGCAGATAATATAAACACTGTATATTGCATATATATTAAAACTCAAGTTTCTTAAAATCTTGAAATTGCCTCTTGGTAATAAAAAACAAACATTTACTGAATATTAAAGAAGATAGTACATGTAGAGTGCTCAGTACATTAGTACACTATCTAGTACAGTTGCATAGCCTTTAAAAAATAATACTTCAGTGTGTTTATGGTTGAAATTCACACACCAAATTAGATTCCCATTTGACAATTTCTGTACAGATTGTTCAGTAATGTTAGTTACATTTTCCACAATGGGTCAACATTTTCTTTAATTGAATTCTGGTTGTTCCATATCCAGTGCTTTAATTTCCCTGACCCCTTATCTTCTCATCTTTGCTTTTTTAGACCTTTGGTTTCATTACAAGCATACATTGACAGAGAACTTCCAGAGGTTCAAGCTAGATTCAGAAAGGATGTGGAATGAGGGATATCATTGCTGTTTTATGATGGATCTTGGCTGAAAACAGAGAATATCAGAAAGATGTTTACCTGTGCTTTATTGACTATGCAAAGGCTTTTGATTGTGTGGATCATGACAAACTATGGACAACATTGCAAAGTATGAGTATTCAAGAACACTTAATTGTGCTCATGAGGAATCTGTACATGGACCAAGAGGCATTATTTGAACAGAACATGGGAACACTGAATGGTTTAAAATTAAGAAAGGTGTGCAACAGGGTTGTATTCTTTAACCATACTTATTCAACCTGTATGCTGAGCAAATAATATACGAGAAGCTGGGTTCTATGAAGATAAATGTGGCATCAGGATTGGAGGAAGACTCATTAATAACCTGCGATATGCAGATGATACAACCTTGCTTGCTGAAAGTGAAGAGGACTTAAAACATTTACTGATGAAGATCAAAGAGCACAGTCATCTGTATGGACTGCTTCTCAATGTCAAGAAAACAAAAATCCTCACCACTAGACCAGTAAACAACATTCTTATCAACGGAGAAAAGATTGAAGTTGTCAAGGACTTCATTCTTCTTGGATCAGCTATCAACACTCATGGAAGCAGCAGTCAAGAAATCAAGCGACGTATTGCATTAGGCAAATCTGCTGCACAAGCCCTTTTTAAAGTGTTGAAGAACAAAGATGTCAGCTTAAAGACTAAGGTGTGCCTGACCCAATCCATGGAATTTTCAATAACCTAATATGCATGTGAAATCTGTACAGTGAATAAGGAAAACTGTAGAAGAATTGATGCTTTTGAGTTATGGTGTTGGAGGAGAATATTGAAAGTGCCATGGGCTGCCAAAAGAACCAACAGATCTGTGTTAGAAGAAGTTCAGCCAGAGTGCTCCTTGGAGGCCAGGATGGCCAAACTTCGTCTCGCATGCTTCGGACATATTGTCAGGAAGTACCAGTTACTGGAGAAAGACAACATGTTTGGTAGTGTGGAGGGTCAGAGAAAAAGAGGAAGACCCCCAATGAGATGGATTGGCTAAGTGGCAGCATCAATGGGCTCAAGCATGGCAACGATAGTGAGGTTGGCCCAGGATTGGGCAGTGTTTTGTTCTGCTGTGCATAAAATCGCTATGGGTTGGTCCTGACTCGATGGTACCTAACAAGAACAACAACTGTACTTATGAGTCATATCCTTTAATACATGTGCCTCTATTATTTCATTAAGAGGTAATCTTGGGGGAAGTTTTGGCTCAAACTTTGAAAAGTATCTCAAGGCAATAGTCCCAGCCATCCATTGCATTAGAGTTGATTACAACTCAGAGTGACAATATAGGATAAAATTGTTTAAGTGCAGTCAAGTTGCTTCTGATTCATAGGGATCTTGTATAGGGTTTCCAAGGAATGGCTTGTGAGTTTGAACCGCTGACCTTGTGGTTCAAACTGACCTTGTAGTCCAATGCTTTGTCCCATAGTGCCACTCCAGGACACCATAGGACAGAATAGAACTGCCCAATATGGTTTGTAAGGTTACAAATCTTACAGAATAAGACTGCCACATGTTTTTTTCTGTGGAACCAGTGGTGGGTTTGGACCACCAATATTTTGATTAGCAGTCTAGCACTTTAAACACTGTTCCACCAGGGCTCCATGGTCCAGTAAATTTGGACTTTTTAAAGAATTTGTATTTTGTTCTATTCTTTCCCATTTCTTTCAGAAACTACCTATTTGGACCCTGGTCAAAAGAGACCAAGGGGATAGTGCTTTGTTATTAAATGCCCTCAAGTCAGTTCTGACTCATATCAAATACTGCAATGAAAACAAAGAGACCTTAAGTCACAAAACCAAATGAGAAGAACACACTCAGCATTCACAAGCTGAAAGAAAAGAGAAAATTTCCTGCCTTGGCTTGCAATATTGAAGGATTCTATGGGTAAAATATTGAATGATACAGAAAACAACAAAAGAAGATGGAAGGAGTAAACTGTCACTGTACCAAACAGAAATGGAGGATGTTCATCCATTTCAAGATGTAGCATGTGATGAAGAGCCAATTGCTCTGAAGGAAGAATTCCAAGATGTACTGAAGTCATTGGCAAAAAATAAGGTTCTGGAAATTGATGGAATACAAATAGAAATCTTTCAACAAATTGATGCAGCACAGGAGGCACTCACTCATTTTTGCCAAGGAATTGGAAGATACCTGGCTAACTGATTGGAAGAGAAAGGTGACCCTTTAGAATGTGGAAATCATTAATATCACATGCAAGTAAAATTTTGCTAAAGATAATTAAGAAAGAATTGCAGCAATAAATTGACAGGACTCTGGCTAGAGGTTCAGGGTAGGTTTAGATGGGGACATAGAATGAGGGATATCATTGCTGATGAAAGATGGAACTTGGTTGAAAGCAGAGAATATCAGAAAGATATATACCTGTGCTTTATTAACTATACAAATTTCTTCATTTGTGTGGATCATGACAAGCTAGCAAGAGCATTTTGGAGAATGAGTGTTCTAGAACATTTAATTGTGGTCATGAGGAACCTGTACATAGACCAAGAGGCAGTTGTTCAATCAGAACAAAAGGACACTGAATGACTTAAAATCAGGAAAGGTGTGCTGCAGGGCTATATTCTTTCATCATAGTTATTTAAACTGTATGATGAGCAAAATTTTCAATAAACTGTATTATATCAAGAAGAATGTGACATCAAGATTTAAGGAAGACTCATTAACAACCTGTGATATGCAGATGATACACTCTTGCTTGTTGAAAGCAAAGAGGGCTAAAAATACTTATTGATGAAGTTCAAAGAGCACAGCCTTTGGTATGGGTTTCACCTCAATATGAAGGAAAAAAAAAAATTCCTCACCACTGGACCAATAAATAACATCTTCATAACAAGAGAAAGGACTGAAGTTTTCAAAGACTTCATTGTGCTTGGATCTATCATCAGTACTCATGGAAGCAGCAGTAAAGAAATCAAAGGACATATTGCATTAGGCAAATATGCTGCACAAGACCTCTTAAAACTATTCAAGAGCAAAGATGTCAGTTTGAATACTAAGGTGCATCTGATCCAAGCCATGATATTTTCAGTAGCCTCATATGAATGTGGAAGTTGAAATATGAATAAAGAAAACCATAGAAGAATTGGTGCATTTAAGTTATTGTGTTGGAGAAGAATTTTTAAAGCACTATTCACTGCTAGAAGAATACACAAATCTGTGTTGGAAGACATATAGCCAGAATGCTCCTTAGAAGCCATGATGGCCAGACTTAGTCTCTCATACTTCAGACATATTATCAGGTGGGACCAGTCCCTGGAGAAGGACATCATGCTTTGTAAAGTGGATACTGCACTGGACTGCAAGGTTAGTTTGAATTCCAAGGTTGGCAGTTTTAATCCCAAGATTGATAATTCAAATCCACCAGCCACTCCTTGGAAATCCTATACAGGATCACTATTAGTTGGAAAAGACTCAAAAGCACTTAACACCACCACCACCAACAAAGTGGAGTATCAGCATAAAATAGGAAGAAGCCCAATGAAGTGGATTGCCACAGTGGCAGCAGCAATAGACTCAAACGTAGCACTGATCATGAGATTGGAGCAGGATTGTGCAATGTTTCATTCTTCTGTGCATAAGGTCAATATGAGTGAGTATTGACTCATATTGACCTTATGCACAGTAGACCTAACAAAAACTACAATTATATAATGAACAAATAATCTGAGTCAATACTATGAGAAAAGTCACATGACATCAAGATTGGAAGAAGGATAATAACATGCAATATGCAGATGGCATAATCTTGCATGCTGAAAGCAAAGATAATTTGAAGTACATAATGGTGAACATCAAAGAAAATAGCCTTCAGTATGGATTGAATTTCAAGGTAAAGAAAACAAAAATTCTCAAAAGCAGACCTGTAAACTACATCAGGATAAATGCAGGAAATATTGAAGCCCTGTAGAATTTAATTTTCCTTGGATCCATAATCAATATTCATGGAAACGGCAGTCAAGAAATCAAGCTATGTATTGCATTTGGCAAAACTGCTGCAAAAGCCCTCTTTAAAGTGTTAAAAAAAAAAAAAAAAGCAGATATCATTTTGAAAACAAAGGTAAACCTGACCCACCATGATATTTTCAGTTACCTCATTTGCATGTGAAAGCTGAACAACAAATAAGGAAGACCAACGAAGAATTGAAATATTTGAATTGTGTCATTGTCAAAGGCTATTGAATATACCAAGGACTATCAAAATAATGAACATTAGAAGAAGTACAACTAAGACTATTCCTTAGAAGTGAGGGTAGAGAGACTTTGCCTCCAGTCCTTTGCAGGTGGCATCAGGAGCCACCATTCCTGTAGAAGGACATCGTGGTTGGCAAAGTAGCAGGTCAGCAATAAAGAGGAAGAGTCTTAAAAAGACACAGTGGTTGCTACAATGGGTTCAAAAATAACAATGATTATGTGTTTAGTGTGGGCCTGGGCAGTGTTTTGTTCTCTTATACATAGGTTTTCTGAGTCAGAACTGACTCACTGGCACCTAACAATGATAAGAATAGAAGACATTTGATTGAAAGTTGCACAGACAGTAGATGTGGTTGTTGTTGTTAGATGCATTCGAGTTGGTACTGACTCATAGTGACCCTATGCACAACAGAACGAAACACTGCCCAGTCCTGGGCCAACCTCATAATTGTTGCCACACTTGAGCCCGTTGATGCTACCACTTTGCCAGTCCATCTTGCTGGGGGTCTTGCTCTTTTTCCCTGACCCTCCACCTTACCAAACATGATATCCTTCTCCAGCAACTGGTCCTTCCTGACAATATGTCCAAAGTATGAGAGACGAAGTTTGGCCATCTTGGTCTCCAAGGAGCACTCTGGCTGAACTTCTTTCAACACAGCTCTGTTGGTTCTTTTGGCAGCCCATGGCACTTTCAATATTCTCCTCCAACACCATAACTCAAAAGCATCAATTTTTCTAGGGTATTCCTTATTCACTGTCCAGATTTCACATGCATATGAGGTTATTGAAAATTCCATGGCTTGGGTCAGGCACACCTTAGTCCTTAAGCTGATATCTTTGTTCTTCAACACTTTAAAAAGGGCTTGTGCAGCAGATTTGCCTAATGCAATATGTCGCTTGATTTCTTGATTGCTGCTTCCAAGAATGTTGATAGTTGATCCAAGAAGAATGAAGTCTTTGACAACTTCACTCTTTTCTCTGTTGATAGGAATGTTGTTTATTGGGCCAGTGGTGAGGATTTTTGTTTTCCTTACATTGAGATACAATCCATACTGAAGGCTGTGCTCTTTAATCTTCGTCAGTAAATATTTTCAGTCCTCTTCATTTTCAGCAAGCAAGATTGTATCATCTGTATATCAAGCTTGTTAATGAGTGTTCCTCCAATCCTGATGCCATGTTTTTCTTCACAGAACCCAGCTTCTCGTATTATTTGCTCAGCATAAAGGTTGAATAAGTATGTTGAAAGAATACAACCTTGTTGCACACCTTTCTTAATTTTAAACCATTCAGTGTCTCCATGTTCTGTTCAAACAACTGCCTCTTGGTCCATGTACAGATTCCTCATGAGCACAATTAAGTGTTCCAGAATACTCATACTTCATAATGTTGTCCATAACTTGTCATGATCCACCAATCAAAAGTCTTTGCGTAGTCAATAAAGCACAGGTAAACATCTTTCTGATATTCTCTGTTTTCAGCCAAGATCCATCGGACATCAGCAATTTCTGAAGCCTTGTTTTTCACCAATTCCTTAATCAGGGCAAACTGTCAAACAATTGATGTAACCTTAATTATAACAGAATGACAAAACATCCCCAGAGCTTGTCCAAGATGAATCATTAGATAACTCCCACCCCTCCCAATAATCTGTGGTCTGAGTAGAAATAAGTCATCCATTTTCTCTAGGTTAAATGTAGGGACCATTTCCATGGCATTGAGATGAACAAGGAATATTGAAGTTGTCTAGTACTGAACCATATTCATGACCACTGGTACATTTAAGTCCATTGTTATGACTATTGCACAGTGTCTTCTAACCTAAAGAACTCATTATTCAGCACTTTATTGCAAAGTATTTTATGATCCATAATGTTTTCCTTAACATATTTTCAGAAGTAAATCAACACAACTTTCTTCCTAGGTGATCTCACATAGATCATTGCAATTACAATTACTTATACTGATATTATGAGAGAGTCCAGTCACAATTTTAGAATTTACATAGGAAGAAAACTATTTCCTACAAGTCATTTACATATTACTTCATGTACCAGGATAAATATTGTTACCATTTAGAATTGATGACATCACTGGATTCTTGTGCTTAAAACCATTAATATTACCTTCTAAATGAAAGTAAAATTCAAACCTTGACTTTGTTTACATACATACAACTATTAAAATTTATCTTTACAAATACTTGCACAACTCTATGCTACTAACAAAAAAATATAATATCAAATGCGCTCAAGTTGCTTATTTTTGACATGCAATATCAGTTAAGTTATATAATTATACAGATTTAGAAAACAAGCCTAAAATAATTTTAGCTTAATTAGCTATGAGTTGTTGTTGTTGTTGTTGTTGTTGTTGTTGTTAAGTGTTGTCAAGTCAATTATGACCCATAATGACCCTGAATAGGGTTTCCAAGGAGCAGCTGGTGAGCTTGAACCACTGATATTGCAGTTCAAAAGACTTTGCAGTCTGACGCATTAGCCCACAGTGCCACACCAGGACTCCTCAAATTGAATTTAATATATGATGGCCATGTTGCTGTCTGAATAGGGCTAGTCAATATGTGCCAATTTTGCCAACAAATAAATAAATGTGCTTTAAGACAGTCACTCCTTTACATTTTGAGCCAAGCAATACTGTTAATGGGTTTGAAATCAATCAACGCTTTTTTTTATTATTATTTCCAGCAACCACTCACATCACAAATAAATCGTATTTCAGTACTGGGCAGTTAAGTTGTTTGGGAAAAAATGAAAAGAAAAAAAAATAGATTATTGACTTGATCATGGATTGATATCCACTGTATAGTTCAAAGTATATGACAATTTCAGCTGATATCACTCAGTTACGTTAGCAAATAATCAAAATAAATTTCATTTTCAAGTTTACTTGCTTTAATTCTTTTTCTTCCTTGTTGGAAAAAACTTAAATAGTCTATGCTAAATATTTCCAGTCAATTTTTCAACATTATGAAAGTACTGTCAGCAATGGGGGAAGGGAGGGTGAACAAAACCCAGAGCTTGTCCAAGATGAAGCATAAGATGAGATTCCCCTCATCTCCATTAATATACAGCACAAGGATTACATCCTGAGGGTAAAGCAAATATGAATAAGTCAACCAGTCTTCCAAGGTTAAATGCAGGGACCATTCCCATTGCATTGAGATGAACATTTCACCAAAATATTGAAATTTTAATTATTGATGAGTGCTCATGGGAATTTTTAGCACAACTTCGTATCACTCATGGACTCATAAAATTCAAACCTTGACGTTGTTTATATGATTCTTTGATTTGTACCACTCCAGTACCTCACAAATACATACTCATAGAGTCAGTAAATAAAAGTAGTTAACACCATGAATTTTAGGGCTAGTTGACCTGTGTTCAAGCTATGCTTCCAACATTTATTAAAAGTGACAGCAAGCCTTTTTAACCTTTCTGCTAGTTTTATTATGTAAAACAAGTTTGGTGCCCTAGTAGCATAGTGTGTTAAGCATTGGTCTGCTAACTAAAAGGTAAGTGGTTTGAACTCACCAGCCACTTCCTGGTAGACAGATGATGGAGTCTACTTCTATAAAGATTTATAGCATTGGAAACCCTGTGGAGTAGTGAAACGCTGCCCTATAGGGTCTCCCTGAACCAGCATTGACTAGGTAGCAGTGAATTTTTTTTTTTTTTTTTTTTTTTTTAGGATATTGATAACAAAAGTACTTTCTAAATTTCTCATGATGATTAAATGAAATTTCATAAGGTCAGTTTGTCATACTGTGGTGGCTTGTGTGCTGCTGTGATTCTGAGAACTATGTCACTGGTATTTTAAATACAAGCAGATTCGCTCATGGTAGACAGTTTTCAGCTGAGCTAACAGACTAAGACAGACTAGGAAGGAGAGATGGACTATTTCTGATATTTAGTCACTGAAAACTTTATAAGTAGCAGTGGAACACTGTCATCAGAATCTAATATTTAAACATGACCAAGAGCACCAGAATATTGTCAGATATAGTGCTTAAAGATGAGACCCTTAGGTTGGAAGACATTAAAATACGACTGTGAAAGAGCTGCCGTCTCAAAGTAGAGTTAACCTGGATGCTGGGAAAGGAGTAAAACTTTCAGGACCTTCATTTGCTGATGGGGTGTAACTCAATATGAAGAGAAACAACTGCAAACATTCATCAATAATCAGAACATGGAATGTAGGATATATAAATATAGGAAAATTGGAAGTTGTCAAAAATGAAATGGAACAAGTGATGCAAGTCTGCTTACTGAAAGTGAAGAAGACTTAAAATGCTTATTGATAAAGATCAAAGGCTAGACATGACCTTTGGTATGGGTTGCATCTCAATGTAAAGAAAACAAATAACTAGACCAATAAACAACAATAAGAAAAATTGACAAAGGATTTAAGCTGTCAAAGACTGTTTTGTTCAAAACAGCCATCAACACTGTTTTTGGCAGCAGTCAAGAATTCAAACGACATATTGCATTAAGCAAATATGCTATACAAAAGACTGCGGGAGTCCAGCTCTTGCAGGGTCGAGGGACAGGAGAGGAGACGTGGAGTCGGCAGGAGCAAAGGAGAGACAAGTCTCTGCTTAGTTAGAATTCTGATAGAGTTCTCTCTCAGGCCAGCTCAGCAAGTCTTTATTTTTATACTCAAAATCACACAGTACATAATGAACTGATATTTTGAACTTTCCTTGAGTTATTACACAGTTTGAATCACAACATTCCTTCATTCGGTTTTTAGACAACTTTAACAAAAGTATTTATGTGATGTTCAAACTGATTTTCACCTTCTCTCCCACATAAGTGATAAATTGTTTATTCTTATTTCCATTAAAAGATTAAGTTAAACCTTACACAAATCATTTCCACTTATCAGAACCCTGATCACATTCTCTTGGTAATATAAGTTTCTATAAATCATCAGTGCTTGCACTACTTTATTGTTTCTACTAGGTGATTATCATCTTCTATCCTACATAATGCATTACTATTTTCACAGTAAAATTATTACTGACATCTACTTAATTATTTTGTTTTCTAAAGTACCTATTAAATTGCTTAACCTCAGTATTCCTATATTTCCTTCATTTGAAGTTGGAAGGCATAGGGCCCAACCTGGCTAATTGCTGCAGGGAATGTGGGAGTTTGTGAATTCTTGCTGGTAATTGATTGTGGTGAGGTCTATAGTGGTCAGTCAGCTTTACTTCAGACTGTTATCTGCTTTTGTGGTCTCATAAATTTAGTTATTTTGCACTTAGGTTTTCTGTGAAGGGGAGTTGTTTATACAATTACCTTGGAATACAAACCATTGAAGACAATGAGAGACTGAAATAATTGTTTCTTCCCAAATTCTGCAGAGCTCATAGTAAAAGGCTGTGAATATAGCCATATTATATATTTTTACAAGTGAATTCAAAGTTATTTTAGAGAGAAGAAAGAAAGCAACTTCTGAGAATTATCTGCCTTGCATGTTATCTCTCCTGCTGGGACCGTGTCAAACAGCAGAGGCCAAGCCGCTTCCCGCAAAAGACTTCCTTAAAATGTTGAAGAGCAAAGATGTCAGTTTGATAACTAATGTGTGACTGACCCAAGCCATGGTATTTTCAATAACCTCATATACACGTGAAAGTTGAACAGTGAATAAGAAAGACTGTAGAAGAATTAATGCTTTTGAGTTATTGTGTTGGAAGAGAATATTAAATGTGGCATGTACTGTGAGTAGAACAGACGTGCGTTAGAAGGAAAACATCTAGAATGCTCCTTAAAAGCCAGGATGGTCAGAATTTGTCTCTCATACTTCACAAATATTATCAGGTGGGACCTGTCCTTGGATACAGACATCATGCAAGGTAAATTGTAGGGTCAGCAAAAAAAGAGGAAGACCTCCTACGAAATGGATTGGCATAGTGGCAGCAGCAATGGTCTCAAGCGTAGCAATGATTGTGAGATTGGCGCAGGACCGGACAATGTTTTGTGCTATTGTGCATAAAGTCACTATGAATCAGTGCTGGCACTTAACAACAACATATAAAAGGGTGCAGGGTACATACTGCATATGTGTTAGTTGGGCTTCTGGTGTGGCACTGTAGGATCACCACTGGGATGTCAACCACAAGATTGGCTGTTCAAACCCACCACCTGCTCCTCGGCAATGCTATACAGGATCACTATGGGTTGGAATGGACTCCACAGCATTTAACAACAGCATGTCAGTTGGTGTCTTATCTAATGCAGCTATATTAGAAATAACACAAGTGGATGACTTTAGCAAACAGAAATTTATTTTTTCATTTAAGAAGCTACAAATTTAACTTCAGGGGATCAAGTCTAGGGGAACATTTTCTCTCTCAGCACTGGGGGCATCTTTTTAACATCTGTGGGCCTGCTTGGAAGTCCTTGGAGATCTCCAACTGTCATGGCATTAATCTTTTCCTTGGTCTAGATATTTCCCAGCACAAGGAGCTTGGGTCAAAAATCTATGCTGACTTCATGGTTCTTCTTTCTTGGTGGTAGTGAGGTTCCTGTCTCTCTGTAGCCTTTCTACTTTTATCTCTTATCATATAAAAGGTGTAACTCGAGTAAGGGTAAGACTTAATTAATGATGTGACTTAGGTAACGGTGTGGCTTGAATAAAAGCATGATTCTAGTTAAGGTGTGATTCTAGTAAGGGTATGATGGGAGTATGGATGTAATCTGAAGATTGTAACTCAAGATACACACAACACTAATCCTGTCGCATTATCATATGGAGTTTTGTCATTGTTAAGTGCCTTTGAGTAGGTTCTGACTCTTAGAGACCCTGTATAGGGTTTCCAAGGAATATCTAATGGGTTTGACTGCTGACTTTGTAGTTTGCAGTTCAGTGCATAGCCTACAACACCACGCCAGGAGGTTTGGATTCACATAAAATGGAGGATAATTACATAAGGTCACAAATGGGGGACAGTCACACAAATCTGGGTGTCATGATCTAGTCAAGTTGGCATATATTTTGGAAAGATACAATTCAATCTATGATAGACTTTATTGCTATTCACTTCACAGGCAGACAGCTATACTGCAGGTCTTGGGGAAAAACTATTTTGACTTTGACTCAAGGTGATCTCATGTACAATAATAACAAAAAAAATTACTGCCTTGTCCTGGGCCATCTTCCTGATTATTTTGTTGTTCCTAAATTCATATGATGTATTGATGTTTTAGTCCATCACAGATAGAAAGCCATCTGTGATTTCTGATATTATACGTGTTGATGTTTCCTTCATCTGTTGCCATTGACTCAATTCCAACTCATAGAGATCCTATAGAACAGAGACATGCCCCAGGAGTTTCCAATGCTGTAATCCTTACTGAAGTCAACTGATTCATCTTTTTCATGTGGAATGACTGATGGGTTTGAACTGCCCACCTTTCCATTAGCAGCTAAGTACTTTGCTCACTGCAACACCTGGACTTCTTCTGATACATTCTTAGTGCCTAGAAAAGTAGATACTTAGAAAACTGGATTAGAAAATGATTCCCAAACTTGCTATATAGAATAGGATAAGCCCCTATATTTTCAAAAATTCTCAAGTTGTGTTGTTCAAATGACTAATTTATATTCATAAGTATCTTGACTTTTTTTTTTTTAATTAATTACAAAAGACAAATGCCATAAATTACTGGGGATACACATTTTTACCTAATGTATTAAAAAATGCCAAGGTAATAAAAGAAGAACCATTTCAGCAGTAAAAATCTATGATGTATTTTCTCTTCTGTAAACTATGCTGATAAATTGAGTCTTTGAAAATTCAGAAGAACAGACCACCCACTCGCATGCTTATACAGAGTAAGAAGTTTATTATATATTGGATAAAAATGTAATCTTTCTGACATGTCTTAACTTACAAATTATTTCTTCAACTGTGCTTAAATAATGAAATACAGTTCATATTTTGGAAAGCTACTTTACATTGAGATACAGCACATACTGGTGTTTGATCTTCTATGGTAAGTATTTTAAATTCTATTCACTTTTAGCAAGCAAGGTTGTGTCATCTGCATATCTCAGGTTTTTAATGAATCTTCCTCCAAACCTGATGCCAAGTTCTTAGATTATTTGCTCAGCATGCAGTTTGAATACATATGGTGAAACAATACAACCCTGGTGCACATCTTACCTGATTTAAAGCATTCATTGTACCACGCACTCTCTGCTTCACATTTGACTTCAATAATCCATTGCAATATCCAAACAAAACACATAATAATTCTCACAGTTTGGGGTTTTATTAGAGAAGTAAACAGGACTTCTGGTGTGTCTCTGTAGGATCAGCACTGGACTGATAACCACAAGGTCGGCAGTTCAAACCCACCAACTACTCCTCAGAAATCCTAAACAGGGTTGCTATGAGTCAGAATTGACTCAATGACACTAAACAACAATTATCAACAGTGTACAATTCAGGATCAGAAACAACTCAGGCAAGTGTTACAAAGCTCTGTTAAGCCAATATGTAAATGTTCAAAGTGCATAATCTGGAAGCCAAGGTTGTATTCTTTCACCATACTTACTCTTCAGACATGCTCTCTGGAAGGACCATTCCCTGGAGAACGACATCTTGTTTGATGAAGTGCACAGTCAACAAAAAAGGGGAAGAATACCAACAAGTGGAAGCAGCAATGGACTTAAAGGTAACAACGATTGTGAGGATGTCGTATAACCAGGCAGCATTTTACCCTGTTGTGCATAGGGTCACTGGGACTTGGAACCAACTCAACAGCACCAAACAACAACAGAAAAAAAAAAAAAAGTGGTCATTGATTTCCTTCTCTGTAAAGTTGTTTCCAAGTATAAATAAGAATAGTCCAAATTCAACCACACCAGTTGCCCTCTAGTTGATGCAGACTCATGGTGACTCATGTATGTCAGAGTCGAACTGCATTTCATAGGATTTTTTGGTTGCAATTTTATGGAAGTAGGTATCTAGGCCTTTCTACCATAACATTGTTGAGTGGATTTAAACTGTCAAACTTTCAGTTAGTAGCTGAGCGCAAACAATTTGCACTATCCAGAGAGCTTGATGATATTGTTATTGTTAAGTGCCATGGAGTCGATTCTGATCCATAGCAACCCTGTATAGGGTCTCCAAGAAGCAACTGGTGAGCTTGAATCACCAACCTTGTGGTTCAAATGACTTTGCAGTCCAGGGCATAGGCTCACAAAGCCACACCAGGACTCTAGGAGGCTTGATAAGAACAGACTTTCAGGCAGGGTTCCCCATCCCCCATAAAATGTTTAAATCTCAAAACATAGACTCCATTATAATTCATCTATCAGAATCATTTCATATTTGAGTATAAAAAGTATCATTTCTGTATTTCTAACTTCAAAATATACTATTATTATGACATTAGATAGCTCTAGCTTTCTAATTACCCCCTGAAGACTTATTTCCATAACTCTTATCTGATGAATCTTTAGGTTTGGAAAATGAGATTAACTTCCTGAAAAAAAAAAAATTGGTGCAAATGTGCTCTAACATATGCTGCTGCAGAGAAGCACAGGCTTAATTAAATGCTGGCTTGGGCATGGGTGTAAAAATCCCCTAGCTTCCAGTAGAATTTATTGGCAAAAACTTCTAATCAGTTATTTTCTTATAGAAAATGACATGAAGTGTTCCAGATCATTTTATGGCTTAGTTTACCATTTAGATGATATATCGGTATGACTCAATCAATATAGTCAGAAAAAAAAAAAAAAAAAAAAGAATAAGATAGAGAGTACAGTGATAATAGCCAAAATTTGGAAACTGGAAATCCTGAATTCTTCTTCGGTTTTTATTTTCTATGCCTCAGGGAAAGGATTAAATCTAACAACAGCAACAAAAATGGGCCAGAATTTTCCATTTTCCCACCTTTAGGTGATATCAGCCTGCCAGTGTCAAAAGTAGATTATGGCTGTTCTTGTGGTTGAATTGAACTTACCCGTTATAAAGGAACTCTGGTAGCGTAGTGGTTATGAATCGGGCTGTGAACCACAAGGTCAGCAGTTTGAAACTACCGTTCCGCAGGAGAAAGATGAGGCATTCTGCTCCCATAAAGATTTACAGCCTCGGAGACCCTGTGCAGGGTCGCTATGAGTTGGAACCGACTCCATGGCACTTAACAACAACAACAACTATAAACCTGCATGAAGGGGACTCCAATTTACTACTTCTGAGAACTAAACAATCTATTCCTTGAGAGAACCGGGGAAAATTAGCATGAAAAATCCTTTTACATTTTTTCTTGTGTAACTTTCTTCCTATTGATGACTTTATTTAACCTGTCAAGAAACCCACATCATGTAAATCATGAAATCAAGAAACCCATATCATGAAACTATATAGTCATGTATAAAGTACAACAAGATTAATTCCATAAGATGTGCTTTTTCTATTAAGACCCTGTTTTGCAAATGTGAAAGACACAACACTTTTAAAAGACAGTATCAAACTCATCACTGTCAACATTCTTTTTCTCTGCATACCTCTGTAGTCTATTTCTTATTTTGCTGATTTCTCATTCATTTGCAAATACTTTTGGTACTCACTAGTTTTAGTTAATGGATCTACATTTTAGAACTTTGTGAAAACATTGTTTTCTCTGTGTGTATGTGTCTCCTGACTTCAAAAGAATTTCCTCAAGGCGATGTTCTCAAAACAATAGACCCAAAGTTGGTCATAAAATCAGGAGGCCATATAATTTGTTCTGCCCCATGGCTTCATCTTCTACCATCTGGTCTCACAAATGGATATATTTCTGAAAAAACAATTGCACAATTTATATAAATATAGGGAGTTCAGTGCTGAGCCACCCAAATGTACCCAAAAGTGAACAAGAAAATGTATATAATCAATGTCAATAATGCTTCTATTTTAAAAATCTTGTTTAAGTTGAAAATTCTTCATACAATTTTGGAGTATGCTTTCTTGATGCTACCCAATTAAATTCTATGAAGAAAAATGTGGCATCAAGATTGGAGGAAGACTCATTAACAACCTGCGATATGTAGATGATACAACCTTGCTTGCTGAAAGTGAAGAGGACTGGAAACATTTACTAATGAAGATCAAAGATATGGATTACATTTCAATGTTAAGAAAACAAAAATCCTCACCACTGGACCAATAAACTACATTCTTATCAATGGAGAAAAGATTAAAGCTGTCAAGGACTTCATTCTTCTTGGATCAACTATCAACACTCGCGGAAGCAGTATGGATTACATCTCAATGTCAAGAAAACACAAATCCTCAACACTGGACCAATAAACAACATTCTCATCAACAGAGAAAAGATTGAAGTTGTCAAGGACTTCATTCTTCTTGGATCAACTATCAACACTCACAGAAGCAGCAGTCAAGAGATCAAATGACATATTGCAGTAGGCAAATCTGCTGCACAAGTCCTTTTTAAAGTGTTGAAGAGCAAAGATATCGGCTTGAGGACTAAGGTGTGCCTGACCCAAGCCATGGTATTTTCAAAAACCTCATATGGATGCGAAAGCTGGACAGTGAATAAGGAAGACAGTAGAAGAATTGATGCCTTTGAGTTATGGTGTTAGAGGAGAATATTGAAAGTACCATGGACTGCCAAAAGAACCAATAGATCCTTTTTGGAAGAAGTGCAAACAGAGTGCTCCTTAGAGGCCAAGATGGCCAAACTTCATCTCTCATACTTTGGACATATTTTCAGGAGGGACCAGTTGCTGGAGAAGGATATCATGTTTGTTAAGGTGGAGGGTCAGAGAAAAGGAAGAAGACCCCCAATGAGACGGATTGGCCAAGTGGCATCATCGATGGACTCAAGTGTGGCAACAATAGTGAGGTTGGCCTAGGATCCGGCTGCTTTTCGTTCTGCTGTGCATAAGGTCGCTATTGGTTGGTACCGACTTGGTGGCACCTAACAACAACAAATGAATCATAATCTGTTTGATGGCAGTGGGTTTGTTTTTTATCAGACGCATGGAATACTCTGAGTAAAAAAGTAGGAGAGGATGGACTCCAAGGTCAAAAAGTTAAGTAAATCAGAGAAATTGTGCGTCTGTTATTCTGTGGAATTCACAATACATATTAGCATAATAAAAGTACTGAAATGCCCTACAGCAAACAAAAACAACTGACTTAAATCTTTTCTTTCAAATGTTGTTGTTGTCTTGGAGTCAGTTCTTTCTCATAGTGGCCTTGTATAGAGTTTCCATGAAACAGTTGGTGGGTTTGAACTGCCAACCTTGTGGTTCACAGTCTAGTGTTAATCCTATAGTGCCACATCAGGAGTCCTTTCTTTCATATAAGAAACTAGTATTTTCTGTACTTGCCTTTAGGGAATGGAGGTATGACCAGACTCTAGGGAAACTCCTTTTGTTGCTTAAACTAATATATTTGATATAGAAATTTTTCACTATATTTAAATTGTTGTTAAGTGCCATCAAGTCAGTTCCGACCCATAGTGACCCTATATAGAGTTTCTGAGGAGCAGCTGGTGAGCTTGAACTGCCAACCTTTGTGGTACAACCTACCTTGCACATTACCTGCACATTAACCCACAGTACCACACCAGTTGTATTTATCTATTTATTTATTAACTCTGCTACTCTCAGTGTCTTCTTTTGCCTTAATCTAAATAGCTATTTTTATACTCTTCCATATTCCCATTGGAAAATAGAGTTCACTATTTTCAATTTGCAAAAAGTAATTATAAAATATCTTTCTACTCATATCTTCTCATTGTTCTAAGTAATCAAGTCTGCTCTTTTAAGTATAATATAATATATATTAAAACATATATGTATAGAATTAAAATGTTGTTGTTGTTAGGTACCTGGAGTCTGTTCTGACTTATAGCAACCCTGCGTATAACAGAATGAAACATTGTCCATTCCAACACCTGGTGAGTTTGAACAGCCGATCTTGTGGTTTAAACCAATCTTGCACTTATGTGCTTATCTTACAATGCCAAACTTTTCAGAAGTGGACTGCTTGTTTCTTCTTTCTAGTCTGTCTTAGTTTAGAAGTTCCATCTGACACCTGATCACTATGAGTGGCCTTCCAGACATTTGAAATCCAGGTACAAAGCTTCCAGCATCACAGCAACAAACAAGCCACCACAGTACAATAAATTGACAGACAAGCAGTAGATATAATAGAAGTGCATTACAAAATTTAATATCTATGTACTCTATATTACAATCAGAAGGCACAATTCTATAAAAATTCTGTTATTGTTTGAGATGTGTCCCTCTCAAAATATGTGTTGGAATCTACTGTACCTATGAATGGAGTCTCTGGATGGTGAAATGATTGAAACACTGGGTTCATAACTGAAAGGTTGTTGGTGCAATTCTACTGAAAGGTGCCTTAAAAGAAACTTTTTTAAGAATCAGATATTGGTTCCCTATGGAATATAGATCTACTGTGGCACACAAGGAATCAGAATAAACTTAATAGAAAGTTGTCAACTAGTATCTATAAATCAATATGAACACAGCAAAGTTGATTTGAACAACAAAGTCGGAAGTTCATGCTCACCAACTGCTCCTCAGAAACCCTAAAGAGGGTTGCTATGAGTCAGAACTGACTCAATGACACTTAATAACAACAACAAGAAACACTGTGAGTCAGAATCAACTTGATGGTAACAGGTTTTGTTTTCATTTGGGGGGGTGGGAATATGGTTTTGATTGGTTATGTTAATGGATCATATTATAGTTAACCACTTTTTTGTCAGTTTGTTGCATTGTGGTACTTTATATAGTGGTGTGATGCTGAAATCTATGTCACTGGTATATTAAATATGAGCAGGATCACCCTTCGTGAAGAGGTTTCAGCTAAGCTCCCAACTAAGACAGACTAGGAAGATGAAAAAGTGGACTGTTTCTGAATGTTTAGCCACTAAAAAGCTTATGCATAGCAGTGGAACATTGCCTAACATAGTGCCAGGAGAGGAGCTCCTATGGATAGAAGGCATTCAAAATGGGATTGGGAATGAGCTGTCTCATCAAAGTAGAGCTGACCATGATGATGTAAATGGAGAAAAGCTTTCAGGATTTTAGTTTGATGATGGGGCACAACTCAAAATCTAGAACATTAAATGTGTGAAGTATCAATCTAGGAAAATTAGAAGCTGTCGAAAATGAAATGGAATTCATAAAGATATGATATAATAGGCATTTGGAATCTTGGTGTGGCATTGCAGCATAATGCACTGGACTGTAAAGTCAATTTGAAGTCCAAAGTTGGCAGTTTGTATTCACCAGCCACTCTTCAGAAATCCTATACAGGGTCTCTATGGGTCAGAACCAACTCACCTGCACTTAACAAGAACAACGAAGCATTAGTGAGCTGAAACGGACTGGGACTGGTTATTTTCAATATGACAATGCTTAACAATGCCTGGAATGACAAATTGAGGAGGAATGGCATCATAGTCATCTTCAAAAAGAACATTTCCAAATATATCTTGAAATGCAATTCTGTCTCTAATTGGGCAATATCCATATGCCAGCAAGGAAGCTAGTTAATACAATTATGACTAAAATTTACCCACCAACCACTAAAGCCAGTGATGCTGAAATTGAAGAATTCTATCAACTTCTTCAGTCTGAAAGTGATCAAACATGCCATCAAGATGAGTTGATAATTACTCATGAATGGAGTGTGAAGGTTGAAAACAAAGAGAAAGGATCAGTAGTTGGAAAAATATGACCTTGATGATAGAAATGATGCTGGGGTAGCATATATGGCTCTGTAGGATAAGCACTGGATTGCAAGGTCAATTTGAACAGCCAAGTCAGTGGTTCAATCTCACCAACCCCTCCTCAGAAACAGTGTGGCAGGGTTACTATGCATCTGAGCCAACTCGACAGCACTTCACAATGACAACATTGCCTTTTCATTGAAAATATCTTTTTGAAACTACATAAGAGATGACAGTGTAGATGGACCTCACCAGGTTGAGTACACAGTAATCAAATTGAATACATCTGTGGGAAGAGATAATGGAACAGCTCCACATCATAATCCAAAACATGGCTAGGGTATAATGGTGGAAAAGACCATCAGTTGCTCTTATGTTAAGTCCAGACGGAAGCAGAAAAAAATTAAAATAAGTCCCTGAGAGTCAAAATATGACCTTGAGCATTGTTGTTGTCAGGTGCCATTGAGTCGGAACTGACTCATAGCAACCTCATGCACAGCAGAACGAAACAATGTCCGATCTTGGGCCAACCTCACTACTGCCACCACACTCGATGCCATCAGTGATGCCACCTGGCCAATCCATCTCATTGGGGGAATTCCTCTTTTTCTTTGACCCTCCATCTTACCCAGCATGACATCCTTTTTCAGCGGCTGTTCCCTCCTTACAATATGTCCAAAGTATGAGAGATGAAGCTTAGCAATCTCTTGACATCCAAGGAGCACTCTGGTTGCACTTCTTCCAAAACAGATCTATTGGTTCTTTTGGCAGTCCATGGCACTTTTAGTATTCTACTCCAACACCACAATTCAAAGGCATCAATTCTTCTATGATCTTCCTTATTCACCATCCAGCTTTTGCATCCATATGAGGTTATTGAAAATACCATGGCTTGGGTCAGGCGTACCTTAGTCCTCAAGGTGATATCTTTGCTCTTCAACATTTTAAAAAGTTCCTGTGCAGCAGATTTGCCTAAAGGAATACATTGTCTGATCTCTTGACTGCTGCTTCTGTGAGTGTTCATAGTTGATCCAAGAAGAATGAAGTCCTTGATAACTTCAATCTTTTCTCTGTTGATAAGAATGTTGTTTATTGGTCCAGTGGTGAGGATTTTTGTTTTCTTGACATTGAGATGCAATCTGTACCGAAGGTTGTGTTCCTTGATCTTCATCAGTAAATGTCTTAAGTCCTCTTCACTTTCAGCAAGCAAGGTTGTTGAGCATATTCCACCTGGATCTAGAGATCATCTCAAGAACAGATTTGATGCATTACACACTAATGATGAGCTTCATGTATAATGACTGAAGACCAGAAGACTTGTGTGATTACATCAAGAACATCATACAGGAAAGCAAAAGGTCATTAAGAAGACAAGAAAGACAGAAAAGACAAAAATGTATGTCAGAAGAGACTCTGAAACTTGCTCTCAAGCATAGAGATGTTAAAGCAAATGAAAGAAATATGGAGGTAAAAGAGTTGAATAGAAAATTTCAAAAGGCAAGTTAAAAAGACTAAGTTAAGTATTATAATGAAATGTGCAAAGACCTCTACTTAGACGTCCAAAAGGAAAGAGCATTCTCATCATTTCTCAATCTGAAAGACCTGAAGAAAAAAATTAAGCTTTGACTTGTAATATGGAAAGATTTTATGGACAAAATATTGATGATGCAGGAATCATCAAAAGAAGATAGACAATATAAATAAAGTCACTTAACCAAAAATAAATGGTCGATGTTCAAACATTTCAAGAGATAGTATATAATCAAATGCCATAGTAGTGAAGGAAAATGTTTAAGGTGCACTGAATACATTGACAAAAAAAAAAAAAAAAA
>NW_006408600.1:10191968-10205682 GCF_000296735.1 Chrysochloris asiatica
AAAAAAAAAAAAAAAAAAAAAACCAAAAAAAGTTCTGGGAATTGGAGGGATACAAATTAAAGTATTTCAGCAAACTGATGTAGCACTGGAACTACTCACTCATCTCTGCCTAGAAATTTTGAGAACAGGTACTAGGCCAACTGATTGGAACAGATCCGAAGTTGTGCCTATTTAAAAGAAAGGTGACCAAATGTGGACGTTATTGGACAATAACATTAACATCACATGCAAGTAAAAGTTTGCTGATGGTAATTAAAAAATGGACACAACAGTACATAGACAAGGGAAGACCAGATAATCCAGCTGAATTCAGACAAGGACGTGGACGAGTGATATCATTGCTGACATTGGATTGCTATTGGCAGAAAGCAGAGAACACCTGAATGAAATTTACGTGTGCTTTGTTAACAGTGTAAAACCTTTGACTGTGTGGATCATGATAAACTATGGATAAAATGGTGAAGAATGGGTATTCTACAGCACTTATTTGTGTTCATGAGGAATTGGTACATAGAGCAAGAGGCAGTCATTCAAACAAAACAAGGGGACACTGAATGATTTCAAATTAGGAAAGGTGTGCATAAGGTTTGTATGCACTTATTTAATCTGTATGCTGAGCAAATAACCTGAGAATCTGAATTACATGAAGAATATGACGCCAGGACTAAAGGAAGAACATTAACAACCAGTGATATGTAGATGATACAATCTTGATTGCTGAAAGTGAATACTACTTAGGATACTTACTGATGAAGATCAAAGAACCACAGCCTTTAATATGGGTTACACCTCCATGTAAAGAAAACAAAACCCCTCACAACTGGACCAATAAATAGCATCATGAAAAATGGAGAAAAGATTGAAGCTACCATATACTTAATTTTGTATGAACTTCTTGTCAAGACATCAAACAGTGCATTATAACATTAGGCAAATCTTCTGCACAATAACTTTAAAGTGTTCAAGAGCAAAGATGTCAGTTTGAGGACAATGGTCCTCATTCATTCATTGACCAACATCAAAGTTGGTCAATGAATAAGGGAGACCATAGAAAACTTGATGTATCTGAATTATGGTGTTGGAGAATAATATTAGAAGTACCATGGACTGCAGAAGAACAAATAAATCTTGAAAGAAGTACAGCCAGAATGATCCTTAGAAGACAGGATGTCAAGACACAATCTCTTATAGTTTGGGTAAATTATCAGGAGGAACAAGTCCCTGGAAAAGGACATCATGCTTAGGAAAGTGGAAGGTCAACAAAAAGTGGGATATGCCCAACAAGATAGCTCGTCACTGTGGCAGCAGCACTGTTATCAAGCATAACATTTGTGAGGATGGCACAGGACTGAGCAGTGTTTTGTTCTGTTGTACATAAGATCACTATGAGTCAGAACCACCCTGACAACACCTAACAACACAACAGATTAAAGTGGATTATAAATCTAACCACTTATGAGTTATAAAATGAGGTGAATAGACACAGAGACCCACACATAGTGAAAAACATATGCTAATGAATGCCAAGGATCTCCAAGGAACATCAGGGAACCCCAAAGAATGCTTTCAATTACTAGATGCTGAAATAGACAAAGAAGGATTTCTCCCTACATCCAAACTTTTAATTCAAACTTCTATCCTCTAAACTATGAGGAAGAAAATTTCTGTTCCTTAAAGCTGCTTTCAAAAAGTGTTTTTATTATGACCATACAAGGTAAGTAGGCCATAGTCGCTACACACACACACACACACACACAAACTGAATTCAGAAGAATGAGATTAATAAACGCTGTTTGAATTTTGAAAGTCATTTCAGAAGATTCATATATTGTTGCAAAATATATATTGGCTCTCTCTGAGAAACATAAAACACACTGTATTTCCTTTTAGCTATTTATCTTTCTTCAGTCAAATCAGGATTTGAAAATATTACTTAGAAGTTCTCTGTTTGGCATGCATCCGATCCCTTGAAAAATGATTGCACTTTCAAACATATTGATTCTCTATGTGAAAACAAATTAACAAAGAAAATATTCCAGATTCTCTATTACAACACCATGCAATTTGTTTAACCTTGAAGACTGCTGTTGCTTATAATAACATTTATTATAATAAGAACAAAAATGCTGCAATAAAAATGTGTTATTATATAACAAAAAACCTTATAATAACATTTTTATGTTGATATTTATCAATTAAATGACAGAATTATCCCATAATTTTCGGTCACAATATATAGCATGCCCAAAATGAAAAAAACTTTTGATATTGTATTCTGTTTTTTAGTGATTGATTAATACTATTATACAAAATTTCCAAATTTGTATAATAGTATTAACTGGTCTTACTTTTAACTGTATGGCTATTATCCTTTCACAGATAGCACTGTGTATCAACATATATATTGAAATTTTCATTTTGATCATTAACTTGAAGCCATTTTTCTTCAGTTTGCCATTTCTGACATGGTAAACCGTAAGACTGTCAGATTCAAAAGAGTAAAGCTTGTTGTGGTGAAATTGAAGAGATCTACCAAATTCCTCAATCTGAAATTGATCAAACATGCAGTCACTATGTATTGATAATTATGGGTGATTAGAATGTGAAGGTTGGAAGCAAAAAGGAAGGACCAGTAGTTGGAAAATATGGCCTTGATAATAAAAATGATGCTGGAGATTGGATGACAGAATTTTGCAAGACCAATGACTTAATCATTTCAAATACCTCTTTTAAACAACTTGCATCTTAGCAGATGGAATGCACAGGAATCAAATTGACTACATCTGTGGGAAGAAGCCCTGTAAGAGCTGAATATCATCATTCAAAATGAGACCAGGGACAGACTGGAAAAAAGACCAACATTTACTCATATGCAAGTAAAGGTTAAAGTTTGAAGTCCATGAGAACTAACATATGACCTTAACTATGTCCCACCTGAGTTTAAAGATCATATCAAGACAGATTTGATGCATTAGACACCAATGAGCAAAAGGCCAGATAGATTTTGGATGACATCAAGAACATCATACAGGGAGAAAGCAAATTGTCGTTAAAAAGATAGGAAAGAAAAATAAAAGACAAAAATTGATGTCAGAAGAGACTGAGATTTTCTCTTGAATGTAGAGAATTAAAGGAATTAGAAGAAATGAAGTAAAACAGCTGAACAGAAAATTTCAAAGGGCAGTTCGAAAAGACCATAATTAAGTGTTCTAGAATACTCATATTTCACAATGTTCTTCATAGCTTGTTATGTTCCACACAATGGAAAGTCTTGGTGTAGTCAATAAAGTACAGGTAAACAACTTTCAGGTATTGTCTGCTTTTAGCCAAGATTCACTTAACATCAGTAATGATATCCCCTGTGCACATCCACTTCTTAATCCTGCTAGAACCTCTGAAAGTTCTATCAATGTATGGTTGCAGCCATTTTTAATTACCTTTAGCAAAAGTTTACTTGTATGTGATATTAATAATATTGTCAGATGATTTCACATTCTTTTGGGTCACTGTTTTAGGAATGGGCAGAACCATGGATCTCTTCCAGTCAGTTGGTCATGTAGTTGTCTTCCAAATTTCTTCTTATAGACAAGTGAGTGGTTCCAGTCCTGCATCAACATGTTGAAAGGTTTCAATTTGTATTTCTTAATCTTTTACTGTGAGTTTAATGAAAAATTACAATGCAGATCATCAGTTTTACATTCAACAAATTATATTTTGTTTCATTGCAATGTTTGCAACCCCCTCCATGAACCATCAATAAACAGTGTTTACCTTTTTCTTTATTATTATTTTTATGTACATGTATCAAATAGCAAATATATATTCATTTAAATATAGAGAGGGCACATTTTTCAAGACAGCCTCCTGCCTGCATGCACACAGCTTTTCATGTTCCATGGGCCTACAGTCCTCAGCTACTCTATCTGTATATACCATCACCTCTGCCACCATCTCTGCTGCTGCCACTTCTTTGGTTGGGCTCCCATGCTCCACTTATGCTTTTCCTACTTGATGGCCCACGTGTCTTCTGTTCCTGAAATGAAAGATTAACTACTCCCCTATTTTAGTTACACATCTTATATATACACATTTGGAACAACCACGTTTAGTACTGTAACAATTGCTTACAATTGAATCATAAACTCTTATCCACATCCTCCTCCATCCCCTTTCAGCAGAACAATCTGAACAAGTGGAAAACGATTCAGTGCTGATTTACCTTACTCACCTTGTCCTGGAACTAAGCACACTCATGAAAGCTTGGAAGTCAGATGCTTTGTGGCTTTATAGCTCCCCAATTTTTGATAGTCAATGTTTGTTACCCATTCCTATCAACCAGTTCCTGAGGAGACAAACTTGATCTCTGATATGAATAATCCTTTCTTTTGGTTTGGAATTTTGAACAACTACATCCATAAGCTTTTCCATAATCTCTTTCTGTGGGTATAGGCAATTTCATTTCTGTGTATTCCATCAGGTGAGGTCCATGTGTATAATTATCTCTTATGCTGTCTAAAGAAGGTATTTGAAATGAACAAATCATTGATTTTGAAGAATTCTATCATGTGATCTCCAGCATCATTCTATCATCAAGGCCATATTTTCCAACTACTGATCCTTCCTTTTTTTCCCCAACCTTTGCATTCCAATCACCAGCAATGATTAATACATCTTGATTGCATATTTCATCAATTTCAGATTGAAGAAGTTGGTAGAATTCTTTTATTTCATCCTCACTGGCTTTAATGGTTGGTGCATAAATTTGAATAATAGTGGTATTAACTGGTCTTCCCTGTATGCACATGGATATTATCCTATCACAGATAGTGTTGTACCTCATGACTGATCTGGATATGTTCTTTTTGACAATGAATGCAACACCATTCCTCTTTAATCTGCCATTCCCAGCATAGTAAACCATGTGGTTGTCAGTTTCAAAATGGCCAATACCAATAGATTTCAGCTCACTACTTCCAAAAATATTGATATTTATTCATTCCATTTTATTTTTGACAATTTCCAATTTTCCTAGATTCATACTTCATACATTCCATGTTCCTATTTTGAATGGATGTTTACAGCTGTTTTTCTTCAATTTGAGTTGTGCCCCATCAGCAAATAAAAGTCCTGTGGGCTTTACTCTACCAGGCTTTACTCCATTTGCTTCATCACAGCCAACTCTACTTTGAGGAGGCAGCTATTCCCAAGTTGCATTTTGAGTGCCTTCCAACCTGAGGGGCTAATTGTCTGGCACTATATCTGACAGTGTTTCTCTGCTATTTGTAAGGTTTTTAGTGACTAAACATTCAGAAGTAGTTCCTCACTCCTTTTTCCTTGTCTGTCTTCATTTGGAAGCTCATCTGAAACCTGTCCACTATGAGTGACCCTGTTGGTATTTAAAATATTGGTGGCATAGCTTCCAGAATCACAGCAGCTCTCAAGCCAGTATGACAAACTGACAGGGGAGGATTATGAAACAGAACATCAATTGTACATACGCAAATTCAGACTGAAGCTTAAGAAAATTAAAACAAGTCTATGAGAGCCAAAATATGACCTTGAATACATCCCACCTGAATTTAGAGATCATATGAAGAACAGATATGATGCATTAAACACTAAAGACTGAAAACCAGAAAAGTTGTGGGATGACATCAAGAACATCATACAGGAAGAAAGCAAAAATTCATTAAGAAAACAAAAAAAAAAAAAAAGGAAAAGATCAAAATTGATGTCAGAAGAGACACTGAAACTTGCTCTCCAGCATAGCAATACTTAAGCAAATGGAAGAAATGAGGAGGTACAAGAGCTGAACAGAAAATTTCAAAGGTCACCTCCAGAAGACAAAGTCAAATATCACAACAAAATGTGCAAAGACCTGGAATCAGAAAACCAAAAAGGAAGAACACACTCAGCATTTCTCAAGCTGGGGGAAACTGAAGAAACAATGCAAGCCTAGATTTTCATTATTGAAGAATTCTCTGGGAAAATTATTGAATGATACAGAAAATATCAAAAGAAGATGGAAAGAATACATAGAGTCACTGTACTAAAAGGAAATGGTTGATGTTAAACCATTTCAAGAGTTAGCACATGATCTAGAGCCAATGATACTGAAGGAAGAAGTCCAAGATGCATTGAAGGAATTGGCAAAGAAGAAGGCACCAGGAATTGATGAAATAAATATGCTCAACTATGCCAAGAAATGTGGAAGACAACTATGTGACCAATTGATTGGAAGAGATTTGTATTTGTGCCTATTCCAACAAGAAGTGACCCAAGAAAATGCAGAAATCATCAGACACTATCTTTGATATCCCATGTGAGTAAAGTTTTACTAAAGGTAATACAGAAAAGGCTACATGCATACATTGACAGAGAACTTCCTGAGGTTCAGGCCAGATTGAGGAGAGGACATTGAATGAGGGATATCATTGCTGATGTCCAATGGATCTTGGCTGAAAGCAGAGAATACCAGAAAGATGTTTATCTGTGCTTTATTTGCTACGCAAAAGTTTTCAATTGTGCGGATCATGACAAGCTATAGACAACATTGCAAAGTATGAGTATTCTGTAAAACTTTAATTGTGTCGATGAAGAATCTGTAAATGGACCAAGAGGCAGTTGTTCAAACAAAACATGGGAACACTGAATGCTTTAAAATTTAGAAAGGTATGTAATAAGGTTGTATTCTTTTACCTTATCTTTCAACCTGTATGCTGAGCAAATACTGCGAGAAGCTGGGACTCATTAACAACCTGCAATATGCAGATGATACAACCTTTCTTGCTAAAAGTGAAGAGGACTTAAAACATTTACTGATGAAGATCAAAGAGCACAGCCTTCAATATTGATTGAATCTTAATATAAACAAAACAAAAATCTTCACCACTGGACCAATAAACTACATTTTTATCAATGGAGAAAAGATTGAAGTTGTCAAGGACTTCATTCTTCATGCATCAACTATCAACACTCTTGGAAGCATCAAGAAATCATGGACTACCAAAAGAACAAACAGATCTGGAGAGGTGGGTCTTGATGGCAGATAGGGTAGAGGTGCAGTGAAGATCTCCATCAGCAATACCACAGAAAACCAGGCAAAGCAGTTTCAAGGGAGAGCTCCAAAACTCTGAACCACATATCTAGGGATATTTAAAAAGTTTGAAGGCTTATAGCTATTGGAGCTTGTAGTGGAAGTAAGAAATCTCATACATTAGAATCTGCTGGGCTTAGCGGCCCAGAGCTGACAACTTGGACGAGACCAATCAGCAAGGCCAAGATGGGGAGCAAGCATACCCGCATGCAGGAAACTCAGAGCAAAGCTGTACAATATTTTTTGTTTGGTTTGGTTTTGTTCTAATTTTTTTTTCTTTCTTTTTTTGGTATCTATTCATTGGCCTCTCACTGTCTGCGAACCTCCATTCTGGTGACTAGAGGAGGTGACTGAGCGAGTGGACACCCCCAACCGCACCACTGGAGGGTTCTTCTACCATGCATGTGCACAGATCCTCTCAGCACTTAAAGAGATACTCACCACTTAAAACCAGCAGTGTAAAAAGATCACAGCCAGCCCTGACCTGTTTATTATTAGGGAAATGGCCAGAACAGGGTGTGTGAAGAGGAAGAGAGTTTAAAAACAAAACAGGCCAAAATTTAAACAAATTTAACAAGCAACAGTGGCATCTTGAAATTCATCAGGTGCCCTTGAAGGCAAGAAGCTGAAAGAGGATATTAAAGTCATGCTTATATTAGGCACAGGTTTTTTGTTTTTTCTTCTACTCTATCTCCTGTCCCTTTTCTGCGATAATAGACTACAGTAGCCAATCTGGTTTGTGTGTGTGTGTGTGTGTGTGTGTGTGTGTGTGTGTGTGTGTGTTTTGTGGTTTTTTTTGGGGGGGCGGGGTTCTTTTTTTGGTTGTTGGCTGGTGCTAATTTTTTTCGTTCTCCCTTTTACCTTCAGAGGGCTCTTTTTCTCCCTATATTACCCAAGAAGAGACAGCAATTGCTGCCTTATAGTCAAGCTAAAATCACACCCTATAACACCGCACAATCCAGGCAAGAACCAACTATCATACACCAGGGAGGTAGACAATACCTTTGAAAGTTACTCAGAGTTAAGCAATAAGAAGTGTGAAAACGGGAACCTGTCTCCTCATCAAATCAATATGGAGGCAATCAGAAAGCATAAAAAATACCAAAACACACACTTAATTAAATATTAAGGCCACAGATAAACACTGAATATGTCCAAGAAGCAAAAACAAATAACCATATAAGCACATGTCCAGAAAAAAAAGTAAAATGTCTGAGACAAATGACCTAGAGGTAGACCTGGACTACATTCTCGAAGGAGAGCAAACCTTAGAAATGCCTGAGAAGGAATTCAGAAAAATGATTAAAAAATATTTCAAGACATTTTACAATGGAGTTGAGAAAAACAATGAAGAAGTCAGGAAAGCACTACAGGAACAATCAAATAAGATAGATACAGCATTAGAAACAATTCAAAACCTACAGAAAGAGATCTAAATGATTAATAATAGAATATCAGAAATAGACAATACACTGAAAGGGCAAACACATAGAATTGAAGTGATAGAAGCCAGAACTAGTGAGCTGGATGAAAAATCTCTCAATACTACTGAAATAGAAAAGAAAGCAGAAAAAAGAATGAAAAAAATTCCAAAGAAGGTTTAAGATTCATGATGGACAATATGAGGAGGAATGATTTAAGAATTATAGGCATTCCAGAACAGGAAGAATAACACAAGTCCACAGTGGAGTTGGTTGAAGAGTTTCTTTAAGAAAATTTCTCTAACATCCTGAAAAGTGAAAAGATAAGCATTCAAGAAGCTCAACGAACCCCACAAAGGATAGACCCCAAAAGAAAATCACTAAGATATATAATAACCAAACTCTCCATAATCAAAGATAAGGAGACAATCCTGAAAGCAGCTAGGGAAAAGAGAAGCATTACATACAAAGTCAAGCAAGTCAGATTAAGCTCGGATCTCTCAGCAGAAACCGTGTAGGCAAGAAGACAATGGTGAGACTTTTATAAAACCCTGAAAGAAAGAAAGAAAAAAAAAAACAAAAAAAACCTGCCAACCAAGGATCATTTATCCAGTAAAACTGTCAATCAAATATGATGGTGAAATCAGAACATTCCAGAATAAACAGAAGCTAAGGGATTTTTCCAAAGCCATCCCTGTGCTACAAAACATCCTAAAGGGAGTTCTGTGGACTGAGAACCAACAAGAACAGACAACAACCAGAGATTGATATACGTGACAGCACCTCCCAAAACTCAATAAACAGATGGAATAGTTGACAACAGAACAAAACTATAAAAACAAACTCAGAGAATCTGGGAGGTCAGTCTATGATCAAAACAATTACAATGTGAAAGAAGGCAAGCATGTAGGAACACAGATCTGGATGGTGAGAAGGTCAGGTAAATTACAGAATCAAATAGACTGCACTAAATGTAGGAAGAATGTAATGGAATATAAGGTAACCTCAAAGAAAATTAACACTATACAACATTCCAAGAAAAAGAAAATCCAAGAAGAACATGGAAACATTAAAACTATGAGGAAACTCACAAGGAAGAACACAAAATTCATGAATGAGCTCAGCACAGGAAGACATGCAGAACAAAGGAAGCAGCAATGCCATAAAAAAACAAACATAGTGGCAGTAACTAATCCATACCTATCGATAATTGCACTGAATATGAATGGATTAAATGCATCATTTAAGAGACAGAGGGTGGCTGAATGGATAAGAAAACAAGTTCCTTCAATATGCTGCTTGCAAGACACACATCTTACAAAAAGAGAAACAAAACAGATTAAAAGTCAAAGGATGGAAAAAAATATACCAAGCGAATTGCAATAAAAAGCAAAAACAAATGGCAGTATTAATCTCTAATAAAATAAAATTTAAGGCAAAAACCAGCATAACAGAAAAAGATGGACATTTTCTCATGATTAAAGGAACAATTGAACAAGATGGCATAATAAATATCTATGCTCCCAATAAAAGAGCTCCAAAAAAACCATAAAGCAAACTCTGATAGATTTGAAGAACCAGATGAATATACAACAATAGTGGGCAATTTTAATACACCGCTTTCAAAAGTGGATAGAGGAACCAGAAAGAAACTTGACAAAGACACAGAGAAACTAAACAACAGAATCAGCCAACTGGACCTCATAGATGTGTACAGAGCATTCAACTCAACAACAGCACAAAACACATTCTTTTCTAGTGCACATGGAACATTCTCCAGAATAGAACATGTGTTAGTCCAAAAAACATAACTCCATACATTTACAAATATCAAAATAGTACAAAGCACCTTTGCAGACCACAATGCTATCAAATTAGAAATCAACAGAAGGAAGACCAAGGAAATAAAGTCAAATGCATGGGAAATGAATAACACACTGCGGAACAGCAACTGGGTAGTAGAAGAAATAAAACGTGAACTCACAAAATTCCTAGAAACAAATGACAGTGAAAACACAACATACCAAAATCATTGGGACATGATGAAAGCAGTGCTGAAAGGACAATTTATTGTAATAAATGCACATATCCAAAAAGAAGAAAGAATCAGAGTTAACACAGCATCTACAACTATTAGAAACAGACCAAAAGAAAGAACCCACAGCCACCAAAAGGAAAGCAATAATAAAGATTAGAGCAGAAATAAATGAGATAGAAAACAGAAAAACTATAGAAAGAATCCACGAGACAAGCAGCTGATTCTTTGAAAGGATTAACAAAATTGACAGACCATTGGCAAACCTAACAAAATAAAAGATGGAGAAGACACAAATAACACGCATTAGAAACCACATGGGCAATACCACAACAGAACCAAAGGAAATGAAAAGGATAAAAACAGAATACTATGAAAAGTTTGAAAACTTAGAAGAGAAAAACACAACCTACATAAACTTACACAAAATGAAGTAGAAAACTATCACATAATTCAAAATAAAACATTTTTTAAAAAAGAACAAACAGATCTGTGTTAGAAGAAGTTCAGCCAGAGTGCTTCTTGGAGGCCAGGATGGCCAAACTTCCTCTCTCATACCTTGGACATATTGTCAAGAGGGACCAATTGTTGGAGAAGGATATCATGTTTGGTAAGGTGGATGGTCAGAGAAAAAGATGAAGACTCCCAACGAGATGGATTGGCCAAGTGGCAGCATCTATGGACTCAAGCATGGCAACAATTGTGAGGTTTGCCCAGGACTCGGCAGTGTTTCATTCTGTTGTGCATAGGGTCATTATGAGTCAGTCCTGACTCAATGGCACCTATCAACAACAATAACACACCTGTACCTTACTGGATGGAATGCACAGAAATCAAGTTGACTACATCTGTGAAAAGAGACAGTGGCAAAGTTCCATATAATCAACCAAAATAAGGTCAGGGGCAAACTGAGGAATATTAAATCAATTGATCTTTTGAAAGTTCAATTTGAAGCTGAAGAAAAACAGCACAGTAAGAGCCAAAATATGAACATGAGCATATCCCATCTGAATTTAGAGATCATCTGAAGAATAGATTTGATTCATTAGACACTTATGACAAAAGACCAGAAAAATCATGGTATGGAATCAAGAACATCATACAGGAGGAAATCAAAAGTTTACTAAGAAAACAAGAAAGAAGAAAAAGACCAAATGGGTGTTGAAGGAGACTCCAAAACTTGCTCTCCATCATATAGATGAAAAAAGAAATGGAAGAAATGAGGTGGTAAGAGATTTGAATAGAATATTTCAAAGAGAAGCTCAAGAAGACAAATCAAATATTATTATTAAATGTGCAAAATTTGGAGTTAGAAAAACAAAAGGGAAGAACACATACAGCATTTTTCAAACTGAGGAACCTGAAGAAAAATTTGATCCTTGAATTGAAATACTGAAGGATTCTATGGACAAAATATTGAATGATTCAGAGAAAGCATCAAAAGAAGATGGAAGTAATACATAGAATCTCTGTACCAAAAAGAAATGGTAGATGTTCAAATGTTTCAAGATGTAGTATATAATCAAGTGGCAATGGTACTTAAGGAAGAAGTCCAAGGTGATCTGAAGGTATCAGCAAAGAACAAGGCTCTGGGAATTGATGGAATACAAATTAAAAACTTTTAAACAAACTGATGAAGTACTGCAGGCACTCATTAATCTATGCCAAGAAATTTGAAAGACAGCTACTTGTACAACTGATAGGAAAAGATCCATATTTGTGACTATTCCATAAAGAGGTGACTCAGGAGAATGCAGAAATCTTTGGACAATAGTATTAATATCACATGCAAGTAAAATTTTGCTAAAAATATTTCAAAAAGGGCTGCAACATTACATTGATTGGGAAGTCAAGATCTTCAAGCAGAATTCATATGGAACTAGGGATATCATTGCTGACGTAAGATGGATATTGACTCTGAAAGCAGAGAATACCAGAAAGTTGATTACCTGTACTTTATTGACTACATGAAGGCTTTCATTTGTGTGGATAATGAGAAACTTTGGATAACATTGACAAGAATGGGTCTTCCAAAACATTTAATTGTGCTCATGATGAACCTGTACATAGGCAAAGAGGCAATTGTTCAAACACAACAAAGGAACACTGAATGGAAGTAGTCCATACTTGTACCCATTCGTAAGAAAGGTGATCCAGTGACATGTGGAAATAAATTTATCATTTATTCCTTATACAAATAAAACTGTAGATCATCCATTTCAAACTTAGTTGAAGTTTCATTTATTTCCTTTGGATTCATCTGAAAGGAACAAGAAAAGTGAGTAGAATCAAGGAAATATAGAATAGAAATTAATGTATTTTTTTTACTTAACCAATAAATGTAGAAAATGCCATTTAAATGTAGAAAATATCACAGTGGTGGTTATGTGAGGGGGAGTCAGTTCAGACTCATAGTGAAACTGTATAGTTTCTGAGGCTGTAAATCTTTATGGTACCAGAAAGCCTAGTCTTTCTCCTGTGAAGCAACTGGTAGATTTGACATCTGACCTATGCTTAGCAGTCCAACTTGCAATCCACTATGCTACTAGGTCTACTTATATTATGGAAGTAGGAATTTACAAAGTTTTTGAAATGTACCAAGAAGCATTTTGTCTTAAACTTAGAAAATGTATTCCTCGATTTTTTTTTTTTTTTTTGTACTTTGGACATACTATCAGGAGGGACCATTCTCTGGAGAATTACATCATACTTGGTGAAGTGTAAGATTAGTGAAAAAAATGAAGAGACCCAACAAGATGGATTGGCATTGTGGCAGTAGCAATGGGCTCAAGTGTAGCAGTGATTGTGAGGATGATATATGACTGGGCAGTGTTCTGTTCTTTTGTACATAGGGTTACTATGAGTCAGAAATGACCAGATAGCACCTAACAACAACAAGATGTATGTCTTTTAGACAAGTGATTTATGAATCCTGCTTTCTTATCCAATCTTTTACTTTTTGTCTCTTGATTGTTACATTTAATTTATTTATATTTGCTGAATACACATGGACCTCGCCAGATGGAACACATAGAAAACAAATAGACTACATCTGTGGAAAGAGAAGATGGAAAAGCTCCATATCATCAGTGAAGATAGGCCAGGGGCAGACTGTGGAACAGACCATCAATTACTGATATGCAAATTCAAATTAAAGCTGAA
>NW_006408600.1:10207510-10211949 GCF_000296735.1 Chrysochloris asiatica
AGGGTCAGAGAAAAAGAGGAAGACCTCCAACGAGATGGATCAGCCAGGTGGCATCATTAATGGACTCAAATGTGGCAGCGCTAGTGAGGTTGGCCCAGAATCGGACATTGTTTCATTCTGCTGTGCATGGGGTCGCTATGAGTCGGTTCCGACTCGATGGCACCTGACAACAACAACAACAAACAACATATTTGCTGAAATTACTGATAGGTATGAATTTATTGATGTAATCTTGCAATGTGTGGTTTGTGTGTGTGTGTGTGTGTTTGTGTGTGATGCTAATTTATTTGTTCCATATAATTATATGTACTGAATTCATATTGTTTATGAATTTTTTAATCATTCCCCTTCTTTTTTTGTTGTTGTTTTTAATTGTTGTTGAGTAGGTTCTGATACATAGCGACCCTGCATAGGATTTCCAAGGAGGGCTGGTGAGCTTGAACCACTGACCTTGTAGTTCACATGACTTTGCAGTCTGGCATGTCAAACCATAGCACCACATCAGGTGTTTACTAAATCTTCATTCTTTTTTATTTTGTTGAGAACATTTATTAATTTTCTTTTAGATTATCCTGTAATTTAATATGTTCTTCCTAATTTTAAAACAGTCTGCTCTGTCTTGAAATCCTCTTTATTTCCTCCTTCATTTCTGGAATGCCCAAATGAATACTAAAGTATGTATTCCATCATTTTGCTTTGTAGTTGTCTTTGTTTGCAAATTGGTATCTTTGGTTCTGATTTACAGCCTCGAAAGTTTGGTGTGGCACTGTGGGTTCATGCAGCAGACTGCAAAGCCATTTGAACTACAAGGTCAGTGGTTCAAGATCACCAGTTCAAGCTCCTTGGAAACCCTATACAGTGCTTCTATGGGTTGGAACAGACTAGATGGCATTTAACAACAACAACAAGTGTACTTTACTTTGGATACTTATATACCTGTTTTGGTTTCTGGATATAATTGATTTCTATTTGCTGTTTGTGATTATTGGTTCTCTGAACAAAAAATTCCTTTTAGTATTAATTATAAAATTGGTATGTTGTTTATAAAATTCCCTTAATTCCTTTTAATCTGGATATCACCTAATTGCATAATTGTAGTTGAGTGATAATTTTCTGGACATATAATTCTTGGTTGGTCATTGCGTTCTTTCAGGGTTTTATATATGTCATCCCATTCCCTTCTTGTCTGTTTGGTTTCTGCAAAGAAATCATAGCGTAATCTTATTGGTTCTGGATTATAGAAAACTTTTTGTTTTTTCAAAGCTGCTTTCAGTAGTCTTTCTTTTATTTTAATTTGGAAATTTTTACTATGTCTTGGTGATTTTCTTTTAGGGTCTATCCTATTTGTGGTTCATTGAACAACTTGAATGCATATTTTCTTGTCGTTCTTTATATTAGGGAATTTTTCTTCCATAAAGCTTTCTATCAATTTTTGATGGTGTTGTGTTTCTTATTGTTCTAGAATTCCAGTCACATGTAAATTATTCCTCTTGATGTCCCACAAGTACTTTGCCTTTCTTTAGTTGTGTGTGTGTTTCTGTGGTCTTTTTCTGATTGTTCATCTAACAAATTAGTACTGAGAGTAGTGTCATCAATATCACTAAGCCTGTATTCCTTTGATTCAATTCTACCACCTTGCCTTTCAAGGTACTATATATTTCTGAAATTTTAATATTAATCTTTTGGATTTCATTTGATTTTTTGAAGGATTTCTAATTTTCCATTTATTTGTCAATTTGTTCTTGCATTGTTATCTTTAATTCTTCAAGAGTTGTGTCTGTTTATATTGATTTATTTCTGTGTTTTCCTAAACTTTTCTCATAATCAATTGAAGGTACTTAAATTATTTTAAATTTTTTATCAGGTAGATACAATCACATTTCTATTTGAAGCAAGTTTTCTGATTGTAGGTTGATCACTTGTTTAAGCCATTCTGTCTTGTTTCTTTGTGTGAACTGAGGTTTTCTGTTGTATCGAAGACATAGTGATGTTATTATATTTGCATTTAAATGGTTATTATATGATAGTGTGTTTTTTCCAGGTGATTTTTTTTGTTTGTATATGTGCTTTGCATTCTTTTGACATGTACAAGTAAGCAGGGTGAGTGTACTACTCTGTTCACAAGCTTAGCAGCACTTAGGTGTTCACAACACCTGTCTCCTGAAAAGTATGATAGTGAGAATGTGTATGTAGTTTTCTATTCTCTGCTTGTGTAGAACAGTTAAGAAGTTTAGACTGCTGTTGGCTGGCATCTATTGTTGATCAGGTAGTGCAAGGTCACGTGATGGCTTTTGTCCAGTGAATGGTGCTACAAAAGATAAGAGTGTGGCTGGGAAGTGTGGGAATAGGTGCTTTCTGGTAGAAACTTACTGATGTATGTGCTGGGTTGTACTAGGTCAGTGGAGTCAGTTATTAGGTTACGTTCCTGACAAGAACACCACTTTCAAAAATACAAAATAGCTGTGTTGTGTCAGACCAGTTGACAATTCACCACTCCATTTGCTCCTTATTCTCTGTTTTTGTTCAGCTTCTTCTTTAATTAATATTCAATCCATTTCTTTTTTTTTTTTTTTCCTTTGCAGCTCAGGGTTCCGGGATTATCATTTGCATCTGTTTCATTTTGGTTCTTATGTCCTTGCAGTAGTCGGTCTGGGTAGCTTTTCTATCTAGTTTTCCATCTTGCTGGAAGCTCTCCTCTATGGTTTTGACAATTTTACTGTATTTATTCACACTCTGTCTTCATTTTTCAGCCATTGCTCTTAAAGGTATGTTCACCTTTACTATTTAGGTAACCATATTTCTTTCACATTTGTTTTCATGTTAAAATCCTTACATGTCAAGTACATCTAATTTATAATTCAATCTATCCTTGTCAATAGACCTTAGACTCTCCTGTATCACTGAATATTTCTTTAACTGACTGCACTAGATTCACTTTCATCTTCCTCATAGTCTTTGTAGCTTCCTTTTACTCTTTCCCTGTCTTTCTTTGCTCCTCATTTTACATTGTGTACAAGATCTAGCTCAATAATGAAATAATCTCAAGATATTCTTCTATGTTCTACCTGGTTTCATCTGTTTGAAATATTAGATAAAAGCTCCTATGATTATGCTAGTATTAATAAATTACTTTACATAAATATATATTTTATAAAATATTGCCTTAATGCCTTGAAGGTACATAAGTCCCTAAGGAATTAAAGTCTATGATCACCTATCATCCCATAATTGTCAGTGCCTGATTGATTATGCAAAGTACCCACCTACACAGTATTCAAATAAGGGCCCTGAATATTTCTTGCATCTGTTCAATCCTACTAATATTCCACTCTCTTACTGAGCCATCTTCTGCTTATGATTGCAAATAGTTGAATTGGCAATGAAAACATGGGAGGCTATTAGTCATTGTTCAGCTTTCTATATAAGTTTGGCTGGCTATCTCTCTTCCTCAATTTTTAACAAATCTAAAGGTGATGGCTTTATATTTCAATACTATATTATGAAGACTTCTCACTATGTGAGATGACATATATTTTGCCTAATAAAACTGCAATTGCAAAGCTCTAAATAAATAAAAAACTATTCTAAATATAGACATTAATGCATGTCAGAAAGAAACTCAAGGAAATATACTTAAGCATTTCATCATTGTTTTTGTTGCCCAGGTACACATATATCTTAAGTGCAAAACCAAGAAGCTATTTATGACAATTCAAACTGACTTCCTGTCTAGACAGTATGCAATGTAGTTGAAACAGATATCTCGGTTATATTAATTACCATGCAACAATTGATTATATCAGCTGGTACATTGAATTACCTAGTATAGCAATCATAACAATATCCACATCACTTTTAAAGTTCAGTTAGGCACGCTATTTTTTTCTTTACCCTTTAGAATTTGTATGAATTTCTACATGACTAATGCATCTTATTGAATTCTATATTTTAATCACACATTTTTAATGAAAAATTATAGTTCTATACTTACTAATCAGTACAGTTCTAATTGTTTTGCTTTTTTCGTTTGACATTTTAATTCTTGACATATCAGTCTCTGGTTTTGCATGTAATTAATTTAAAATTATTATTGAGAACCAATAATGATTAAGCAGTATCCAATTAAGAAGCAAATATTCTTATTCAAAGGCAACAAAGCACAATGAAAAGCTTATCATTCTAATTCAAGATGTGTAACATATCATTAATTCTATATCTAACATATCACACGACATTTGGCAAATAACTTCATTTGTTGTATACAACCGCAGTTTTCTCACAGTATGAAGAGAAACTTAACTATATATTGTGAAGCTGTATCTATATCTGGTGTTCTATCAGAGTTATATATATATATATTTTTTTTTTTAATGTTTTATTGTGAATTATATGATAGTTTACATGAGAGAACTTTAGTTTTACATTAATTCCATTGTATA
>NW_006408600.1:10212274-10213577 GCF_000296735.1 Chrysochloris asiatica
CCTGATAACCATTATTCACTACAGTATCACGAGTTACACATCTGTATTTCATTTCATCAGCTCCGCCTAGACAGATTGGATAGTACTCACTGGAGATTCTGCCTTCCTCCATGCCCCCTAGCTCTAGGTTCCCTCTTGAAAGCTTGTAAGCCAGTCATTTCTTGCCTTTGTAGTCCCCCCCTCTCCATTTGGGTATCCAATGTCCAAGTTGCCCATCTCTGTCTACTCTGTGTGTGGAGGGGGTAGGACTGTTTCTTGCTGTAAGGATTTGTTCCTTCTTTTGAGTCATTGTGTCCGTAGGTATAGGTCAAGTTCATCAGATTGTATCAGCTCACTCTTTTTTTTTCCTCTTCTTTCTTCTCCTGGTTGAGCTCTGATCATCCAGTCATCTGGCCCAGGTCACATGGGTACCATCTGCAAGTGTGGGCGTTCTTGTGCACACGCCCTCTCTTCCCTTCAGCCGGTAGCTCCACTCTCCACTCGAGTCCTCCATGGCCAAGCCACTGACTCTGGACCCAAGAGTCCCCAGGTCTCCTCACACTGCTTGCCAACCAGGTCCCCAACTGGGTCCACAGAAGCACACTGAACATTGTAGGGCTTATCTTGCCTCTTCATTGCTGCTTTTACCCCACTTACTCCTATCGGTGATGCGTGTGGTCACCAATCAGAGTGTGTATTTCCATTGAGTCTTAGTCTTGGAAAGGGGTTTGCATTGAGGGGAACCGACCACTTGCCTTGATGTTTCCTAGGGAAGTGATTTGTTTGTTCTTGTAATAACAGTCCATCTGCCTCTATTGTTTTGTATTTTTCCTGTAGGTCTTTCTTTCAAGAAGTATCTTTTGTTCTTCTAGCCGCTCCAGGCTGGTCTGCTCGTCCTTTTAAGTGGAGATTTCTCATCTCTGGAGATCTGGATGTGGTTCCGGTTTCTACCTATAGTTTTATGTATTGCAAAGGCTCCACAGGAAACCTTGTTCACTGGGTACGCTATAGACCCATTTTAGGTATTCCAATCAGTTATAGGCAGAAGATGGACTTACAAGCCTTCTAGTGTGATGTTTCTGACTATTCCTTTCTCTCCCCCTCCAGTGTCTACTCTATATTATAATGCAAGGAAAGCCAAGATTCAAAAAACAGCCAAGCATCATAACATGATTCCCACCCCATTCCAACCATGACTCAATCCCTGTATCTCAGAGCCATGCAATTTCAAGGCTGTGCATATATCATCCTTTATCTCTGTCCCATTTAGCTCATTAAAACATGCCCAATTGTTCTCCCATCTGCCCCGTTTCTCCACTTCCCT
>NW_006408600.1:10215886-10222695 GCF_000296735.1 Chrysochloris asiatica
ATTCTGTTGGCTAGGATTTTGTTGAGAATTTTTGCATCTGTGTTCATGAGGGATATTGGTCTATAGTTTTCTTTCTTAGTGACAGCCTTCTCTGGTTTTGTTATGAGGGTTATACTTACTTCATAAAATATATTAGGAAATTTTCCATCCTCCTTTATATTCTGGAATAATTTGAGTAGGTTTGGTGACAGCTCTTCTCTGAATGTTTGGTAGAATTCACCTGTGAAGCCATCTTACCTTTAGAAAAAGTTTACTTGCATGTAATAGTAACTGTCTCTTGGTCTATGTACAGATCCTACATAATTACAATGAAACGTTCAGGAATGCCCATTCTTCTCACTGTTTTTGATCCACTTTATGATCCACACATTCAAATGCCTTTGCATAGTGACAAAAATTTGTGTCACTAATGATTTCCCACAAGTCTTTCTACTCTTCTGGATTCAGTGATTGCAATGGCTACACAGAACTCAGAGACAATACTCACAGTTATGAGGTTTATTAGGGAAGTTAACAAGTTATACTTTGGGGTCAGAAATGCTCAGGGCTCAATTATTCCAATCAGCTGCTGATAAATTCCCATAGGAAACCCCACTCCGTCATAAGCCTCAGCCTGAAGGCACTCAGCACTAGCTCTGTGGATCAGCAAACCTTACTCCCCTAATTAAGTCCCTGGAGACATGGCACTATGTGAGCAAGCGCCCTTCACAAAGTTACTCAGCTTTACTTGCTCCATACATTGGGAAGTCCACAGCTCTGTCTAATGCTTTGGTACTAGGTTGTGCAGCTGCTGCTCTTCTGGTGTCTCAGATTCACGTTCCTGGGTTAAGGATGTTCCATGCACTGGGATCTCAGGATTCAAAGGATATGCTCCACTCTTAGTTTTATTTTGAGAAAAGTGAGATCCCTCACTTCTCTTTCTGAAATGGCTCATTTTAAACCCATACTAGAGTTTCAAATGTTTACAATTGCAACTAACTCTACTAACAACCACAGATGAATCATGTCATCTTATCAGTATCATCTCCCACCTTCTTTTAACCAGACCCAACAGCGTAGAAATGCTGTTGTTGGGAATTACAAGCTATGATTAGAAGAGACATTGGATAATTAGCTACACCACAACAGTCAATGAAACAAAGAAAATATCTTGTATTCTCTGTTGTCAGCCAAGACCTCTCTGGTGTTCCCAATGAAATCCCTCGTTTCACATCCTCTTCTTCAAAATTCAGCTTGAATTTCTGGTAGCTCTCTATTGAATTGTTTTAAGTAAAATTTATTTGTATGTGATATTTATGATGTTACTCAACAATTCCTGAATTCTGAAGGAAATGGGCACATATATGGATATTTTCCAGTTGGCTGGACAAGTTGTTGTCTTCCAAATTTATTGGCATGGATTATGAGTGCCTTCAGTGCTGCATCAGTTTGTTTAAGATTTCAGGTGGTATTCCATCAACACTTGGAGCCTTGTTTTTCATGAATGCTTGGACTTCTTTCTTCAGTATCATTGCTGACTCTTGAAATGGTTGAATGTCGAATGTTGATCAATTCCTTTTTAGTGATTATGTGCATTCTTTCCTTTTTTTGTTTTTTTTTTTTTCATGCTCCCTGCACTGTTTAGTACTTTTCCTATACAGTGCTTCACATTTTTTGTAGGTTTTAATTTTTTTCTCCAAATCTTTCATCTTCATAAATGCTGAGAATGATCTTCCATTTTGATTTTCTAATCCAGGTCTTTGTACCTTTCCTTATAACATTTTCCATTGTATTCTGGAGTTGTCTTTTGAAATTTTCTGTTCAGTTACTTTGCTTCATAATATCTCCCATGCACTTTACAGCCACTCTACACTATAGGGAAAATTTCAGTCTCTTCTGACATACACTTTGGTCTTTTCTTTCATTCCTGTTAATCTTTCATGTATGATGTTCTTTATATCATCTCACAACTCCTCTGATCTTTGGGCACTAGTGTTCAAAGTGTCAAATATCTTCTAGAGATGGTCTCTAAATTAAAGTGGGATAGACTTAAAGTCATATTTTAATTCTCATGGGTTTGTTTTAATTTACATCACCTTCAGTTTGAATTTGCATAGAACAATTGATGGTCTATTCCATAGTCAGCCACTGGCCTTAATTTATCTGACATTATCTTCAAATTCTCCATTTTGCTTCCCAGAAGATGCAGGTAGTTTAGTTCCTAGTTACTCTATCTGGTAAGGTCTATGTGTAGAGTCACCATTTATGTTGTTGAATAATGGTATTTGCAATGAATAAGTTGTTAGTCTTGCAAAATTTAATCATGTCATCCCCAGCATCATTTGTATCACATAGACCATATTTTCCAAATCCTGATCTTCCTTCTTTGTTTCCAACTTTTGCATTCCAATCACCAGTAACTACGAATGCCTCTTGATTGCATGTTTGATCAATTTCAGACTGAAGAAGGTGGTAGAGTTCTTCAGTTTCTGCATCTTTGACTTTAGTGATTGGTATGTATATTTGAATATATTAACTGATATATTCATATTAACTGATCTTTCTTGTAGATGGACAGATGTATTATTATTACAGACAGCATTTTTCTTCAAGATAGATCTTGAAATGTTATTTTTGATGATGAATACACCATTCATTTTGAATCTGTCATTTCTGGCATAGCAAATCATATGATTGTCTGATTGAAAATGGCCAATACTTGGTCCATTTCAGTTCACTAATGCCTAGAGTATGGATTTTGATGCATTTCATTTCATTTATGATGACTTCCAATTTTCCAAGATTTTCCTAGATTCATATTTTGTGTATTCCACAAATTGATTTTTGTGTGTGTGTGAGGTTTGCATGGGAGAACATCAGCTTTACATTCATCCTATTGTATTTCATTTCATTGCAGTGTTTACAATCCCCTCCATGCATCATCATGTAACCCCAAAAGGTACACTACAACCCACCCCCTGCCAGCTGCCAGCACACAGCCTTTCTCCCTCCCTAAGTCCAGTGTCCCCAGCCGCTCCATCTGTTCATGACAACTTCTCTGTCTCCATCCCTGGTATTACTGCCTTTCTGGGCAGGGTCCCGCTCTTGGTTCTTCTCACTTGATGGTCCCAGGAACCTCCGCTCCTGCGCTGCAAAATCACTCTCCTCCTTTTGTCAAAAAACATCTACCTCACAGTCAGATCTGATGACAATTATTCACTATTGTACCACAAGAGTCTTATCCACATTTCCTTTCACCAGCCTGGTCCCAACAGATTGGAAATCATTCAGTAGTGATTCTAACTTCTCCCACCCCATCTGGAACTAGGCTCCCTCTTGAAAGCTTGTAAGCCAGTCACTTCTTGCCTTTATAGGTTTCCCCATTTTGGGTAGACAATGTCTATGTGGGCCACCCCTGTCAACCCTGTGTACCAAAGGGGTGGGAGTGATCCTCGCTGTTAAGATTTGTTCCCTTTTTTGAGTTACTACATCCATAAGTATAGGTTGTTGTTGTAGTTAAGTACCGTAGAGTCAGTTCCAACCCATAGCAACCCTGAACAGGGTTTCCAAGGCTGTAAATATTTATGGGAGCAGAAAGCCTCATCTTTCTCCTGTATAGGTAAAGTTCATCAAATTGTAGCAAGTTACTCTTTTTTTTTGTTGCTTCCCTCTTCTTTATTCTTCTAATCAAGTTCTGATCATCCAGCCATTGAAGCAAAGTCAGGTGGGTACTATCTGCAAGTATGGGTGTTCCTGTGCATCTCCCTTCACTTCATATCAGCTGGATGCTTCCCTCTCTGCTCTAGTTCACTGTGGCCATGTCACTGACACTGGGGCCAGGAGTCCAGGTCTTACCATACTGCTGGGCATCCAGTTCTCCACCTGGGCTCACTGGGGTCTTTTGAATGTGGTCGGGCTTAGCTCGCAACATCGTTGCAGTTTTTTCACTGTCTTCCCTGATCAGTGACCAACATGGTCACCAGCCAGACCACATGCCTGCTCATGTATTCCCCTTTAGTATCAGTCTTGGAAGGGTGTTTGCTCTGATGGGTCCCGACCACTAGCCTTGATGGCTGCCAGGCAAACAGCTTACTTGTTCTTGTAGTAATTAATTAGACTGCTGTTACTGTTTTGGATTTTTTCTGCCGGTCTTTCTTTCATGAAGTATTTTCTTCTTTTAGCCACTCCAGGCTGGTCTACTCATCCTTTCCAGTGGAAATTTCCTACCTCAGTCAGTCCTGGAGGGGTTCTGGATTCCACCTATGGTCTTGCATAATGTAAAGGCTCCACAGGAAGCCTCTTTCACTGGGCAACTTCTAGGCCCCTTTAAGATATTCCAATCAGTTATTGGCTGAAGACAGACTTACAAGCTTTCTGTAGTGATGATTCTGTCTATTCCTTTCTCCCCACCTCAAGTGTCTATTTTACAATGGTAGGCAAGGGAAACAAAGATTCAAAAGACAGCCAAGCATCTTAACACTATTCCCCTCTTTTACCCTTTCAAACTGTGCTTTAATTCCTGTATCCCGGAGCCCTGTTTTCCCAAGGTTATGCATACATCACAATTCACCTCTGTCCCACTTAGCCCATGTGAACCTGCCTAACTGTTCTCCCATCAGCCTTGTTCTTCCATTCCCCTCCCCCTTCTTGTGTATTGCCTCTCCATACCACCACCATCCCCCCCCAACCCCCCGCAAACTAAGCTATCCTGTGTCTAGTCCTTACTCTGTGCTCTATCTTCCCCTCCCTCACTCCCTTCCTCTCATCCCATACATCCTGGTGATCAGCAAATATATGTGTATATTTTCCCCCTTTTATTGTGGGTTCTTTTACTTACTCTTTTACAAGAATGGTCCCATGCAGTATTTCTCCTTTTGTGACTGACTAATTTCACTCAGCATAATGTCCTCCATTGTGCTCCACATAGCATCCATGTTATGTGGTGGCTTGCAGCTTCCTTGTTGTTCTTCAAGGTGGCATAGTATTCCATTGTGTGTATGTACTAAAGTTTGTTTATCCATTCTTCAATTGATGGGCACTCAGGCTGTCTTTTTGTTCTTGAAAATAGTGCTGCTATGTACATTGGTGTGCATATATCTACTCATGTTATGGCTTGTATTTCTTGTGGGTAAATACCAAGTAGAGGGATGGCTGGATCATGAAGTATTTCTATTTCCAACCATCTGAGGAAGCACCATATTGCTTTCCAGAGAGGCTGGGTCATTTTGCAATCCCACCAGCAATGCAGGAGTGTCCCATTCTCTCCACATCCTTGCCAGCACTTATTATCCTCTATTTTTTAAATTAATTCATTAATTTTTTTATCTTTGCTGTTATTGCTGGTATGAGATGATCTCTCATTGTTGTTTTGATTTGCATCTATCTAATGGCTAGTGATCGTGAACATTTCTTCATATGTTTGTTGGTTGCCTGGATCTCTTTCTTGGTGTCTGTTCATGTCCTGTGCCGATTTTTTAATTGGGTTATTTGTCTTTTTCTAGTAGAGGTATTGTAGTTTCCTATATATTTTAGAAATGAGTCCCTTGTCTGATGTGTTATAGCAAAAGAATATTTCCGATTCTTTGGGTTCCCTTTGTACTGTTTTTGGTGAAGTCTTTTGATGCACGTAAGTTTTTAGCTTTTAGTATGTGCCACTCATCTATTTTGTCTACTTTTGTTTGTATACTTTCCAAATTGTTTGGTAGTCTGTGTATTCCCTGTATTAGAGCCCTCACATTTGTCCCTATTTTTCCATTGATGACTTTCATAATTTTGGGATTCACATTTAGGTCTTTAATCCATGCTGCGTTGGTTTTTGTATAGGGTGTGAGGTAAAGGTCTTGTTTCATTCTTTTTGCATGTCACTTTCCAGTTCTGCCAGCACCATCTGTTAAAGAGACTATCTCCTCCCCAGGTAACATACCTAGGCACTCTGTTGAAAATCAGTTGGCTGTATGTGGATGGGTTAATTTCTGGATTCTCGATTCTGTTCCACTGACCAATGTATCTTTCATTGTACCAGTACCAAGCTGTTTGACCACTGTAGCTGTGTAGTAGATTTTGAAACCAGGGAGTGAGAAGCTTCCAACCTTGTTCTTCTTCTTGAGCAGTGCTTTGCTTATATTGGGTCTCTTTCCTTTCCATATAAGTATGTAGTGGTCTTTTCCTTCTCTTTGAAGAATATTGCTGGAATCTGAATTGGGATTGCATTATATATGTCTATTGCTTTGAATAGTATTGACATTTTCACGATGTTGAGTCTTCCTGTCTAGGAGCATGGTACATTCTTCCACTTTTGTAAGTCTATTTTGGTTTCTTGTAGTAGTGTTTTGTAATTCTCTTTGTAAAGGTTGTTTGTGTCTTTGGTTACATTTATTTCTAAACATTTCATCCTTTGGGTGGCTATTGTAAATGATATTTCTTTCCTAATGTCTTTATCAGCTCTGTCATTGTTGCTATAGAGGAATCCAACTGATTTTTGTATGTTGATCTTATACCCTATCACTTTGCTGAATCTTCCAATGATGTCTAGTAGCTTTTTTTACTGAATCTTTAGTGTTTTCTATGTATAGGATCATATCATCTGCAAATAGAGAGAGTTTTATTTCCTCTGTGCAATTGGGATGCCTTTAATTTCCCTATCTTGCCATATGCTGTTGTTAAGTACCATGGAGTTGGTTCCGAATCATAGTGACCCTGAACTGGGTTTCTGAGGCTGTAAATCTTTGTTGTTGTTATTGTTGTCAAGTGCCATTGAGTCAGAACCAACTCATAGCGACCCCATGCACAGCAGAATGAAACTATGTCCGATCCTGGGCCAACCTCACTAC
>NW_006408600.1:10223500-10225485 GCF_000296735.1 Chrysochloris asiatica
TGAGGCATTCTGCTCCCGTAAAGATTTACAGCCTCGGAAACCCTGTACAGGGTCGCTATGGGGTCGGAACTAACTCGACGGCACTTAACAACAACACTTTCAAAACAATATTGAAAAGGAGTGGTGACAAAGGACAGTCTTGTCTGGTTCCTGTTCCCTGAGGGAAGGCTTTCAGTTTCTCTCCATTTAGAGTGATGTAAGTTTTGTTTTATATAAATGCTCTTGCTTATGTTGAGGAATTTCCCTTCAGTTCCTACTTTGTTGAGTGTTTTTATCAGGAGTGGATGGTAGATTTTGTAAAATGCCTTTTCTGCATCAATCTATATGATCATGTGGTTCTTTTCCTTTTTTTTTTAATTTATGTGGTGGATTACACTACTTGTTTTTTTAATGTTGAACCATCCTTATATCCCTTTTATGAAACCCACTTGGTCGTGATGTATTATTTTATAGATGTGGTGCTGGATTCTGTTGGCTAGGATTTTGTTAAGAATTCTTGCATCTATGTTCATGAGGGATACTAGTCTGTAATTTTCTTTCTTAGTGATGTACTTCCCTGGTTTGGGGATGAGGGTTATGCTTGCTTCATAAAAAGTAATAGGAAATTTTCCATCCTCTTCTATATTCAGGAATAATTTTAGTAGAATTGATGACAGCTCTTCCCTGAATGTTTGGTATATCTCACCAGTGAAACCGTCTGGGCCTGATCTTATTTTAGTTGGTAGTTTTTTGATGACCTGATCAATTTATTCTTTTATTATGGGTCAGTTAAAGTTTTCTGCTTCACTCTGTGTAAGTTATGGTGGGTCGTGTTTTTCTGAAAATGCATCCATCACTTCTAAATTTTCAAATTTGTTTGAGTACAACTCTTGATAGTATTCTGTAATTATCCTTGTAATTTCCTTTGGTTCCATTTTGACATTGCCCCTGTGGTTTCTAATGCGAGTTATTTGTGTCTTCTCTCTTTTCTTTGGTTTGGTTTGCCAATAGTTTGTCACTTTTGTTAATCCTATCAAAGAACCAGTTTCTTGTCCTTTTGATTTTTTCTATAGTTTTTCTGCTTTCCATCTCATTTATTTCTGCTCTTATCTTTATTATTTCTTTTCTTTTTGTGACTGTAGGCTCCCTCTGTTGGTCAGTTTCTAGTAGTTGGCAATGCTGTGTTAATATGTTAATTTTGGTTCTTTCTTCTTTTTGGGTGTGTGCATTTATCACAATAAGTTGTCCCCTCAGCACTGCTTTTGCAATGTCCGAAAGATTTTGGTATATTGTGTTTTCATTCTCATTTGTTTTTAGGAACTTTATGAATTCACATTTAATTTCTTATTTTACCCAGTCACTTTTCAGCAGGGTGTTGTTCAGTTTCCATGTATTCAACTTTATTTCCTTAGTCTTCTTGTTGTTGATTTCTAGTTTTATAACAATGTGGTCTTGCTGGCATCAGCATACGCAGACCCTGGGTTGATCAGTGGCCCTGTGACATGGACAAAAATCCAATTCTGAGGCCTTCCAGTCAGGATAGCAAGCCATGGACCCTGAGGGCCAAGGAAGTGGCCTCCTGATGTCCCAGGTTCATTGGTTTTTGTGAACTCACTGGTTGGCTACCTCTGTATAATTTTCTTTGGTCCTAATATTGTTCATTCTATGCTTCTAACTCCAGTAATTGTAGCTTCTGAGAAAATTTTTTTTTTTTTACAATGCCTCTCTTAATGCCTCCACTGTGTTGGCAGCGCATGGAGTCCTGGGAACATATCTTTCTGAGGAACAAGCGATAGCCACCTGGGATGAATGTCAAAACTGCTCCTTATTTGATTATTCAGTTATGTTTGATATCCATGAACAATAATGGGTTTGAAACCCTTTTTAGAGCCGAGGCAGTAAAAGTTTCCTCAGATAATTCAGAAAGGCCAGGAACAGGTATATTGGGAATATGAGAATGGTAAATTTTGAGAATGTTGGATTAGAGGATAATAGTGGCAGCCCAT
>NW_006408600.1:10226017-10230278 GCF_000296735.1 Chrysochloris asiatica
CAGATCTGCCTACCTGCCAGCTTGCATCATATCTGTGTGTCTGTCTTTTCTGTATATATTTTGTCTCTCTCTTTCTCTATCCCTTTCGCCGCCAATCTCCCTTCTTCATGACACCCACACTTCCTTGTCGAGGCTGGACCCCGACATAGGACCTCGACATGGTCTGAAAAGATGCTCTGTTGTATTTTGATGTTTGTAAATTTATGGAGGCTTGCTTGTGACCTAACACATGCTCAATTCTCCAGAATGTTCCATGTGCACTGGAGAAGAAAGTATATTGTATTGTTGTTGGGTTGAATGCTCTTTACAACTCTATGAGGTCAAGTTGGTTGATTGTGCTGTTTAGTTCCTTTGTAACTTTGTCGAGTTTCTTTCTGGTTGTTCTGTCCCTTTTCGAAAGTGGCATATTAAAATGTCCCACTATAATTGTAGTCCTGTCTATTTCTCTTTTCAATTCTAGTAAGTTTTGCTTCATATATCTGGTGCTTTTTCATTGGGAGCATAGATATTTATTAAGATTATGTCATATTGCTCAATTGACCCTTTGATCATGAGATAGTGTCCTTCGTTATCTCTTATGCTGATTTTTGTCTTAAAGTTTACTTTAACAGAGATGAGAATTACCACTCCTGCTTGTTTATCATTGCAGTTAGCTTGGTATATTTTTTCCATCCTTTAACTTTTAGGCTGTTTTTGTCTTTCTGTGTAATGTGTGTCTCTTGCAGGCAGCATATTGAAGGGTCTTGTTTTCTTATCCAATCTGCCACTCACTGTCTCTTCACTGGTGCATTCAATCCATTGACATTCATTGTAATTATAGATAGGTATGAATTAATTGCTGCCATTATACTAATTTTTTGGTAGTGCTATTCACTCCTTTGTTCTAAATGCCTTCTTGTACTGAGTTTGTGTTGTTGTTTTTTGTTTGTTTGTTTTGTTTTTTGCTATTTCTTGTTGGTTTCTTCTTAGTTTTCATGTCACTTGTTCTGCTTGGAAGTTCATTTTCATGGTGAGTGTGAAGTATTAACTTTCTTTGGGGTTAACTTATAGTCTATTAACTTTTTTCTCCATTTAAGAGAATCTATTGTATCCTGTAATGTACTTGACATCCTCACCACCTGAATCTCTGTTGCTACATTTATCCCTTCTTTGACATTCATATAATTTTGGTCTTCGGTTGACCTCCTAGCTCCTTTGAATTGGTTGTTGTAGTTTTGCTCTGTTATGGACTCTGCTACCTGCCGATCAAGTTCCAGGTGGTGTTACCACACCTGTCAATCTCTGGTTGTTGCCTGTTCTTGTTGATTTCCAGTCCAAAGAACTCCATTTAGGATGTTTTGAAGTGCTGGATTGGTTTTAATAAAATCTCTTAGATTCTCTTTATCGTGGAATGTTTTGACTGCACCATCGTATTTGATTGATATTTTTTCTGGATAGACAATTCTTGGTTGGCAGTTTATTTCTTTTCAGGTTTTATATATTTTTCTCCATTGCCTTCTTGTCTGCATGGTTTGTGCAGAATTTTTTTGTTGTTAAGTGCTGTCGAGTCAATTCCGACCCATAGCAAACCTGTACAGGGTTTCCGAGGCTGTAAATCTTTACAGGAGCAAACCGCCTCATCTTTCTCCCATGGAACCGCTGGTAGTTTCGAACTGCCGACCTTGAGGTTCACAGCCCGATTCGTAACCACTACGCTACCAGAGCTCCTTAGTCAGTGCTTAATCTGATTTATTTGGCTTTGTACGTGACACTTCTCTTCTCCCTGGCTGCTTTTAGGATTCTTCCTTATCTTTGATCTTGGAGAGCTTGATTATTATATGTCTTGGTGACTTTCTTTTGGGGTCTATCCTTCCTAGGGTATGTTTGGCTTCTTGAATGTTTATCCTCTCATCTTTCAAGATGTTATTGAAATTTTCTTCCAGAAGCTCTTACACTATCTCCTCTGTGGACGTCTCTGATTCTTCCTGTTCCAGAATGCCAATAATTCTTAAGTTGTTCCTCTTCATGTTATCCAGCATGAATCTTAGACTCTCTTCAGAAATTTTTATCCTTTTTTCAGCTTGTTTTTCTATCTTAGCAGTGTTGAGAAATTTGTCTTCCAGATCACTAGTTCTGGCTTCCATCTCTTTTGTTCTGCTTCTTTCCCCTTTTAGTGTATTGTCCATTTCTGATATTTTATGTTTAATCATCTGGACCTTTTTTTTGAAGGTTTTGGATTATTTCCAATCCTGTATCAATCTTATTTGATTGCTCTTGTAGTTCTTTCCTGACTTCTTCATTGTATTCCTCCACCCCTTTTTGGAGCATTTGAATTTGTTTCCATATTATTCTTCTGAATTCCTTCTCAGGCAAATCCAAAACCTGCTCTTCCTCTTCTGGGGAGCCTTTGTCTGTCTCCAGCACATTTGTCTCAAATTACTCTTTTAAAAATAAAATTGTGGCCAACTGTCCAGTCACCTTGCTACACAAGTAGTGTGTGTGCACTGTAGAAGCCTCCAGCAGTGGGCGGGGGTGTCTGCTCACTCAGGACCTTCCTCTAGTCACCACTGCGGTGGTACTCAGATAGATGTTGAGAAGTTAATGGAAGACAGATTGTCCACTATTTTTGTCTCTGAAGGTCAGTTAGGTATCTGCATGTGCACAGCGTAATTCTCAAGATAGTTGCATCCTTTTGTTTTTAATGTTTTATTGTGAATTATGTGATAGCTAACATGGGAGAACATTAGTTTTACATTCATCCTATCATATATCATTTCATTGCCATGATTATTATCCTCTCCATGCATCATCAACCAACCACAGGGTATAATATACCATACAAGCCTGCCCCCCCCCCAATGTCAGCACACAGCCCCTCTCTCTCTCTGGGTCTAAAGTCCCCAGCCACTCCATCTCACCACGTCATCGTCTCTGCTTCCATCTTTGGCATCACTACTTCTCTGGGTAGGGTCCTGCTCTCCACTTTTCTCCCTTGAGTTTTCCCAGGGTCCTCCGCTCATAGGATGCAAAGTTAATCACTCCCTTCCTTGCTGTAAAATTTACATTTACAACCCTCACAATCAGTCCTGATAACAAGTATTCACCACTGTATCACAAGAGACCTATCTGAATTCCCTTTCACCAGCCCCCCAGATTGGAGATTCAGTGGAGAGTCAATCTTTCTCCAAGCCCTCTGGATCTAGATTTCCTCTTGAAAGCTTGTAAGCCAGTCACTTCTTGACTTTGAATCCCACCCCCCATTTTGGGTAGCTAATGTCCAAATTACCCATCCCTGTCTATTCTGTATATGGAGGGGGTGGGAATGATCCTTGCTGTAAAGATGTGTTCGCTCTTTTGAGCTACTGCATCCATATGTGTAGGTCAAATTCATCAAATTGTATCAGATTACTCTTTTATTCCCTCTTCTTTCTTCTTCTAGTTGAGCTCTGATCATCAAGTCATTGAAGCCAGGTCAAGTGGGTGTTCTTATGCATATGCCTTCTCTTCTTGTCAGCTAGATCCTTCACTCTCCACTCTAGTCCTTTGTGGCTATGCCACTGACTCTGGGCCCAAGCGTCCCCAGGTCTTGCCATACTGCTAGCCAACCAGGTCTCCACCAGGGTTCACAGTAGTCTATTGAACGTTGTAGGGGTTAGCTCACAGCTTCATTGCTGTTTTTCCCTCACTTCCGCTTATCGGTGACAAATGTGGTCACCAATCAGAGCATGTATTCCCATTGAGTCTTACTTTTGGAAGGGGGTTTGCTCTGAGGGGATCCGACCACTTGCCTTGCTATCTCCTGGGTGAGCAACTTGCTTATTCTTGTAGTAATCAATCTGCCTATATTGTTTTATATTTTTCCTATTGGTCTTTCTTTCAAGAAGTATCTTCTGTTCTTCTAGCCACTCCAGGCTGGTCTTCCCGTCCTTGCAAGTGGAAATTTCCCTCCTCGGAAGATTCTGGATGCTGTTCAAGATTCCACCTATGGTCTTATGTAATGCAGAGGCTGGGCAGGAAGCCTCCTTCACTGAGCATGTAGTATCCCAATTTTAGGTATTCCAATCAGTTATAGGCAGAAGATGGACTTACAAGCTTTCTATGGTGGTATTTCTATTCCTTTCTCTCCCCCTCCAGTGTCTATTTTATAATGATAACCAGAACAGACCATTATTTTATAATGACACGAGAACAGACCATCAATTACTGATATGCAAATTCAAATTAAAGCTGAAGAAAATGAAAACAAATCTACGAGAGCCAAAATATGATCTTGAATTTATCC
>NW_006408600.1:10232105-10249456 GCF_000296735.1 Chrysochloris asiatica
TGGCTAAGCTTCGTCTCTCCTACTTTGGACATATTGTTGGGAGAGAACAGTCGCTGGAGAAGGATGTCATGTTGAGTAAGGTGGAGGGTCAGAGAAAAAGAGGAAGACCTCTAACAAGATGGATTGACCAGGTTGCATCATTGATGGACTCAAGTGTGGCAGTGGTAGTGAGGTTGGCCCAGGATCAGACATTGTTTTGTTCTGCTGCGCAAGGGGTCGCTATGAGTCAGTTCCGACTCGATGGCACCTGACAACAACAACAACAACCTGGGACACCAAGATTCATAAGACAGCCCAGCATCTTAACATTATTTCCCCCCTTTTCCCCATTCCAACCATGTCTCAATCCTTGTATCCCAGCGCCCTATTGTTCCAAGGTTGTGCATACAGCCCTGTTCACCTCTGTCCCAGTTAGCCCATGCAGATCTGCCTAATTGTTCTCCCACCTACTTTGTTCTTCCATTCCCCATCTCCTTCTTGTATATTGGCCCCCTCCCTAGCACCCAAACTATCCTGTGTCTATTTCCTACCCTGTGCTCCACTTTCCCCTCTCTCCCCTCACCCCAACTCCCACATCCCAGTAACTAGCAGAGATTCGCCCCCACCTTTCAGTATGGGTTATTTTTCTTAGTCTTTTACAGTAGTGGTCCTATGCAGTATTTCTCCTTTTGTGACTGACTAATTTCACTCAACATAATGTCCTTAAGGTCTATCCATGTTATGCTGTGGCTTGCAGCTTCTGTGTTATTCTTCAAGGTAGCATAATATTCCATTATGTGAATATACTGCAGTTTGTTTATCCGTTCTTCAGTTGGTGGGCACTTAGTCTGTCTCGATCTTTTTGATTTTGTAAATAGTGTTGCTATGAATATTGGTGTGCATATATTTACTCGTATTATGGCTTGCATTTCTTGTGGGTAAATACCAAGTAGAAGAATTGCTGGATCATATGGTATTTCTATTTCCTACTTTCTGAGGAAGTGCCATATTGCTTTCCAGAGAGGTTGGGCCATTTTGCAGTCCCACCAGCAATGCAGGAGTGCCCCAGTCTCTCCACATCTCCGCCAGCATTTATTGTCCTCAACTTTTTTGATCTTTGCTGTTGTTTCTGGTTTGTGATGATATCTCAAAGTCCTTTGTTTCTCTGGTTACATCTATTCCTAGATATTTCATCTTTTGATTTGCATCTCTCTAATGACTTGTGATCGTGAACATTTCTTCATATGTTTGTTGGCTGCCTGGATCTCCTCCTTGGTGATGTGTCTGGTCATTTCCTGTGCCCATTTTTTAATTGGGTTATTTGTCTTTTTCTTGTAGAGGTGTTGTAGTTTCCTATATATTTTAGAAATAAGTCCCTTGTCTGATGTGTCATTGCAAAATAATTTTCCCACTCTGTGGATTCCCTTTTCACTTTTCTGGTGAAGTCTTTTGATGCACATCAGTTTTTAATTTTTAGTATGTCCCACTAATCTATTTTGTCTACTTTTGTTTATGTAGCTTTCAAAATGTTTGGTAGTCTGTGTATTCCCTGAATTAGTCACTCTCATTTGTCACTATTTTATCGTTGATGCCCTTCATAATACTGGGATTCACATTTAGGTCTTTAATCCATGTTGAGTTGGATTTTGTAAAAGGCATGTGGCGAAGGTCTTGTTTCAGTCTTTTGTATATTGCTTTCTGGTCCTGCCAGCACCATCTGTTGAATAGATTTTCACCTTCCCACGCGATATATTAGTTATTTTATCAAAAATCAGTTGGCTGTATGTAGATAGGTTAATTTCTGGGTTCTCTTCCATTGATTAATGTATCTTTTATTGTACCAAAACCAAACTGTTTTGACCACTGTAGTCATGTAGTAAATTTTGAAGTCGGTTAGTAAGAGGCCTCCAACCTTACTCTTTTTCTTAAGCCGTGTTTTGCTTATACTGGGTCTCTTTCCTTTCCATATAAACTTTGTAATTGTTTTTTCCATCTCTTTGAAGAATGTTGTTGGAATCTGGATTGGGATTGCATTATACATGTAAATTGCATTGTGCAGTATTGACATATTCACAATGTTAAGTCTTCCTATCCAGGAGCATGGTACATTATTCCATTTTTGTAGTTCTCTTTTGGTTTCTTGTATTAGTGTTTTATAGTTTTCTTTGTATAAGTCCTTTGTTTCTCTGGTTACATATATTCCTAGATATTTCATCTTTTGGGTAGCTATTGTAAAGGGTATTGCTTTCCTAATGTCCTTTTCAATGCTGTCGTTTTTGGTATAGAGGAATCCAACTGAATTTTGTATGTTGATCTTATATCCTGCCACTTTGCTGAATCTTCCATTGAGATCTAGCAGCTGTGTTTACTGAGTTTTTGGGGTTTCCTTCATATAGGATCATATCATCTGCAAAAAGAGAGAGTTTAACTTCCTCTTCGCCAATTTGGATGCCTTTAATTTCCCTATCTTGCTGAATAGCTCTTGCTAAGACTTTCAGCACAATATTGAATAGGAAAGGTGATAAAGGGTATCCTTGCCGGGTTCCTGTTTGCAGAGAGAAGGCTTTCAGTTTCTCTCCATTGAGAGCAATGTAGGCTGTTGGTTTTGTATATATGCTCTTAATTATGTTGAGGAATTTCCCTTCAGTTCCTACTTTGTTGAGTGCTTTTATTAAGAATCTATTGTAGATTTTGCAAATGCCTTTTTTGCAACAATCAATATGATCGTGTTGTTCTTTTCTTTTTTCTTATTTATATGGTAGATAATGTTGATCGTTTTTCTGAAGTTGAACCATCTTTGCATCCCTGATATGAATCCTACTTGATCATGATATATCATCTTTTTGAAGTGTTGGTGGATTCTGTTGACTAAGATTTTCTTGAGAAAATTTGCATTTATCTTCATGAGGAATATTGGTCTATAATTTTCTTTCTTAGTGACGCCCTTCCCTGGTTTTGGTGTAAGGATTATGCTTGCTTCATGAAGTGTATTAGGCAGTTTTCCATCTTCCTTTATCTTCTTAAATAATTTGAGTAGAATTGACAACTCTTCCCTGAATGTTTGGTAGAACTCACCAGTGAAGACATCTGGGCCTGGACTTTTTTTGTTGGGTGTTTTTTGATGACCTGATCAATTTCTTCTTTTGTTATGAGTGTGTTCAGGTTTTCTACTTCACTTGTGTAAGTTTATGTAGGTCATGTTTATCTAAAAAATATCCATCTCTTCTAAAGTTTCAAATTTGTTGGAGTACAACTCTTCATAGTATTCTGTTATTATCCTTTTGATTTCCTTTGGTTCCATTGTGACATCACCCATGTGGTTTCTAATGCATGTTATTTGTGTTTTTTCCTTCTTGTCTTGTGTTAGGTTTGCCAATGTTCTGCCAATTTTGCTAATCCTTTCAAAGAACCAGCTTCTTATCCTGTTGATTCTTTCCATAGTTTTTCTATTTTCTATCTCATTTATTTCAGCTCTAATCTTTATTATTTCTTTTTTTTAGGTAGCTGTAGGTTCCCTCTATCGGTTGGTTTCTTATTGTTGTAGATGTTGTGTTAATATGTTAATTTTAGTTCTTTCTTCTTTTGGGATGTATGTGTTTATTACAATAAATTGTCCTCTCAGCACTGCTTTCACTGTGTCCCAAAATTTTGATATGTTGTGTGTTTATTTCTAGGAACTCATTTGTTTCTAGGAACTTTATGAATTCATGTTTAATTTCTTCTTCTACCCAATTGCTTTTTAGCAAGGTGTTATTTGGTTCCCATGTATTTGACTTTATATCCTGGCTTTCCTATTGTTGATTTCTGATTTGATAGCATTGTGGTCTGAGAAGATGCTTTGTAGTATTTTGATATATGTACATTTATGAAGATTTTTTGTGTGACCTAAGATATGGTCTAATCTGGAGAATGTTCCATGTGCATTGAAAAAGAATGTGTATTGTGCTGTTGTTGGGTTGAATGCTCTATACATATTTATAAGGTCCAGTTGGCTGATTGTGTCATTTAGTTCGTCTGTGTCTTTGTCAAGTTTCTCTCTGGTTGTACTATCCATTTTTTTAACTGGTGTATTAAAATCAACCACTGTTATTGTAGATTCATCTAGTTCTTTCTTCAAATCTATTAGAGTTTGTTTTATATATTTTGGAGCTCTTTCATTGGGAGCATAGATATTTATTATGATTATGTCATCTTGTTCAATTTTCCCTTTAATCATGAGATAATATCTATCTTTATCTATTATGCTGGTTTTTGCCTTAAAGTTTATTTTATCAGAGATTAGTACTGCCATTCCTGTTTGTTTTTATTGCAATTACCTTGTTGTTGTTGTTTTTCCCATCCTTTGACTTTTAATCTGTTTTTGTCTCTGTGTGTGAGATGTGTCTCTTCCAGACAGGATATTGAAGGGTCTTGTTTTCTTATCCATTCTGTCACTCTTTGTCTCTTAACAGGTGCATTTAATCTATTTACACTCAGTGTAACTATTGATAGATATTGATTAATTGCTGTCATTATCTTTGTTTTTTTGTGTGTGTGTGGTATTACTGCTTTGTTTGTTCTGTGTGTCTTCCTTTGTTGAGTTCATGCTTTTTGTGTTCTATCTTGTGAGTTTCCTCATAGTTTTAATGTTTCCATATTCTTGGATTGTCATTTTTTGTATGTTGTGAAGTGTTAGTTTTCTTTGAGGTTGCCTTATAGTCCATTAACTTTTCTCTCCATTTAGTGCAGTCTATTTTATTCTGTAATCTACCTGATCTTCTCACCCTCTGGATCTCTCTTCCTACATGTTTACCTTCTTTCACATTGTACTTGTTTTGATCATAGACTGACCTCCCAGATTGTCTGAGTTTTTTCTTTAGTTTTGTTCTGTTCTCATCTCTTCCTTCTGTCAATTTAATTCTGGGAGGTGCTGCCATGTATGCCAATCTCTGGTTGTTGTCTATTCTTGTTAGTTCTCATTCAACAGAACACCCTTTAGGATGTTTTGTAATGCAGTGATGGCTTTGGAAAAATCCCTTAGTTTCTGTTTATCCTGGAATGTTTTGATTACACCATTGTATTTGATTGATAGCTTTGCTAGATAAAGGATTCTTGGTTGTCAGTTTTTTTTTCTTTCAGGGTTTTGTATATGTCTCCCCATTGCCTTCTTGCTTGCATGGTTTCTGCTGAGAGATCTGAGCTTAATCTAACTTGCTTGCCTTTTTATGTAACACTTCTGTTTTCCTTAGCTGCTTTCAAGAGTGTCACCTTAGCTTTGATTTTGGAGAGCTTGATTATGATATGTCTTGGTGATTTTCTTTTGGGGTCTATCCTTCCTGGGGTTCGTTGAGCTTCTTGATGGTTTTCAGGATGCTAGAGAAATTTTCTTCCAGCAGTTCTTCAACTATTTCCTCTGTGGATTTGTGTGATTCTTCTTGTGCTGGAATGCCGATTATTCTAAGGTTATTCCTCTTCATTTTCTCCAATATGAATCTTAGACCTTCTTCAGATTTTTTTATCCTTTTTTCTGTTTGCTCGTCTATCTTAGTGGTATTGAGAGATTTGTCTTCCAGCTCACTGGTTCTGCCTTCCATCTCTTCTCTTCTACCCTTTGCCCTTTCAGACTATGTCTGTTTCTGATATTCTATTATTGATCGTTTGGACTTCTTTCTGTATGTTTTAAAAGGTTTCCCATGCTTTATATATCTTATTTGATTGTTTCTGTAGCACTTTCTTGACTTCTTCCTTATTTTTCTCAACTCCATTGTAAAGTGTTTTGAAACATTTTATAATCATTTTTCTGAATTCCTTCTCAGATATTTCCAAGGCCTGCCCTCCTTCCAGAATGGAGTCCAGGTCTACTTCTAGATCATTTGTCTCAGACATTTTATCTTGTTTCTGGACACATGCTGATGTGGTATCTGCTTTTGCTTCTTGGACATGTTTAGTGTTTACCTGTGGCCTTAATACTTAATTGAGTATGTGTTTTGGTATTTTTTATGTTTTCTGATTGCTTCCAGTTAGATATGATCGGGATGTAGGATTCCCTTTTCCCTCTTCTTATCACTTAACTCAGAGTATCTTTCACAGTTGTTGTCTGCCTCACTGGTGTATGGCAGTTGGTATTGGTTCTTGCCTGGCTTTTGTTTTATAGAGTGTTGTTGTAGCTTGACTATATAGCAACAATTTCTGTTTCTTTTTGGGTAATAAAGGGAGAGAAATAGTCTCCCAAACATAGATGGGAAAACATCCAACAGCAAAACAGCACCAGCAAAAGAAAAAAAAAAAAACAAGGAAAAAAATACCAAAAAAGCAACAACAACCAGAAAAAGACAAAACTAGACAGAATACTGTAGTCTATAATCACAGAAAAGGGAGAGGAGGGAGAGAAAAAATATATATATGTAGCCTAATATGAGTATGACATTAATGTCCTCTCTTCAGCTTCTTGCCTTCAAAGCTGCCTGAGAGATTTCAAAATGCACTATTGGCTGTTATGCTGTACCTCAGGATTTAATTTAATTTTCAGTCTGCTTTGTTTTTAAACTCTTTTTTCCTCTCTACATCCCTGTCTTGGTCTTCCCTGTAATTAAAAAAAAAAAGTGTTCAAGGCCAGCGCTTTGGGTGATAATATCTGTGTGCATACGTGGTGAGGGTGGGGGATGTCCACTCACTCAGACACCCCCCTCTAATCACCAGAATGGAGCTGCACAAACAGTGTGCGTGTGTGTGGGGGGGGGAGGCAATGACCAGATACCAAATAAAAAAGAAAATCAGAACAAACCAAAACCGACAAAGTGTATTGTCCTCCTTTGCTCCGGTATTCCCGTGGCATTTTTCCATGGAGTGTCTGCTTCCCCACTTGGTCTTGCCATTTGGTTTTGCCCAAGTTGTAGGCTTAGGGCTGCTGATCTTCAGATTCAAAAGTATGCAATTTCTTACTTTTGCTACAAATTCCACTAGCTATAAGCCTTCAAACATTTAAGATATTCTTATCTCTGTGGCTCCAAGTTTTGGAGGTCTGCCCTGGATCTGTTTGCCTGGTATTCTGTGGTATCGCTGATGGAAAACTTCACTGTACCTCCATCCTTGCTGCCATCAAGCTCTGCCTCAGTTGCGCCCTTTTATGTTTGGGTTTACAGATTGTTCTATGGTTTGTCTGTCAGGCCTGATGTGCCTGCTTTTTTATTGCTAGAAGGCCTGAGTAAGGGTCATGCACAAGTTAATTTTAGGACTGTGACCCTGAGACTAACATTATAAGTAGCTGCCAAGCTCTTTTTTCTCTGTATCATGGGAAAACTGTAGGGTCAGCACTGGACTTTTTTTGGGGGGGTGGGATGGGGAGGGCGTGTGCACCCACGGGCCTGAAGGTGTCCAGGCTGGGCAAAGAAAGCGTGACAGAGAATAGGAGGAAAAAATGTGTAGACTCTCCCACACCTCCTTTGGCAAATGTCATTACACTGCTTTTAGTGCCGGTTCCCTGTGCTGGTCTGGCTGTAGCCTGCTATCTGAGCTTTGCCTCAGCTGGGTGGCCGCAGAGAAAGTCCTGTCTTCAGAGATTCCTAACCTGCAGTCTTTTCCTTTATATGGTTATTTCTTTCACTTGTGAGTGTGGGGGAAAGTGGCGTCATGGACCTTATGGTAAATCCAAAGGTCTGATGTTGTTCTGTGAGTGCCACTTCAGTGGGTTTTTAATCCCTCCCCTATAGAACCTTTCATACCTGGCTGTCTCTGCTGCTGCCCAAACTGTAAGTTCCACAATTGGATTTTTAATGAATGTTTGTAGTGGTTCCATCACATTATGAGTCATTTTCCCATCTACTGATGAAGGTCCTGAAAGTTTTTCTCCTCCCAAATTATTAATGTTGATTCTACTTAGTCATGCCCCACTGGTCTATCAGTTTGTTTCATTGTGAAGGCTTTCATGTTTATGTGATACTGGAAGATATGTCCCTGGTATTTTCAATGACAGCAGAGTTTGCCATAGTGGACAGGTTTCAGGTGAACTTCCAGATTAAGACAGACCTACAATAAGGAGAGGTGGACTACTTCCAAATGCTAAGCCACTGAAAACCTTACAAATAGCAGTGAAACACTGTGAGATGACATCAGAATATTTATTATAGAAAAATAATGTTGGTGTTGTTGTTAGGTGCTATCGGCACCAACTCATAGTGACCTTATGCAGAACAGAACAAAACACTATCCAATCCTGGGCCAACTTCACTACTGTTGCAATGCTTGATTCCTTTGATGCTGCCACTTGGCCAATCCATTTTGTTGATCTTCCTTTATTCTCTCACCTTCCACCTTAAAAACATTATATCCTTCTCCAGAAACTAGTCCCTCCTGAAAATATGTCTGAAGTATGAGAGACAAAGTATGAGAGGCCATCTTGGCCTCCAACGAGCACTCTGCCTGCACTTCTTCCAAAACAGACCTATTGATTCTTTTGGCAGTCCATGGCACTTTCAATATTCTCCTCCAACACCATAACTCAAAAGCATCAATTCTTCTACAGTCTTCCTTATTCACTGTCCAGCTTTCACATGCATATGAGGTTATTGAAAATACCATGGCTTGGGTAAGATGCACTTTAGTCCCCAAGCTAACATCTTTGCTCTTCAACACTTTAAAAAGGTCTTGTGCAACAGATTTGCCTAATGCAATACGATGTATTACCTTTAGTAAAATTTTACTCGCATGGAATATCAAAGAGATTTCCATGTTTTCCGCATCCCGTTGGGTCACCTCTCTTTGGAATGGGCATATATATGGATCTTTTCCAGTCAGTCGACAAGATAGCTGTCTTCCAAATTTCTTGGAAGAGATGAGTGAGTGCCTCCTGTGCTGCCTCACTTTCTTGAAAGATTTCAATTTTCATTCCAACAATTCCTAGTGCCTTGTTCTTTGCCAATTCCTGCAATGCACCTTGGACTTCCTCCTTCAGTATCATTAGCTCTTGATCATATGCTACCTTTTGAGATGGTTTAACATGACCCATTTCCTTTTGGTACAGCGACTCTGTGTATTCCTTCCACCATCTCTTGATGCTTTCTGCATCATTTAATAATTTTCCCAGAGATTCTTTCACCTACGAAATTCAAGGCTTGAATTTTTTGTTCAGTTCCCCCAGCTTGAGAAATGCTGAACGTGTTCTTCCTTTTTGATTTTCTGATTCTAGATCTTTGCACATTTTAATGTAATGTTTGGCTTTATCTTCTTGAGCTGACCTTTGTAATTTCCTGTTCAGCTCTTGGACCTCCTCATTTCTTCCATGTGCTTTAGCATCTCTATGCTGGAGAGCAAGTTTCAGTGTCTCTTCTGACATCCATTTTGACCTTTCCTTCTTTCTTGTCTTCTCAATGACTTTTTGCTCTCTTCACATATGATGTTCTTGATGTCATCCCACAACTCTTCTGGTCTTCAGTCTTTAGTGTTTAATGTATCAAATCTGTTCTTCAGATGATCCCTAAATTCAGGTGGGTTATATTCAAGGTTGTATTTTGGCTCTGGTGGACTTGTTTTCATTTTCTTCAGCTTCAGTTTGAATTTGCATATGAGTAATTGATGGTCTGTTCCACAGTGTGCCCCTGGCCTTGTTTTCACTGATGATATGGAGCTTTTCCATCGTATCTTTCCACAGATGTAGTCAGTTTTATTTCTATGTGTTCCATCTGGTGAGGTCCATGTGTATAGTCATCTCTTATGTTGTCTAAAGAAGGTGTTTGAAATGAACAAATCACTGATTTTGCAGAATTCTATCTTGCATTCTCCAGCATCATTTCTATTTCCAAGGCCATATTTTCCAACTACTGATCCTTCCTCTTTACTCCCAACCTTTGCATTCCAATCACCAGTAATGATCAAGAGTTCTTGATTGCATGTTTGATCAATTTCACGTTGAATAAGTTGGTAGAATTCTTCTATTTCATCCTCATTGGTTTTTGTGTTTGGTGAACAAATTTGAATAATAGTAGTATTAACTGGGCTTCCCTGTAGGTGTATGGATGTTATCCTATCATTGAAAGCATTGTACCTTCTGACTGATCTGGATATGTTCTTTTTGACAATGAATGCAACGTCATTCCACTTCAATTTGTCATTTCCAGCATAGTAAAACACATGAACATTTGATTCAAAATAGCTAATACCAGTCCATTTCAGCTCACTAATGCCTAAGATATTGATGTTTATGTGTTCCATTTCATTTTTGACAACTTCCAGTTTTCCCAGATTAATGCTTCATACATTCCATTTTCCAATTTTCAATGGATGTTTGCAGCTGTTTCTCTTTATTTTGAGTGTGACCCATCAGCAAATGAAGGTCCCATGGGCTTTTCTCCCATGGACTTTACTCCATTTGTGTCATCATGATCAACTCTACCTTGAGGAGGCAGCTCTTCCCCAGTTAAATTTTGAGTGCCTTCCAACCTGAGGGACTCATTTTCTGGCACTATGTCTGACAGTGTTCCTCTGCTATTCATAAGGTTTTCATGACTAAATATTTGGAAGTATTTTGTCTCTCCTTCTTCCTAGTCTGTCTTTGTCTGGAAGCTCATCTGAAACTTCTCTACTATAGGTGACCCTGCTGTTATTTAAAATACTGGTGCATAGCTTTCAGAATCACAGCAACTCACAATCCACCACTGTGCGACAAACTGACAGATGAGTGGTGGAAAATGATGAATAGCACCAGAATATTGTCATATATAGTGCCACTAGATAAGTCCCTTGGTTTGGGAGACACTCAAACTACAACTGGAGTATAGATGCCTCTTCACAGTATAGCTACCAAAAACACAGAAATGGAGTAAAGTTTTCATGACCTTCATTTGTTGAGGAGGCATAACTCAAAATGAGGAAAACAGCTGTAAGCATCCATTAATAATTCATGTAAAACATAAATCTAGGAAAATTGGAAGATGTCCAAAGTGAAATGGAACACATACACATCAAAATTTTAGGCAATAGTGAACTGAAATGGAATGGTTTTTACCATTTTGAACTGATAATCACATGGTTTACTGTACTGAGAATCATGAATTGAAGATTAATTATGTCACATTCATCATTAAAAAGAACATTTCAAGATCTATCTGCTATCTGTGATAGGATAATAAGTCAGACAATGTTTTGCTGCTATTCATAAAATTTTCAGTTGCTAATCCCTCAGGGGAGTCCTGGTGTAGAACTGTGAGTTAATGCACCAGAATGCAAAGCCATTTGAACTTCAAGGTCGGTGGTTCAATCTCACCAGCTGCTCCTCAGAAACCCTATACAGGGTCGCTATGGGTCGGAATTAACTCGATGGCACTTAATAACAACAACAACAACAACAAAACAATCCCTTAGGAGTCTTGTAAGATAATTCTTAGTCTTGTAGCTCCACTCAAAGTTCACCATGAGTGACCTCCCTGGTATTTGAAACACTAGTGGCATAGCTTCCAACATTGCAGCAGCATGCAAGCTAGTACAGTACAAGAGACTGACAGTCCTGTGGGGAATCTTAACATAATGGAAGATAAATAATGAGAAAAATTATTACAATACACAGTGGAAACATTTGGGAAAATTAATTGATAACTGGCAATTCCAGACCATGTTACTGTTTTGTTAAAGATCTGTTTGTTAAATGTGTTAAGTTTTTATGACACGAAATAATCATTAGCAATTAATAAATGGCTCCATTGGAACAGAATTTATCAATATGCACATAAAAGAAAATGCTTCTTAAAATAATGATGGTCAATTATTTACATTGAAGAATTCTTGGTTTCTGTGCCTTGAGTTTGTGTCCCTGCCATTGTGTGACATTCTTTTCTTCTTTCTGCATTATTTTGGCAGAATTGTTTCTGTTCTAAATGCATATTGCATAACATATTTCATAATGTTATTCTGTGCCTTCTCTGGTCCTTTTTGCATGGTAATTAGGGTTTTATTCAGAGGGTGTATGCAACATATAGCCCGTTCATTTTCACACTATGAAATTAAACCACTGTAGAATTGATTCTTCAGAAATTACTTACTCTTCTGCAGCCTGTAAAACAAGGATCGAGAATATATTTGCAAAGTGAAAATAACTAATCTGGCAAAGTAAATTGTCATTTTAATAATCACACCTTTTTTTCAAGTTTATCTGAGAATTTTAGATGAAACATTTCAGGTTTTTTTGTTTTTTTCTTCTTAGACAATTTCCTGCCAATATATTTGACCTAAAGGGAGGGTTTTTTTTCTGTTTTTTTGTTTTTTTCACTCTTCAAAAAACTATTTATTCCAACTTTTAAACTTTATTGGTGGTAGTGGTGATGTAGTTGGTTCTGACTCATAATGACCAGCCAAGAGCCCTGATCCCATCTGTCCAGACCCTCCCTGTATTGTCTATTTTTTCCTTAGATGGTCTGTCCTTTCCTTGATTTCTATACAGAACTCTTATCTCTTAAACTGTGCTGTCATTTTTGTTTGTTTTTAAATTAACTCTCCTTTTGAGCCCTGATGATGAATATATTAAATAAATACATTTTGGGTTTGCAAAAAAACAAAGAAAAAAAAGGCTGTAAATCTTTATAGGAGCAGGAAAAAAAAAAAAAAAAAGGCTGTAAATCTTTATGGGAACAGAAAGCCTCACCTTTCTCCCATGGAAGGGTTGGTAGTTTTGAATTACTGAGCTTGAGGTTTGCAGCACAACAATGCTACCAGAATTCCTTTTAAACTTTATTAGACCAAGGTATTTTGCAAGATTTCAATTTGAATCATCTTCTGAAGAATACCAGCTGTCTATGGGCCACTCGCAAAAATTAAACATTCCAAAAGGGATATGAATATATTGTATAAGAATATGAGCAATTTAGTTTTAAATTACTGTATCAAGAAATCTAAATTAATTTTTGACTAAATCAGTCATAGATGCAAAAGAATTATATGACTATTATGTAGAAATATCATTATTTATCTTCATTTTTATAATCTATGTAACCACCAACATATTTTGCTCTTCATAAAATAATATGACATAATATTGTTGTTCATAAATATCTCTATTTTATATAGGAACTTGATTCTTCACTTATTTCTTTTTGATATAGTTTTTATATTTGTCAAGAAGCTAGTATTCTCCTTCTTCAGCATTCTCAGACACCTTTTTCTCTCCACTTGCAAAAGATTTCAGTCAATAATCACAACTGCAAGTTGTACCAAAGTTATATACTAGTGGAAATAAGGAAACATGTGTCATCCAGTCTAAATCAACTCAAAGTGACCCAAAGTTATCTACTAGTGAAAGTATATAAATGTTGTTTTGTTTGTATTTGTTATTAAGTCAAAACAAGCTCAAAGTGACCCTATAGGACAGAGTAGAACCTCCCCATAGGGTTTTCAAGACTAGGAAGAAAGATAACCAGGTCTTCTTCCCACTGAGCTGCTGATAGGTTTTACCCTCCAAGTTTTTGGTTAACTACTGAGTGTTTAAATATTGTGTGACAGGAATGCATGAAATAAATACTAATAGTTAAATTATCCCTAATGTAAATATAATGTAGAAATAACACTGGGGTTTGCTTTTTTCCTGAAGGTATCTGTAACAGAAAATAAACTGCCTCAAAAATTTAGCTTTTATGCATTATTCAGATAAAATTTACATTGCAAGCTGAAAACTATCTGGCCCAGGAATTTGTTTAAATGAATATTTATATAGAGAAATGATTTTTAATACAATATAACCATACATTGACAGAGGACTAGAGGCTCAAAATGGATTTAGAAGAAGAGGTGGAATGAGAGATATCCTTGTTGACGTCAGATTAATCTTGGCTGAAATCAAAGAATACCAGAAAGATGTTTACCTGTGTTTTACTGACTACACAAAGCCTTTCAATTGTGTGGATCATGACACGCTATCAGCAACATTGAGAAGTATGAGTATTCCTGAACACTTAATTGTGCTCATGAGGAACCTGAACATAGATCAAGAGGAGGTTGTTCAAACAGAACATAGAAACACTGAATGGTGTAAAATTAGGAAATGTATGTGATAGGGTTGTATTCTTTCACCATGTTTATTCAACCTGTATGCTGAGAAAATAATCTGAGAAGCTGGGTTATATAAAGAAAAATGTGACATCAGGATTGGAGGAAGACTCATTAACAACCTGTGATATACAGATGATACAACCTTGCTTATTGAAAGTGAAAAAGACTTAAAATACTTACTGAAGAAGATCAAAGATCATAGCCTTCAGTATGAATTGCATCTCAATGTAAAGAAAACAAAAATCCTCACCACTGGACCAATAAAAAACATTCTTATGAATAGTGAAAAGACTGAAGTTGTCAAAGACTTCATTTTGCTCAGACCAACTATCAACACTCATGGAAGCAGCAGTCAAGAAAGCATACAACAAAAAAAGAAAAAAGAAAGCATACAACGTATTGCATTTGGCAAACCTGATGCACAAGTCATTTTTAAAGATGTCAGATTGAGGACTAAGGTGCACCTGACCCAAGCCATGTTATTTTCAATTACCTCATATGCATGCAAAAGCTGGACAGTGAATAAAGACGATTGTAGAAGAATTGATGTTTTTGAGTTATGGTGTTGGAGAATATTGAAAGTACCATGGGCTTCCAAAAGAACAAACAGATCTGTGTTGAAAAAATGCAATCAGAGTGTTCCTTGGAGGGCAAGATGGCCAGACTTCATCTCTCATACTTTGGGCATATTGTTAGGAGGGACCAGTTACTGGAGAAGGATATCATGTTTGTTAAGGTAGAATGTCAAAGAAAAAGAGGAAGACCCCCAGCGAGATGGATTGACACAGTGGCAGCATCAATGGGATCAACCGTGACAACAATTGTGATGTTGGCCCAGGACCATGGAGTGTTTAATTCTGTTGTGCATAGGGTCTCTATGAGTAGGTACCAACTCGATGGCATCTAACAATAACAACAATTTTAACTAAAAATTTTAACTAAATAAGTTGTAAATGTAATACTCATATTACATTTACATATATTATATATACATATATATATTACATTCATGATAACCTGCTTTTTAAAGTTAAATTAAAGCCATTAAGACTTTTGTCACTTGAGTCAAATAACATTTTATATATAGATGTATATAGGAGTCCTGATCTGGCACTGTAGGCTAATGCATTGGACTACAAAGCCAGTTTGAACTGCAAGGTCAGTGGTTCAAACTCACCAGCTGCTCTTTGGAAACCCAATACAGTGTTGCTATGGGTTGGAACTGACTTGACTGAATTTAACAACAAATATATGTATGTTATGTTAAATGTAGGATTTATTGCCAAATGCCAAAAGCAGATAAGCTTAATTAAAATACTTGTGCTTTGAGATAAGGGAGAAAAACACCTACATTTTTAAAGAAGAAAATGAGAAAGAGATTTTATCGTGTACTAAATATTGAAATTTTCAGGGAAATATTGCTATGCTTGTGACTTGAAACCATTAAATCAATAGTAATTGAATAATATTTCTATAATAGACCATGAATCATAGTTTTAAAATGTTTATATGGCAATCGTTTATCAGTAATGCTAAGATGATCGTTGTTTGTTATTGTTGTTGTTAGGTTCCATTGAATAGGTACTGACTCATAGTGACCTTATGCACAACAGAATGAAATCAGCATTTCATTTTGGGCCAAACTCACAAAAGTTGCTACATGTGAGCCTATCGCTGCCGATACTGTGTCACCAATCCATCTCATTGGGGGGCCTACCTCTTTTTTCTCTGACCTTTTGCTTTACCAAATATGATATATTTCTTCAGTAATTGGTCCACCCTTATAATATGTCCAAAGACTGAGAGACGAAGTCTGGACTTCCTGGCTTACAAGGAGTACTCCGGCTGCACTTCTTCAACACAGGTTGGTTTGTTCTTTTCACAGTCCGTAGTACTTTTAATATTCTCCTCCAATGCCATAACTTAAATGTATTAATTCTATGGTCTTTATTATTCACTGTCTAACTTTCACATGCATATGAGGTTATTGAAAACACCATGGCTTGGATCAGGCACACCTTAGTCTTAAAATTGATATCTTTGGTCTTCAATGCCTTAAAAAGATCTTGTGCAGCAGGTGTACCTCTTGCATTGTGTTATTTGATTTCTTGACTGCTGCTTCCATGAATATTGATGGTTGATCTGATCAAAATGAAATATTTGACAAATTCAATCTTTTCTCCTTAGATATGGATGATGTTTATTGGTCCAGTGGTAAGGACTTTTGCTTTCTTTACATTGAGATGCAACTCATACCTAAGGTTGTGGTCTTTACTCTTCATCAGTAAGTATTTAAGTCCTCTTTATTTTCAACAAGCAAAGTTGTATCATCTTCACACCACAGCTTATTAACGAGTCCTTCTCCAATCATATAACCAGCTTTCAAATTATTTGCTTAGAATACAGATGGAATAAGTTTGATGAAAGTATACAACCCTGGTGCACACCTTTGTTAATTTTAGACCATTTGGTGTACCCTTTTTCTACTTGAAAAAGTGCCTCTTGGTCCTTGTACAGGTGCTTCATGAGTACAATTAAGTGCTCTGGACTACTAATACTTTGCAATGTTGTCAATAGTTTGTCATGATCCACAGAATCAAAAGCCTTTGCATAGTCAATAAAACTCAGGTAAACATCTTTCTGGTATTCTCTGATTTCAGGCAAAATCAATCTGATGTCAACAATGATATCCCTCATTCCACATCCTCATCTGAATTCAGCTTGAACCTCTGGAAGTTCTCTGTCAATGTATGGTTGCAGTCATTTCTGTAGTACCTTTAGTAAAACTTTACTCACATGGGATATCAATGATATTGTCTGATGATTTCAGAATTTCACTGGGGACCTCTTTTTGGAATAGGGACAAATATGGATCTCTTCCAGTCAGTTGGCCAGGCAGTTGTCTTCCAAATTTCTTGTGATAGATGAGTGAGTGCCTCCTTTGCTGCCTCACTTGAGAGATTTCAATTTCTATCCCATCAATTCTTGCTACTTTGTACTTTGCCAATGCCTTGAATGCACCTTTGAATTCTTCCATCAGTATCATTTTCTCTTTTTTTTTTTTTAATGTTTTATTGTGAATTATATGATAGTTTACATGGGAGAACCTTACTCTTACATTCATTCCATCGTATATCATCTCATTGCCATGGTTCCAATCCCCTCCATGCATCATCAACCAACCAAAGAGTATATCCTAGAAACCCACCCCCTACACTTTCCCCTCCGCCCCCCATCAGTTTTAGGTAGGCGCATAGTCCCTTTCCCTCTCTGGGTCCAAAGTCCCCAGCCGCTTCATCACTCCATGTCGTCGTCTCTGTCTCTATCTCAGGCATCTCTGTTTCTCTGGGTAGGGTCCCGCTCTC
>NW_006408600.1:10254476-10255049 GCF_000296735.1 Chrysochloris asiatica
TTGTCTTTCTCTGTTGAATTCATGATTTTTGTGCTCTTTCTTGTGCATTTCCTCATAGTTTTAATGTTTTCATATTCTTCCTGGATTCTCATTCTCTTGATATGCTGTGAAGTATTAAATTTCTTTGAGGTTGCCTTATGGTCCATTGAATTCTCTGTCCAGTTAGTGTAGTCTATGTTCTCCTGCAATCTCATTGTCTGGATCTCTGTTACTTCTCATTGTCTGGATCTCTGTTACTACGTGTTCACCTTCTTTTGCATTGTACTTTTTTAGGTCATAGACTGCACTCCCAGAGTCTCTGAGTTTGTTCTTATAGTTTCGTTTTGTTAACATTTCTTCTTTCTGTTGACTTAATTCAGGAATGTGCTGCAATGTATGTCAATCTCTGGTTGTTGTCTGTTCTTGTTTGTTCTTGATCCACAGAACTCCCTTTAGGATGTTTTGTAGCACAGGGTTGGCTTTGGTGAAGTCCCATAGTTTCTGTTCATCCTGGAATGTTTTGAATACACCATCATATTTGATTGACAGCTTTGCTGGATAAAGGATTCTTGGTTGGCAATTTTTTTCTTGCAG
>NW_006408600.1:10255891-10264910 GCF_000296735.1 Chrysochloris asiatica
TTTATCTTTTTTCTGGACATGTGCCGATATGGTCATCTGCTTTTCCTTCTTGGGCATGTTTAATGTTTATCTGTGGCCCTAATAATTTGTTAAGTATGTATTTTGGTAATTTTTTATGTTTTCTGATTGCCTCCTGGAAGATGTGATCAGGTTGTGGTCTTCCCTTTTCACTCTTCTTATTGCTTAACTCAGAGTAACTTTTACATGTGTTACCTGTTTTCCTGGTTTGTTACAGCTGGTATTGGTTCTTGTCTGGGTTTTGGTGTTTTATAAAGTGTTATTGCAGCTTGGCTATTTGGCAGCAGTTTCTGACTCTTTTCGTGTAATGTAGGGGAACAAAGAGTCCTCCAATAGCAGAAGGGAGGCTATGTGACAGCCAAACACCAGTTGGGTAGAAAACAAAACCAAAATCAAAATAAAAAACAAAATCGGAGTCCTCTGATAGTAGAAGTTAGGCTATGTGACAGCGAAGCAACACCAGTCGGGTAGAAAATAAAGCCAAAAGCAAAAACAAACAAACAATAGCGATAATGAGAGTAAAACAAAGCAACACAACAACAATAAAACACAAAGCAGAAAAAAAAAAAAAAAAAAAAACAATGTGGGAAAAGAAAAAGAAAGGGGAGGGGCTGAAGAAAGAGAGGAAAAAAACGCATAGCTTAATGTAAGTAAGTCTTTAATGCTGTATCTCTCCTTCAGTCCCTTCTGTGCTCTTCTCCTTGTTGGTATGCTGTGGAGTCGATCGTGACCCACAACAGCCCAGTATAGGGTTTCCAAGGAGCAGCTGATGGGCTCGAACCATAGTCCTTGCAGTTCAAAAGGCTTTGCAGTCAGTCTCAGCAGGACTGCTTTGTTATTGGTGGTAAACAACTACTCAAGGGTGTCTCAATTTGGGCTGGCCTGTGCTCTTGAATAAGGCAGGCTCTAATCACACACACAAAAAAAAGAAAAAAAAAGGGGGGGCGAGCAGAAGAAAGAGAAAAAAAGTGTGGCTTAATGTAAGTCTTTAGTGCCGTAACTCTTTTTCAGCCCCTTCTGAGCTCTTTTCCTTGTTAGTAAGCTGTGGAGTTAATCGTGACCCACAGCAACTCAGTATAAGGTTTCCAGTGGGCAGCTAGTGAGCTCGAATCACATTCCTTGCAGTTAGAAAGGCTTTGCAGTCTGGCACATTAACCCACAGAATCACAGCAGGACTGCTTTGTTATTGGCGTCTCAGCTTAGGCTGGCCTGTGCCTTGATGGGTGGGCCTGAGTCTCAGAGGTTTGGCAGAGGGCTGGCCTAGGCTGAAAAAGCTGAGGGCGGGGGCAGGAAGATGGTGCGGCTGTGTCTGATGACATCTACAATGTCTCTCTCTGTCTCCCTGTGCCGTGAGCACCCTGATTTGCCCTATATCCATGCCGACAATGCCCAACGTGGCAATGAGGCCCCCCCCCTGGGATGGATCACGTTAGTTCCTGTGGCCCCGCTAGCTCCCCAGGAGCATCCGCCCTCTGAACGTCTCTGCTCAAGCCCTGAGCTCCACACTCTGCAATGGGTGGGGCAGTCCCTGGCGTGGGAACTAAGTGCAGGCAGGTAGAAGCTCAAAGTGCTTGTAACTCCTCAGCAATCTGATTTTTTTAAAAAGCAAGCTCATAATGTTAAGGCCTAATATTTTATGTTTGCCCCAAGGCTGTGTGTCTACCAGGCTGGGGCCTCCTTGTGCGATACCACCCCCGTATTCTCAAGAGCCCGCCTACCTGTGCTGCCCAGTCAAGGAAGCGCTGGAAGTCCAGTCTCATTGTCTCTTGGTAATATGCTATTTCTTGAAACGGTTGAACAAAGTCCATTTCTTTTTGGTACAGTGACTCTGTGAATTCCTTCCATCCTTTTTTAATGCTTTGTGCGTCATTGAGTAATTTGCCCAGAGAATCCTTCAATATTTCAAGTCAAGGCTTGATTTTTTTTTCAGTCCCCTCAGCTTGATAAATGCTGAGTGTGTTCATTTGGTTTCCTAACTCCAGGTCTTGATGCATTTTGTTATAATATTTGACTTTGTGTTCTCAAGCTGACCTTTGAAGTTTTCTGTTCAGCTCTTCATTTCTTCCATTTGCTTTAGCATCTCTACACTGGAGAACAAGTTTCAGAGTCTTTTCTGACACCCATTTTAGTGTTTTCCTTCTTTCTTGACTTCTTAATGACCTTTTGCTTTCTTCTTGTATGATGTTCTTGATGTCATCCCAAAACTCTTTTGGCCTTCAATCTTTAGTGTTTAATATAGCAAATCTGTTCTTCAGATGATTTCTAAATTCAGGTTGGATATATTCAAGGTCATACTTTAGCTCTTGTGGACTTGTTTTCATTATGTTCAGCTTCAGCCTGAATTTGCATATGAGCAATTGATGGTCTGTTCCACAGTCTGCCCTGACCTTGTTTTCACTGATGATATGGAGCATTTCCACTGTCTCTTTCCAGCAGTAGTAAGTTTGATTTCTGTGTATTCCATTGGGTTAGGTCCATGTATATAGTCATCTTTTATATTACTCTAGAAAGGGATCTGTAATGGTCTTGCAAAATCATTGGTCTTGCAAAATTCTATCATATGATCTTCAGCATTGTTTCTATCACTAATACCTTATTTTCCAATCACTGATCCTTCTTCTTTGTTTCCAACCTTTGTTGCTTCCGTCAATGTAGATCAGGGAAAAGATTCCTAAATGTCTGGCCACAGAGTTTTATAGCTTGTAGGAAGAGTTTTGAATGCAACTAGTTCAACAATAATTTTATCTCATGTACTAAGCGAATGTTTGGAGATCTCACTGTGTCTCTGAAGTAGAGGCAGTTTTGTATGTTTTGCAAGATATTATCTTTTTAATGTTTTTCAGTTCCAATTCAAGAACCTTAAAAAAGTGCTGTTGTTATGTACCATGAATTTGGTTCCAACTATAGTGATCTTAATTAGAGCAGAACAAAATGCTGCCCAGCCCTATGCCATCCTCACACCTGTAGATTTGTTTGAGCCCATTGTTGCAGTCACTTTGTCAATCTATCTCATTGACAATCTTCCTCTTTTTTACTGACCCTCTACCTTTTCAAGCATGATATCTTTTTCTAGGGTCCTACTACAGAGACTTCTGTAGCTGATCACAATAAAGAATATAGATTTTACAGAATTAACAACAGTAATAAACAGCAACAAGAATTGAATGTGGAGAAGGGCGAGGGTCTAATTTCTAGAATTGTCAAATTCTATCTTTTTAAATGTCAGGATTTCAACAAAAATTTGCAAGACACACAAAGAAACAGAAAACTAGGACACATAAGTTGCAAAACAAAATGTCAATAGAAACTGTTCTAATGAATAGACTTTAAGACTCAGATGTAAAGACATTTTTAATAAGATTAAGAGCTGACTTTTCCTCAGAAATCACAGAGGACAAAAGGCAGAAAGATTACATATTGGAAGTGCTTGTTGTAGTTTTTGTTATATTTATTTTTAAGAGCCATGGAGTTGGTTCTGCTTCATAGCAACCATGTATAGGGTTTCCAAGGAGTTTGAACTAACGACTTTGTAGTTCAACCCAACCTTGTAATCCAGTGTTTTATCCTACAGTCCTGGGGAAATTTTTTTATCTTTTTTTTTTTAATCGTCTAATTCTTATTTTTGTTTATTTGGTTTTAAATGTAGCGTACATGTTTTGTTGTTATTAATTTCCAGTCCAGTCAGTTCAATTAATAGACCCTGCTTAGGGTTTCCTAGGAATGACTGATGGGTATGAACTGCAGTTAGCACTCCAGTACTTATCCTCTAGTGCCACATCATGTTGTTGTTGTCAGGTGCCATTGAGTTGGAACTGACTCATAGCTACCCCATGCACAGCAGAACGAAACAATGTCCAATCCTGGGCCAACCTCACTACCGCTGCCACACTTGAGTCCATCAGTGGTGCCACCTGGCCAATCCATCTCATTAGGGGTCTTCCTCCTTTTCTCTGACCCTCCAATTTACCCAGAATGACATCCTTTTCCAGCGACTGTTTCCTCCAGACAATATGTCCAAAGTACGAGTGACAAAGCTTAGCCATCTTGGCCTCCAAGGAGCACTCTGGCTGCACTTCTTCCAAAACAGATTTATTGGTTCCTTTGGCAGTCCATGGCACTTTCAGTATTCTCCTCCAACACCACAACTCAAAGGCATCAATTCTTCTACGATATTCCTTATTCACTGTCCAGCTTTCACATCCATATGAGGCTATTGAAAATACCATGGCTTGGGTCAGGCAAACCTTAGTCCTCAAGCTGACGTCTCTGCTCTTCAATACTTTAAAAAGTTCCACGCAGCAGATTTGCCCAATGCAATATGTCATCTGATCTCTTGACTGCTGCTTCCGCGAGTGTTGATAGTTGATCCAAGAAGAATGAAGTCCTTGACAACTTCAATCTTTTCTCCATTGATAAGAATGTTGTTTATTGGTCCAGTGGTGAGGAGTTTTGTTTTCTTGACATTGAGATGCAATCCATATCGAAGGCTGTGCTCTTTGATCTTCATAAGTAAATGTTTCAAGTCCTCTACACTTTCAGCAAGCAAGGTTGTATCATCTGTATATCGCAGGTTGTTAATGAGTCTTCTTCCAATCCTGACGCCACATTTTTCTTCATAGAACTCAGCTTCTCGTATTATTTGCTCAGCATACATGTTGAATAAGTATGGTGAAAGAACACAACCTTGTCGCACACCTTTCCCAGTTTTAAAACATTCAGTGTTCACAAGTTTTGTTCAAACAACTGCTTCTTGGTCCAGGTACAGATTTCTCAGAAGTACAATTAAGTGTTCTGGAATACTCATACTTGTCAATGTTGTCAATAGCTTGTCATGATCCACACAATCAAAAGCCTTTGCATAGTCAATAAAGCATAGGCAAACATCCTTCTGGTATTCTCTGCTTTCAGCCAAGATCCATCAGACATCAGCAATGATATCCCTCATTCCACGGCCTCTTCTAATCCAGCTTGAACCTCTGGAAGTTCTCTGTCAGTGGTTGATTGTAGCCGTTTCTGTATTACTATTTGCAAAACTCTACTCGCTTGAGATATCAAAGAGATTGTCCGATGATTTCTGCATTCTATTGGGCCACCTCTCTTTGGAATGGGCACAAATATTGATCTCTTTCAATCAGTCAGCCAGACAGTTGTCTTCCAAATTTCTTGGCAGAGATGAGTGAGTGCCTTTTGTGCTGCCTCACTTTCTTGAAAGATTTCCATTTTGATTCCATCAATTCCTGGTGCCTTGTTCTCTGCCAATTCTTTCAATGCACTTTGGACTTCCTCCCTGAGTATCATTGGCTCTTATTCATATGGTACCTCCTGAAATGGTTGAACATTAACCATTTCCTTTTGGTACAATGACTCTGTGTATTCCTTCCATCTTTTCTTGATGCATTCTTCATCATTCAATAATTTGCCCAGAGAATATTTCATATATAACCAAAAAGTCAAACCTGCTTTAAGCGAGTCCATTTTGACTCACATTAATCCCAGGTGTGGCAGAGTAAAACTGTTCCATTGGGTTTTCTTAACTCTAATCTTTACAGGAGATTGCCAGGCTTTTCTTCCCAGGTACCCCTGAGTGGATTTGAACTGCTAAACTTTAGGATTGCAAACCACTTGTACCACAACCTATAATTTATGTATAGACTGCAGCTTGTGTTCTTTGTTGTTACATCCTCGATTTTGATTGATGGGATAAAATAGAACTACCCCACAGAGACTCCTGGGTTGTAAACTTTATAAAAGCATATTGTTGTATTTTCTACTATAGATTCCAAACATGGCTTCAAGCTGGTTCATTTCTGCTTGACCCCCTGCTGTGAACGTATATTTCCATCCTAGATATTTGGATATTGTGAAAATGTTGTTTCTTTTCTTTTCTTTTTTTTTTTTTTTAAAGTTTTTATTATGAATTGAGTGATAGTTTACATGGTAGAACATCAGCTTTACATTCATCCTATCATATTTCATTTCATTTCAATGATCACAATCCCCTCCATGCATCAACCCAGGTTGACAGCAGTCTATTGAACATGTTCAGACTTAGCTCACAGCTTCATTTCTGCTTTTCCCCCCATTTCCCATTATCGGTAGACCAACATTGTCACCAGCAAGACTACATGCCTGCTCGGGTATTCCCTTGAGTCTCAGTCTTGGAAGGGGGTTTTCCATGAGGGGAATCAACCTCTTGCCTTGATGGCTCCCTGGTGAACAACTTCCTTGTTCTTGTAGTAGTCAATCATACTACCATTATTATTTTTTATTTTCCAGCTGGTCCTTCTTTCAAGAAGTATTTTTTGTTCTTATAGCTGCTCCAGGCTGGTCTGCTTGTCCTTTCAAGTGGAAATTTCCCCCCTCAGAAGATTCTAGATGGGGATCAAGATTCTACCTATTGTCTTATGCAATGCCAAGGCTCCACAAGAAGTTTCCTTCACTTGGCAAGTTCTAGCCCCATTTTAAGTATTCCAATCAGTTATAGGCAGAAGACTGACTGACAAGCTTTCTATAGTGATGTTTCTGGCTATTCCTTTCTCTCCCTCTTGAGTAACAATTTTATAATAGTAGGTAAGGGATACCAAGATTCAAAAGACAGACAAATATCTTAACATTATTTCCCTTCTTTTACACATTCAAACCATGCCTCATTCCCTGTATCCAAGAGCATTGTTGTTCCAAGGTTGAGCCTACATCATTATTTATCCCTGTCCCACTTAGCCCATGCAAACCTGCTTAAATGTTCTCCCATCCACCTAGTTCTTCCATTCTCCTCCCCCTTCTTGTGTATTGCCCTCCCCCCCCAGCACCCAAATTATCCTGTGTCTAATTTCTACACTGTGCTCACCTTCCCCTCCATCCCCTCACCCCACCTCATTGTTGTTGTTGTTGTTAAGTGCCGTCGAGTCGGTTCCGACCCATAGAGACCCTGTACAGGGTTTCCGAGGGTGTATACCCCAATAAACATCAAATAATTTTTCTTTTTTTTTCCTTTAAGTGTGGGAACTTGTAGTTAACATTTACAATAATGGTCCTTTGCAGTATTACTCCTTTTGTTACTGACTGACTTCACTCAGCATAATGTCCTCAAGGTTCATCCATGTTATGCAGTAGCTTGCAGTTTCCTTGTTATGCTTCAAGGTAGCATAATTTCCATTGTGTGTATGTATCAGAGTTTGTTTATCCATTCTTTAGTTGATGGGCACTTAGGGTGTCTCCATCTTTTTGCTATTGTAAATAGTGCTGCTATGGTGTGCATATATCTACTTGTATTATGGCTTTCTACTCTCGTAAGGATTTACACTCTCGGAAACCCTGTACAGGGTCGCTATGGGTCGGAACCGACTCGGCAGCACTTAACAACAACATTATGGCTTATATTTCTTGTGGATAAATACCAAGTAGAGGAATTGCTGGATCATAAGGTATTTCTATTTCCACATTTCCAAGGAAGCGCCATATTGTTTTCCAGAGTGATGGATCATTTTGCAATCCCAACAGCAATGTAGGAGGGTCCCAGTCTCTCCACATCCTCACCAGCATTTATTGTCCTCTATTTTTTTTTTTTTTATATTTGCTGTTATTGTTGGTGTGAGATGCTATCTAGTTGTGGTTTTGATGTGCATCTCTCTGATGGCTATGGATCATGAATATTTCCTCATATGTTGGTTGGCTGCCTGGGTCTCCTCTTGGCGAAATGTCTGTTCATGTCCTGTACCCATTTTTTAATTGGGTTATTTGTCTTTTTCTTGTTGTAGTTTCCTATATATTTTAGAAATTAGTCCCTTGTCTGATGCGTCATTGCAAACGATTTTTTCCCATTCTGTGAGCTCCCTTTTTTTCCTCTTTTGGTGAAATTGTTGGATGCACGTAAGTTTTAATTTTTAGTATGTTCCAACCATCTATTTTGTCTACTTCTGTTTGTGTAGTTTTCAAAATGTTTGGTTGTCTGTGTGTGTCTTGTATTAGAGCCCTCAAATTTGTTCCTAATTTTTCATTGATGGCCTTTATAATTCTGGGATTCACATTTAGGTCTTTGATTAGTACTGAGTTCGTTTTTGTATAAGGTGTGAGGTAAATGTCCTGTTTCAATCTTTTGCATATTGCTTTCCAGCTCTGCCAGCACCATCTATTGAAGAGACCATCTCCTTCCCACGCAATATACTTAGGTCCTTTGACAAAAATCAGTGTGCTGCATGTGGATGGGTTAATTTCTATATTCTCATATCTTTCATTACACCAGAACCAAGGGTTTTGACCAATACAGTCTTGTAGAAAATTTTGAAATCAGGAGGTGAGAGGCTTCCAACTTTATTCTTCTTCTTCTGTTGTGCTTTGCTTATCCTGGGTCTCTTTCCTTTCCATTCAAAATTTGTAATTGTTTTTTCAGTTTCTTTGAAGAATGTCATTGGTATCTGGATTGTGATTGCATTATATGTGTAAATTGCTTTGGGCAGTATTGATATTTTCACAATGTAAAGTCTTCCTATCCAGAAGTATAGCATATTCTTTCATTTTTGTAAGTCTCTTTTAGTTTCTTGTAGTAGTTTTCGTAGTTTTTTTGTATAGGTCCTTTGTTTCTCTGGTTACATTTACTCCTAGATATTCCATCTTTTGGACAGCTATCATAAGTGGTATTGCTTTTCTAATGCCCTTTTCAGAACTGTCATTATTAGTATAGAGGAATCCAAATGATTTTTGTATGTTGATCTTATACCCTGCCATTTTGCTGAATCTTCCAATGAGATCTAGTAGCTGTTTTACTGAGTCTTTGGGTTTTCTATGTATAGGATCATATCCTCTGCAAATAGAGAGAGTTCTACTTCTTCTTTGCCAATTTGGATGCCTTTATTTCCTTATCTTGTCACATAGCTCTTGTTAAGACTTCCAGCACAATATTGAATAGGAGTGGTGACAAAAGGCCTCCTTGTCTGTTTCCGTTCACAGAGGAAAAGCTTTCAATTTCTCTACATTGAGAATAATGTAGGCTGTTGGTTTTGTA
>NW_006408600.1:10270166-10298505 GCF_000296735.1 Chrysochloris asiatica
CGCCGATCCCGGAGCCCCCACTTACTCGCACCGTCTGGCCGCCCTGGCAAACCGGAAGCTCCCCTTTGTTGAGTGTTTTTATCAGGAATGATTGTGGATTTTGTCAAATGACTTTTCTGCATCAATCAATTTGATCATGTGGTTCTTTTACTTTTTCTTATTTACATGGTGGATTACATTGTTTATCTAATGTTGAACCATCCTTGCATCCTGGATATGAATCCCACTTGGTCATGATGTATTAATTTTTTTGATGTGCTGTTGGATTCTGTTGCCTAGGATTTGCTGAGAATATTTGCATCTATATTCATGAGGGATAGTCTTCTATAATTTTCTCTTAGTGATGTCCTTCCCTGGTTTTGGTATGAGGGTTTTGCTTTCTTCATAGAATATATTAGGAAGTTTTCCATCCTCTTCTATATTCTGGAATTATTTGAGTAGAATTGGTGACAGCTCTTCCCTGAATGTTTAGTAGAACTCACCATTGAAGCCATCTGAACATGGACTTCATTTGGTTGGTAGTTTTTTGATGACCTGATCAATTTCTTCTTTTATTATGGGTCTGTTCAAGTTTTCCACTTCACTCTGTGTAAGTTTAGGTAGTTTGTGTTTTTCTAAAAGTGTATCCATCTCTTCTAAGTTTTCAAATTTTTTGGAGTACAACTCTTGATAGTATTCCGTTATTATCCTTTTTCTTTCCTTTGGTTCCATTGTGACATCACTCATGTGGTTTCTAAGGTGAGTTATTTGTGTCTTCTCCCTCTTTTCTTTTGTTAGGTTTACCAATGGTTTTTCAATTTTATTAATCCTTTCAAAGAAACAGCTTCTTGTCCTGTTGATTCTTTCTATAGTTTTTCTGTTTGCTATCTCATTTATTTCTGCTCTAATCTTTATTATTTCTTTTCTTTTGGTAACTATATGTTCCCTTTGTTGGTCTGCTTCTAATTGTTTTAGATGCTGTGTTAATGTGTTAATTTTGGTTCTTTCTTCTTTTTGGATGTGTGTAAATTTTTTACCGTGTCCCAAATAATTTGGTATGTTTATTTTTTTGTTCTCATTTTTGAGTTCATGTTTAATTTCTACTAGCCAGTCACTTTTCAGTAAGGTGTTATTCAGTTTCCATGTATTTGACTTTATTTCTTTGGTCTTCTTATTGATGTTTTATAGTTTTATAGCATTGTGGTCTAAAAGGATGCTTTGTAGTGTCTTGATCTTTGAAAATTTATGGAGGCTTGCTTTGTGACCTACAACATGTTCAACTCTGGAGAATGTTCCATGTGCACTGGAAAATAATGTTTATTGTACTGTTGTTGGTTTGAATGCACTGTAGAAATCTATGAGGTCAAGTTGGTTGATTATGCTGTTTAGTTCCTCTGTATCTTTGTTGAATTTCTTTCTGGTTGTTCTATCCCTTTTAGAAGGTGGCATATTAAAATCTTCCACTATAACTGTAGATATGTCTACTTTTTTCTTCAATTCTAGTAGGGTTTGCTTTATATACCTTAGTGCTCTTTCTTTGGGCATAGATATTTATTATGTTTATGTCTTCTTGCTTAGTTGATCCTTTAATCATGAAACAGTGTCCTTCTTTATCGCTTATGCTGGTTTTTGCCTTAAAGTTTATTTTATCAGAGATTAGTATTGCCACTTCTACTTGTTTATTATTGCAGTTAGCTAGGCATATTTTTTCTATCCTTTAACGTTTAGTCTGTTTTTGTCTTTGTGTGTAAGGTGTGTCTCTTGCAGGCCACATATTGAAGGATCTTGTTTCTTATCCATTCAGCCACTCTCTGTCTCTTCACTGGTGCATTTAATCCATTAATATTCAGTTTAATTATCGATAGGTATGAGTTAATTGTTGTCATTATGTTTATTTTTTTGTGTGGTGTTGTTCATTCCTTTCTTCTGTGTGTCTTCTGGTATGAGTTTATGTTTTTTGTGCTATTTCTTGTTAGTTTCCTCATAGTTTTAATGTTTCTTTGTTCTACTTGTATCTTCATTTCCATGGTAAGTTGTGAAATACTATCACTCTTAGTGGTTACCCTGTTGTTGTTGTTGTTGTGAAGTGCTGTCGAGTCAGTTCTGACCCTGTATATGGTTTCCAAGGAACAGCTGGTGAGCTTGAACTACCTACCTTGCAATTCAAATGACTTTGCAGTCTGGCACATTAATGCACAGTGCCACACCAGGACTCTTGTGGTTACCCTATAGTCTATGAATTTTTCCCTTCATTTAAGATAGTCTATTGTTCCCTGCAATCTACCTGACCTCCTCACCACCTGGACATCTGTTCCTATATTTTTCCCTTGTTTGACATTGTTATTATTTTGATTGTTGTTTAGCCTTTCAGGTCCTCTGAATTCATTGTTATAATTTTGTTGTATTCTGAACTATACTATTTGTTGACTGAGTTTCAGGTGGTGTTGCCATGTCTGTCAATCGTTAGTTGTTTTCTGTTCTTATTGGAGTTCATTTCTAAGAACTCCCTTTAGGATGTTTTGAAACACTTGATTGGCTTTGACAGAATTTCTTAGCTTCTGTTTATCCTGGAATGTTTAGATCGCACCATCGTATTTGATTGACAGTTTTGCAGGGTAGATGATTCTTGGTTAGCAATTTTTCTTTTAGGGTTTTATATATGACTCCCCATTGCCTTCTTTCCTGGATGATTTCTGCTGAGAAGTCAGAGCTTAATCTGATTTGCTTGCCTTTGTAACACTTGTCTTTTCTCTGTCTACTTTCAGGATTCTCTCCTTGTCTTTGATTTTGGAGAGCTTGATTATGATATGTGTTGGTGATTTTCTTCTGGGATCTATCCTTCCCAGGGTTTGTTTAGCCTCTTGGATTCTTATCTTCTCATACTTCATGATGTTAAGGAATTTTTCTTCCAGTAGCCCTTCAACTATCTCTTCTGTGGACTTCTGTGATTTTTCCTTTTTCCAAATGCCAATAATTCTTAAGTTATTTCTCTTCATGTTATCCAGCATGAATCTTAGACTCTCTTTGGATTTTTTTTTTTTAATCATTTTTTCTGCTTGCTCTTCTATCTTAGAGTATTAAGAGATTTGTCTTCCAGCTTACTGTTTCTGGTTTCCGCATCTTCATTTCTCCTCCTTTGTCCTTTCACTGTATTGTCCAATTCTGATATTTTATTAATTTGTAGGTTTTGAATTGTTTGCAATAGTATATATATCTTGTTTGATTGCTCCTGCAACACTTTCCTGATTTCTTCCTTATTTTCCTCCACCCCTTTGTGGAGCATTTGGATTTGTCTTCATATGATTCTTCTGAATTCCTTCTCAATCAGATTGAAAGCCTGCTCTTCTTCTAATGGTATGTCTACATCTGTCTCTAGCTCATTTGTCTCAGTTACTCTTCTGTTTTTGGACATGTGCTGAGATTTTATTGCTTTTTTTCTTTGACATTTTCAATAGTTAGATGTGTTTTCAGTGATTAAATGAATATGTGTTGTTGTCTTGTTAAGGTTACTGAGTGTCTCCTGGTGGATGTCATCTGGAAATAGGCTTCCCTTTTCACATGTAACGCTTAGTATTGACTCCTGTCCAGATGGTGGGATATTATAGGGTATGCTTGTAGCTTGGCTATATGGCCACAATCTCTGACTCTTCTTGGGTAGCGTAGGGACTGAAAGCTCTCACCCTCAGGATAAAAGTGAGACCAAAAGGAACCAAAACAACAACAAAATAAAAGCAGAGACAAAAACCACCACCCAAAAACAAAAATAAAACTGTAACTGACTGTCTAGTAGCCTTTACAGCACAGTTCAGTGTGCATGCACAGTAGAAACCTCCAGCAGTATGTGGGAGTGTCCACTTGCTCAGACCACTCCTCTATTCACCACCATAGAGGTACGCAGATATTGAGAAATGAATGGCAGGAAGATTGTACACTATTTTTATCTCTGAAGGTCACTTAAGTGTCTGTGTATGCATAGCATACTTCTTAAAATAGCTGTGTCCTTGTATATAGTAGTTGGTTTTGACTTTTGCCTTTTATGTTGGGATTTTACAAGGTGCCAAGACAGACCAATAGATCCATTTTGGACGAAGTGCATCCAGAGTGCTCTTTGGAATCCAGGATGGCCAAACTTCATCTCTCATACTTCAGACATATTGTCAGGACAGACCAGTTGCTGGAGAAGGATATCATGTTTAGTAATGTGGAGGCTCAGAGATAAACAAAGACCCACAATGAGATGGATTGGCTAAGTGGCAGCATTGATGGACTCAAGAGTGGCAACAGTAGTGAGGTTGGCCCAGGATTGGGCAGTGTTTTGTTCTGCTGTGCATAGGGTCAGTATGAGTCAGCACTCAATGGCACCTAACAACAACAATAACCACAATATGGTTTGGCTGTATGGCCAGACCTGCTGTCTCTTGTTAGGTAAGGCAGTGATAAAGGCTACCACCCAGGTCAGCTTTAGGGCTGAATCTCAGAGTCATACGTCATAAGAAGCAGTCAAATGATTAGCTTGTGGGATTGCTTTAGGGATTTCCTCTTTGTGCCATGGAATATTGTACCTTGTGGGTTTAGCACTGGCCCCTTTTGGGGATGCATTCCCACCCACCTGAAGTGTCTTGGCTGGGCAGAGAGGGTGCGACAGGGGAAAAGAGGGGGAAAAAGGGAAAAATCTGTCAAACCTCTTTTTCCAGATGCCACTCCATGGTTTTTAGTGCTGTGTAACTGTATCATCCTGGATGCAGCCCTGACTTCTGATCTCAACCCAATCTGAGGGGCCCATAGGCAGCATTCCAATTGATTCAGAAATCACTGTGCTTTCCCTGCATAGTCACATTTCCTCACGGTTGGGAGCAGGAAGCTGATATCCCTCACCTTACATTAGATCCAAAGTTCTGGAGCTGCTCCGGGAAAGCTCCTTATCTGATTTTTTTCACGACTTTGCTGAGGAGCCTCCTCTACCTATCTGCTTCTCCCACCCCAAAACCAGAAGTCCCCTGAAAATGTTGTTTTTTATTCAGTCTTTGCTGTTGTCGTTAAGTGTCATTATGTCAATTCCAGCTCATAGCAACCCTTTATAAAGTTTCTGTGGCTTTAAATCTTTGTGGGAGTAGAAAGCCTCATCTATCTCCATGGAGCAGCTGGTGGGCTCAAAACACTGACCTTGTGGTTCCCAGTCCAGTGCCTATTGTATGGAGCCACCAAGTTCCCTTTATTCAGTCTATCCAGGTGGAAATGCAGTTTCTCAGTAGGGGGTTGATCCAGAATGAACTGGTCCTTGGCCATCTTCACATGTTGCAGTCACTGTGTCAATCTATCCTGTTGCTGGGTGGGTGGGGGTGTGTGTGAAGGAGTGGAAAGAGAGGGAGGGAGGGGAAGAGATCATCCTCTTTTTTTATGACTCTCTGCTTTTGTTGCTAAGTTCCAATTCATAGAAACCTTGTATAGGGTTTCCGAGGAGCAGCTAATGAGTTTGAACTGATGACCTTGTGGTTCGAAGTCCAATTCTCATCCTATAGCACAACACCAAATATGATACCTTTTTCCAGGGACTGGTCAACAAAAATGTACACCTATAAAGTGAATAATAATGCCAAGAGGGACCTCCTCCACAGTACAGTCAATTACATCAGACCAAAAGGGCAGCATTTGCCCAAAAACAAACTCAGAAGAAGAGAGGGGCCAGATAAGAAGGACATATGAAAATGGGAGACCCAGGAAAGAATGAGGAAGAGTGCTGTTACATTGAGGAGATTGCAACCAATATCATAGAATAAAATATGTATTCACTGTTACAGGGAACACTAATTTGCTCTTAAACTTTCATTCAAATTACAATAAAATATAAAAACATAATTATTTTTAAAGATGTATTTAAACATAAGAATAGCCAAAAAATAGTAACTTAACTTGCCTTTGGTAAATTCCGGGTCAATTTAAGGGCCATGTATTTTACACAAAAATGAAATCCAGAGAAATAGGTGTCCTTTGGTATAGGAATGCAGAATCTTCTCTGTGATTATGCCTAGTCCTAAAAATATAAATTGACACAATTTTTTGCCATTTAATCCTTGATCTTTCCTAAGAAAAATATGTAATCCAAATAAAGAGAAGGGTATCCATTGCTATCAAGTCCTTTCCAACCAAGAGCAATATTATATGGCAGACTAGAACTGCCCAACATGGTTTTCAAGGCTGTAATCTTTATGGAAGCAGACTGCCCCATCTTTCTCTTGCAAATTTGGTGTGTTTAAACCTCCAACATGTTGCTTAGCAGTTGAGTGTTTGACCACTGTGCCACCTGTCAAGACACCCCTGTAAAGAGAAAGCTACTGCCTCCTAATTGATGCAGTGCTGGAAGCACTCACTAACATATGCAAAAAAATTAGGAAGACAGATACCTTGCTAACTGATTGGAAGAGATCCATATTTATTCCTAAACAAAGGTGACCCAACAAAAGGCAGAATTCACTGAACATTATCATTGATGTTATATGCAAGTAAAATTTTGCAGAAGATAATTTAAAAATGGTTGTAGCAGTTCATCAACATTGAGCTGCTAGAAATTTCAGTTAGATTCAGAAGAGGAACTAGAGATATCATTGTTGATGTCAGATGGATCTTGGCTGTAATATCAAAGAATATAAAAAAGATATTTACTTGTAACTTATTGACCATACAAAAGCATTAGACTGTGTGGATCATAACGAACTATGGGTAACATTGTGAAGAAGAAAATTTCATAACATTCAATAGTGCTCAAACAATACCTATACATATATTAAGAGGCAGTTGTTACAAAAGAACAAGAGATTACTGAATGATTTTAAATCAGGAAACATGAGTGCCTAGATTGTATCCTTCCACCAGAGATATTCAATCTTTATGCTGAACCAATTATCTGAGAAGCTGAATTATATGAAGAAGAGTGTGACATCAGGTTTGGAGAAAGATACATTAATAACCTGCAAGATGCAGATGACACCACCTTGCTTGCTGAGACCAAAGAGAACTTGAAGCATTTGTTTAAGATTGAAGTATGTACATGCTTTACATATTTATGTAAAGAAAACAAAGCTCCTCATAAGTGGACCAGTAAATAACATCATGATAAATAAAGAGAATATTGAAGTTTTCAAGATTTTATTTTATGTGAACCCACAAGCAATGATCACTGAAATATCAGTCAAAAAGTCAAATGAATTGCAGCAAATCTGCTGTAAAAGGTCTGCCTCGAAAGGGCAAAGATGTCACTTTGAGGACTAAGGTGCACTTGGCCCTACCTGTCCAAGGTAGTTACAACTGAGAATAGCACTTAACAGCAACAACATATACACTTGAAAGCTGGACAGTGAATAAAGAAAACCAGAGAGGAAATGTTGCATATGAAGTATGATGTTGATAAAGAATTGAGCATAAATGGACTTCTTCTCAAGTACTTTGGAAGTATTTTCAGGAAGGAACAGTCTCTGGAAAAGGATATCAAACTTGATAAAGTTTAGCATCAGTGGAAAAGGAGAAGCTTCTCATTAGGATGGATTGATAGAGTGGCAACAACAATGGGCTAAAACACAATTGTAAGAATGACACAGGACCAGACATTGTTTCATTCTTTCGTACATGGGGGTATTATGAGTCAGATCTGTCTCAATGACACCTAACAGCAACTATCTACTAAAGATTCTAAATAATAAAAGAGAATGAAAATCAGGGTACAGACTGAGCAAAAAGGGTCAGAAACGTTTAAAAGATATTCTTAGTGCCCCCTAGTGTTCATTTGAAGGCATTCCACAGTTGGAAACAGTATTGTTCAAATCATCCTTCATTCCTGACAGCTTCAAAACACACATATACCTAATTCTTCTGTCGCAATCACATTTTGCATTTTAAAATGTGTTAATTAATGGAAACAATGAGAAAAATATATTGGAGTAGAGCATTTAAGCCTAAGTAACTCTATCTGAAACAATATAATGATAGATGCCACTTAAACTCCTTACCCAGGCTATTTTTTATAGAAATGCTGACATCCTTAATGCAGACATCTGAACACTTCTGTTCTAATAGTACATATAGCCTGCAGACAAATCTTACTAAAAAATGCTGAGTTAACTTCTCAGGTTTAGGTTTTTTAGTTCACAGGGGCAGGATGTGAATTCCATGACCTTCAAGTGTTCTAAATGTTTGAAAATAACCATTAAATAAAATTAATGTTTTTATTTTATAGCCTTTATAGCAAGGCTATAGAAGGAGATGAAGTTGTGGACATTGAAAATGACTTTTGTACTTTATTGCAAAAAGCGAAACAAAACAAATAAACTTTGTATTTTGCTAATCGAACTTCTTTGTCAAACTACTATGAGAATGACATTGGAAATTTTCAACTATTTTGAAACTACACTAAATATTTAGAATACATGTAACTGACTTACTACAAATTACAATAGGTAATCAATGGTGTGGTGCTGTAGGATAAGCAACAGATTGCAAGGTCAAATTTAACTGTAAGGTCAGAGGTTCAAACTCGGAGCCACTCCTCAGAAACCCTATAAAGAGTCACTGTGAGTCAGAATCAACTTGACAGCACTAAAAGCAACTACTTATGGTACAATGAATTTACTTAATTTGTCTCGTCTAGACATGGATCTTGGCTGAAAGCAGAGACTATCAGAAAGATGTTTACCTGTGCTTTATTGACTATGCAAAGACTTTCAATTGTGTGGATCATGACAAGCTATGGACAATATTGAGAATCCTGATTATTCCAGAACACTTAATTGTGCTCATGAAGATTCTGTACCTGGACCAAGAAGCAGTTGTTCGAACAGAACATGGGAACATTGAATGGTTTAAAATAAAGAAATGTGTGTGACAAGGTTGTATTATTTCACCATACTTATTCCACCTGTATGCTGAGAAAATCACACAAGACTTTAGATTATATGAAGAAAAACATGACATCGGGATTGGAAGAAGACTCATTAACAACCTGCAAAATGCACGTGATACAACCTTGCTTGCTGGAAATGAAGAGGACTTAAAACTTTTACTGATGAAGATCAAAGAGCACAGCCTTCGGTATGGATTACATCTCAATGTCAAGAAAAAAAATCCTCACCACTGGACCAATAAACAGCATTCTTATCAGCAGAGAAAAAAATTGAAGTTTTCAAGGACTTCATTCTTCTTGGATCAACTATCAACAATTATGGAAACAGCAGTCATGAAATCAAATGACGTATTGCATTAGGAAAATCTGTTGCATAAGACCTTTTTAAAGTGTTGAAGAGCAAAGATGTCAGCTTGAGCACAAAAGTGCACCTGACCCAAGCCATGATATTTTCAATAACCTCATATGCACGCGAAAGCTGGAGAGTGAATAAGGAAGACTAGACTAATTGATGCTTTTGAGTTATGGTGTTGGAAGAGAATATTGCAAGTGCCATGGGCTGCCAAAAGATCCAAATAGATATTGGTGTTTATGTGTTCTATTTCATTTTTGACAATTTCTAATTTTCCTTGATTCATACTTCATATATTCCATTTTCTGATTATTAGTGAATGTTTACAGCTGTTTCTCTTCATTTTGAGTTGTGCCCCATTAGCAAATGAAGGTCCTGAGGTCTTTACTCCCACAGGCTTTACATCACTGCCAACTCTACTTTGAGGAGGCAGCTCTTCCCCAGTCACATTTTGAGTGTCTTCCAACCTGAGGGGCTCATTTTCTAGCACTATATCTGACAGCGTTTCTCTGCTAGTCATAAGGTTTTCAGTGACTAAATATTAAGAAGAAGTTTGTCATTCTTTCTTCTTAGTCTGTCTTCATCTGGAATCTCCTCTGAAACAGATCCACCATGGGTGACCCTGTTGGTATTTAAAATACTGGTGGAATATCTTCCAGAATCACAGCAATTCACAAGACACCACACTATGACAAACTGACAGCCTGTGGTAGACATTTTGAATCTGACAACCACATGGTTTACTATGCTGGAAATGACTAATTGAAGAGGAATGGTATTGCAGTCATTGTCAAAAAGAACATATCCAGATCAATCATGAAGTAAATGCTGTCTGTGATAGGATAATATCCACGGGAACTTTTTGAAGTATTGAGGAGCAGAGATGTCAGCTTGATGAATAAGGTGCGCCTGACTCAAGCCATGGTATTTTCAATAGCCTCATATGGATGCGAAAGCTGGACAGTGAATAAGGAAGATCATAGAAGAATTGATGCCTTTGAAGTGTGGTGTTGGAGGAGAATACTGAAAGTGCCATGGACTGCCAAAAGAACCAATAGATCTGTTTTGGAAGAAGTGCAGCCAGAGTGCTCCTTGGAGGCCAAGATGGCTAAGCTTCATCTCTCATACTTTGGATATATTGTCCGGAGGGAACAGTCACTGGAGAAGGATGTCATGCTGGGTAAGGTGGAGGGTCAGCGAAAAGAGGGAAGACCCCTAATGAGATGGATTGGCCAGGTGGCATCATTGATGGACTCAAGTGTGGCAGCGGTAGTGAGGTTGGCCCAAGTTCGGACATTGTTTCCTTCTGCTGTGCATGGGGTAGCTATGAGTCGGTTCTGACTCAATGACACCTGACAACAACAACAGTTAATACCACTGTTATTCAAATTTACGTGAAACCACTAAAGCCAGTGAGGATGAAATAGAAGAATTCTACCAACTTCTTCAATCTGAAATTGATCAAACGTGCAATCAAGATGTATTGGTCATTACTGGTTGGGAGAAAAGAGGAAGGATCTGTAGTTGGACAAAATGGCCTTGGTGACAGAAATGATGATGGAGATTGCATGGTACAATTCTACAAAATCAATGATTTGTTCATTTCAAATACTTTCTTTAGACAGCATAAGAGATGACTATATACATGGACCTCGCCAGATGGAATACATAGAAATCAAATTGACTACATTCGTGGAAAGAGATGATGGAAAACTTAATTGTGCACATGAGGAATATCTGTACCTGGACCAAGAGGCAGTTGTTTGAACAGAACATGGGAACACTGAATGGTTTAAAATTAAGAAAGATATGTAATAGAGTTGTGTTCTTTCACCATACTTATTCAACCGATATGCTGAGCAAATAATCCAAGAAGCTGCCAATGCAGCTGGAGAAAAACGTGGCATCAGGATTGGAGGAAGACTCATTAGCAACCTGTGCTATGCAGATGATACAACCTAGCTTGCTGAAAGTGAAAAGGACTTAAAATATTTACTGATAAACATCGAAGAGCACAGCCTTTGGTATTGCTTGCTTCTCAATGTAAAGAAAATATAAATCATTGGGCTCAAGCGTGGGAACAATCATGAGGTTGGCCCAAGATCTAGCAGTGTTTCGTTCTACTGTACATAAGGTTGCTATGAGTTGGTACTGACTCGATGACACCTAACAACAACAACAATGAAAGTGACAAATTTATCTTCAATTTGACTTAGTAAAGCATGTGATTCTACTGTTAAAATGGACAATAAAAGTCCATTTCAACTTAGTAATGATTAGGATATCGATCTAATGTGTTCCATTTCATTTTTGATGTCTTCCAATTTTCTAAGATTCATACTTCATACATTTCATGTTCTGATTATTATTCAAATTTGCAGCTGTTTTTTTTCTTCGAGTGTGCTTTGCTCCATCTACATCATTAATGTTAACTCTTTTTTGCTAAAGCATCTCTTCCTCAGTCTTATTTTGAGTGACTTCTAGACTGAGGGTCTTATCTTCCAGCAGGATATCAGACAAAGTTCTGCTATTCGTAACATTTTTAGAGTCCTGGTGTGACACTCTGGGTTAATATGCTGGACTGCAAAGTTGGTTTGAACTGCAAGGTCAGCCATTCAAGCTCACCAGCCACTCCATGGAAACCCTATGCAGTATCACTATAGGTTGGAACCAACTCAACGGCACATAACAATAACAACAACAACCTTTCAAAATTGCATGCTTCTTTTTCACATCTGTCTTAGTCTGAAAATTCCACTAAAACTTATCCAATATTTGTGACCCTGTCATTGTTGCTATTGTTGTTAAGTGCCACTGATTAAATTCTGACTCATAGCAGCCCTGGGTTTCTGAGCAATGGCTGGTGGGTTTGAACCGCCAAACATATGGTTAATATTCCAGTGCTTATCTTACGGTTGCATACCAAGCCTAGTGGCATAGTTTCCATCATCACAGCAACACAGAAGCACCGCAGTACTGTTATTGTTCTTTTAAGTACTGTGGAATTAGCTCCAATCCATAGCTACCCTGTATAGGGTTTCTGAGGAGCAACTGGAGAGCTTGAACTGCCAACAAAGCAGTTGTGCTGGTGAGTCATATGGAACTAAGCAAAGAAGAAGTTGAAATATGAGCACAGAGAATAAAGGTGATGTGAGGGCACCAGGATGGAGCTCTGACAGCAACTTCTACTTTCACATTTGACTTTAGGTTAACTACTTATTTACCAGGAATCTGTCCCTGGGTAATGCTAACAGTTAATGTGTTTGACTGTTAACTAAGATGTTGGTGGTTTGAGTAAACACAAAGGCACATATGAAGGAAAACATAGTGTTCTACTTTTAAGTATGTCATTAAAACCCTATAGAGCACAGTTCTATTCTGACACTATGACATATTCAACTGGATGGCACCTGGTATATTTTAGATGGTATTGTTGTTAGGTGCCATAGAGTTGGTACTGACTCATAGCAACCCTGTGCACAACAGAACGAAACACTGCCCGGTCCTGGGCCAACCTCACAATTGTTACCATGCTTGAGACCATATTTTAGATAGGGTGGGTAAATATAATTTCATAAGTGTTAAAAATTACAAGAAATATTATAAGACATATATATTTGGACATGGTGCTCAACAATGGTAATTATGTCTTAACTTTTTTATAATATAGAAGATATGAAGATGAGAAGGATGTAAGAGCTTAAAGAATACAGTTTTAATTGCTTTTACAGAACTAAATTCTAAAGAGTTACTGTTACATTGACACTCACTATTTTTTTTTAACTTAGTGTTGTATACTGAGAAGATTGATAAAATATTCCAAATAATGAATGAAAGTTCCAAAATGCTTCACAAACAAAAAACAGCATTCTCTAAACTTCTTGGCACATAAACTATATGGAACCATAATTTTAACGTTTCCAAACTAACAAGGAATATCTAGAGAACAACATACAATTTAAAATATCATTCCTTCCTAAATTTTCATAGAGAAGCAAGTGGATTTTAAACTGCTATTGGATTAATACCATAAGAATGTATTTCTTGTGTATCAAAAAGAAATCCAAGATCTAGCAAAGGCTAATTGGTTTCCAATTTTCCATTTATTTCCATATTTTTTGCTTGTATTGTTTTCCTGAGTTCTTCTAGAGTTTTGTGTATATTTTCTTTGATTTTGTCTATGATTTCCTTGGTGTCATCTTTGTTTTCCTTGATGTCTTAGATATAATGCCTTCAAATTCCTTATCAGCTAGATCTACTACTACTTCACCCTCTGCATTTTGGTCACATCCTTAAGCTAGCTTGTCCTGGTTTTTACTATCATTATTAGTTGTGATTTTTATTTGTCTGAGTCTCCAAGACATCATGGAGTTTATGTTTATTTGCTTATTATAGGCTGGTTTACTTGATCCTGCTTCTTTCTTTGTTTTACTATATTCAGGCAATGGTCAGTAGTTCGGCAACATTGGGGCATTTGTCTCCTGTCTCCAGATGAATTTGGTAGTTTATAGGATTGTGGGCACAATTTTCTTGTCACTGGTATGTAAAGCAGTTGAGATCAGGTTATGTATGTTAACTGCTATCTGTCATTGATTTAGTGTTGGTGAAGTACGTTGTGGTACTCTCCCAATGGATGGGGAAGCAGGTTTAGCAGGTGTGGCTTGGTAGAGTTGTTATCTTCCAACTAATGAGAGAAAAAGTATAAATAAAAGGTTGAGGAAGATAGGGAAAAAATAAAGAAAAAGGGAGAAATAATTCCTAACTAATGTGGGGAAAAGTAAAAATAAATAGTGGAGAAATAAAATGTTTAAAAGGGAGGAAATAAAAAAGAGAAAAAAGAAACAAAAGAAAAGACCAAAAAAAAAAAAAAAAAAATCAGTGCAACCTGCAGTCACCAAAGCAAGCAGGTGTGGTAGAGTCACTGGCTCTACCACAGTGTTTTTTTTTTGTTGTTGTTGTTTTGTTTTTTTGGGGTGGGGTGGGGTAAGAAATAAAGGAAGAAGGTGAAGAAGAGAAAACATGAAAAAGGGAAGAGGGAATGAATACGAAGAAAGAATAAAAGAAAATGTTAAAAAACAAAAACAAAAACAAAAAAAAAACATAAATAAGACTAAGCACCAGTCACCAATACACAGGTGTGTTTGGCTTCAGTCACCAGTACACAGGCATGACAGGCATGGTTTTATAGAGTTGCTGGCTCCATCTGATGGGGAAAAAAGGGATAAAAATACAGGAGAAGATGGCAGAAGTAAAAAGAAGCTAAAAAAAAAAAAAATTGGCATAGCACCAGCACAAACTCCAGTCTCAGATGTCTGAGGTACTGAGTGTATAGTACTTGATACATTAGAATACACCTCAGACTTCCCAGAGAGTGAAGTGATGGATGTTAGACCATAGCAGAGGGGAGGTGGATGTGGGCTGGGAAGAACACCAGATAAAGGAGAGGGTATGAGGAGATTTGACTGGGTGATAGGTGGGGATAAGGAGTGAAAGCTATATCTTTGGTCACTGCAAGGCTGTGCAGAGTATATGGAGGAATCACAACTCTTGGGTCACAAAACACCTGTGTGGTTACCAGAGCAGTCATGGGCACACAAAGCTATTGATCTAGTTTCCAACCTGATCAAAACACTGCTTGCAATATTTAAAAATGCTTGCATTGAACTAGTGATTCTGTTTTGCATCTCTCCCTTTTCATTGTTTTCATATGATTTCTTCAAACTGGCATTTCAGCTAATTTTTTTATTCTTTCCTATGAAGTTTAGTGATCCAAGATTATCATTTGTTTCATTTGATTTCTTGAGTCTTTATTGTAGAAGGTCTGGGTAGTATATCTGCCTGGTCTGCCACCTTGAATCCCCTTCTAACTCTTGGATTTTGAGGATAGTCCAAAGCTGTACTGCCCTGTTAAAAGATGGTGATGTCTTTTTGAAGCATGACAGGGCCCTACTCAAAGCAGAAGGCTGACTGTGCCATTTAGAATGTGTGTCATTGTCCTACAGTCTTGCCAACAATCTAATCTCACAAGTCAAACTCCTCAAAAAGCTCATAATGCCTCTTCCAAATCTCCAATTACAGGCATCCAATCTGTAATTTTTCCCATTTTGGGTATCTAACCAAATCTGCAAAATTTTAAGACTTCAAAACTGCTCCTATTTCATTTTGTTGGCCATGAAGAAAAAAAAAATTAGTTTAAAGGGCAATTTGGAGTTTTCTGTAAATCTGACAATCTGAGGACTGCCTGATTTCTAGAGAATTAAAAAGGATGACACAAATAAACGTGTAAGAATAATTTGCTTTAGAAGCATCAGCACAAGACTGGTCTCTATGAGGTAGAGATTAAAGATATTTCAAATGTCTGACTTTTCCAACATGTTATACCTCTTCATAATCAACCACCTCTCCTCTCCTCCCTCACACCCCACAGTTTTTCAATATGCTGCAACGTCTCACAGAAATCACAAACTGTCAAACAAATGACTAATAATGGTGGAGACAAGTCTCAAATCTGCAGTTCAGACATCAGTCTGGAGGATTCTTCTCATATCATGTGGTTGCAGAGTCTGAAGAATCCAAATCAGCAGGTTACATGACAGACTGTTTTGACAGATTGATTTTCTACGGAAACAGGCAAATCAGATTAGGTAATAGATTGCAAGTCTCAAGAAGCAGAGGACACAAGAGACAAACCAGATGCAAGAATCAAAGCATTTCTAAATGTTGGACACAGACCACACTCCTAAGGAAGCTTTCAGTGATGGTTTGAGTCACACCCTCTAATAAGAGTGAGGATATCCTTAATCTTGAATCCTATCTTAATCCTGCTTCATTAGCATAACAGACAACATACTCTAAATGAGGTTGTAGCATATGCATAGAAGCAAGGATCTGTAACATTACAAATATGGCTAGAAGAGTTATATTAAGTAATTAACTGCATTCAAGACAAAAGCACACCCATATTCATTTCAGCATTATTCACAATAGCAAAAAGATGGAGACAACCAAAGTGTCCATTGACAGATGAATGAATAAACAAATAGTGGTATATACATAAAATGGAATACTATGCAATAATAATGAATATTGATGAATTGGCAAAACATTTCATAACATAGATGAACTGAAGGACACTATTCTGAGTGAAATAAGTCAATCACAAAAGGATAACTATTGTATGAGACCATCATTATAAAAAGTCAAAAATAAATATACACAAGAAAGAAATAGTCTTTGATGGTTTCCAGGGATGGGAGGGTGAAAGAGGTAGAATAACTGTTTAGATAATTGACACATATTAATTCAGGTGAAGGTAAAGACATACAATATCATGTAAGTCAGCACAATGTGACCAAGACAAGGAAGACAAAGAATTACACAAGAATAGAGAGCAATTATGGTAAATTATATAACATGCACAATTCTGCAAAAACATCAAAGACAAACAATACGTTTTGAATGATACAAAGGTAGAAATGTATGCTAAATAGATGTGGGAGGTAGTAAAAGAGTATACCTACATGCACATATAGGTATGGTTTTATATATTTCTACACACATATTTGTGAGTGCTACAAGTACATCCATATGGCCAACTGACTGGAAAAGATCCATATTTGTGCCCATTCCAAAGAGAGGTGACCTAATAGAATGTGGAAATCATTGGAAAATTATCACTGGTATCCCATGTGAGTAAAGTTTTACTAAAGGTAATATAAAAATGGCTGAATTTATACATTGACAGAGAATTTCCTGAGGTTCAAGATGGATTCAGATGAGTATGTAGATCAAGGGATATCATTACTGACGTTAGGTGTATCTTGGCTGAAAACAGAGAATACCATAAAGATGTTTGTTGTTGTTGTTGTTAAGTGCCATCGAGTCGGGTCCGACCCATAGCGACCCTGTACAGGATTTCCGAGGGTGATGTTTACCTGTGCTTAATTAAGTATTCAAAGGCTTTCGGTTGTGTGGATAATGACAAGCTATGCACAATATTGCAAACTATGAGTATTCCATATCACTTAATTGTTCTCATGAGGAACCTGTACATAGATCAAGAAAACTTCTTCAAACAGAACAAGGGAATACTGAAAGGTGTTTGCCAGGGTTGAATTCTTTCAACACTTATTTAATCTGTATGCTGAACATATAATTTGAGGAGCTGAATTATATAAAGAAGAACATCATATCAGGATTTGAGGAATTCTCAGTAACATTCTGTGATATGCAGGTGATACAATCTTACTTACTAAAAGCGAAGAGGACTTAAAATACTTGCTGAAAACCACAGTCCTCAGTATGGATTTTACCTCAATGTAAAGAAAACAAAAATTCTCCCCACTAGAACAATAAATAACACCAAGATAAATGGAGAAAAGATTAAAGTTGTCAAAGCCTTCATTATGCATGGATCAACCATCAACACTCATGGAAGCAGCAGTCAAGAAATCAAATGATGTTTTGCAATATGTAAATCTGCTGCACAGGACCTCTTTAAAGTATTCAAGAGCAAAGGTATCAATTTGAGGAATAAGATGAACCTGACCAATGCCATCATATTTTCAATAACCTCATATGCATGTGAAAGTTGGACAGTGAATAAGGAAGACTGTAAAAGAACTGATGCATTTGAGTTATGGTGTTGGAGGACAACATTGAAAGTACCACGGACTGCCAAAGGAGTAAATATATCTGTGTTGGAAGAAGTACAGCCGCAGTGCTTCTTGGAAACCAGTATTGCCAGACTCCATCTCTCATACTTTGGACATATTATCAGCAGAGACCAGTTCTTGAAGAAATAAGTCATGTTTGGTAAAGTGGACAGTCAGAGAAATAGAGGAAGACCCCCCCAAGAAGATGGATTGGACCAAGGCAGCAGCGGTGGGCTCACACATACCAATGGTCGTGAGGTTGGCACAGGACCCTTCAGTGTTTCGTTTTATTGTGCATAGGGTCGCTATGAGTGGGTAATGACTCTATGGTACCTAACAACAAGGTGGAAATGGGGAGAGGGCTGACATTTTGTGGGGATCCCATGTCACAGAACAATTTGTATATCAACTGTTTAATGGAAAACTAATTTGCTATGTAAATATAGTCATGAATGTGGTGAAGCATACAGGGGACAATGTTATGAAAACTTAGACATAGCCAAACATATTGAGGGAATAGGTTGTTGTGTCTGAGGGCTCAAAACCAAAGTTTCAAGGGACACCAAGTTCAATTGACATATCATACTCTACAAAGACAATGCTTTAAGCCCTACTTTAGTGAGAAGTGTCTGGGTCTTAAAAGCTCATGAGGAACTACGTAAGGTATGACTATTGATCTCTCCCTGTCCGGACAGAATAAGAGTGATGAAAATCAGAAACACTGGAAACAATTAGCTGAATGGACTAGTGGATATCAGTCACTATGGTTCTCAAACCATAGTGAACTAGATGGAGTCTGGCTTCCACTACTAAGTTCTTAGAAAGAAATCATTTTAGAAGGACTCTATTTATAGAGTGGGAGAAAAATGTGGAACAAAACCCAACATCTAAAGATATCAGACTTACTGTTCAGATGGAGACTGGTGGAACCCCAGAAACTAATTAATGCTTTCTGCCTAATTCATTATTTTGCCCATAGAATCATTTGGTATCCTTACCCAACACTTGAATTTCTCCTTCAGTTCTTTCAGCTTCAAAAATTTTGACTATGTTCTTCCCTTTTGGTTTTCTGATTGCTAGTTTTGGCACATTTCATTATAATACTTAATCTTCTCAAGATAAACTTTGAAATTTTCTATTCAGCTCTTTTACTCCATAAATTCTTCCAGTCACATTAGTTTCTCTACACTTGAAAGCAAGTTTCAGAGTCTTTTCTGACACTTATTTTGTTTTCTTTGGGTTTGGGTTTTTTTTTTTCCTATCTTTTTTATGACCTTTTGCTTTCCTCGTGTATGGTGTTCTTGATGTCAATCCACAATTCCTTTGGTTTGGGTTAATTGGTGTCTTATGCCTCAAATTTGTTGTTGAGATGATTTCTGAATTCAGATGGAATGTTTTCAAGGTCATGTATTGGCTCTCATGGACTGTTTTAGTTTTCTTCAACTTCAACCTGAACTTATATATGAACCACTTGTAGTTTATTAAATTGTTGGCCCCTGACTTTGTTTGATTGTTGATATTGAGCTTTTATGTTGTATATTCCAAAAGATGTGGTCAATTTGATTCCTGTGTATTCCATCTGGTGAGGTCCATGTGTATGAGCACCTTTTATGTTGTTGAAAAAAGGTATTTGGAATGAGGAAGTCATTGATCTTGCAAATTCTGTAATGCAACCTCCAACATCATTTTTATCTTCAAAGCTAAATTTTCCAACTACTGATTCTTCCTCTTTGTTTCCATTTTTTGCATTTCAATCACTAGTAATTATCGATGCATCTTATTTACATATTTGAAGAATTCCAGAATGGAGAAATTAGTAGAATTTTTCAAGTTTTTCCTTAGTGGCTTTAACACTGGTGTGTAAATTTGATTAATAATCATATTAACTGGTCTTTCATGTAGAAGTGCATCTTTCATGTAGAAGGTGTGTCTTTCATGTAGAAAGATATTTTCTTGTCACAGATAGCATTGTACTTCAAGATAGATCTCAAAATGTTCTCTTTGACACTTTCTTCTTGAATTTGTCATTGTTGGCAAAGTAAACCAGTGTCCAATACCAGTCCATTTCAACTCATTAATACCTAGTACATTTATGCATTATATTTTGTTTTAGATGATTTCTAATTTTCCTAGATTCATAATGCATGCATTTCACATTCCATTGGTTAATGGATGTTTCCAGCTATTGCTTCTCATTTTCAGTCATGCCCCATTAACAAATGAAGTTTCCAAAAGCATAACTCCATCTACATGATTAAGGTCTGCTCTACTCTGAGGAGGCACCTATTCCCTACTTGTATTTTGAGTACCTTCCAACCTGTTGGTCTCATCTACAAATATTAGATACATGTATATATGCATGTGTGAAGATAATTATTTTCAATTGTATTTTTAAAATAAACTATCTTACTAAAACTTTCAATGTTAGAAATGCTTTAGGAATGAATCACAAAATTCTAAAATGAAAATATTTCTATTTCAGATAAGATGTTTTATTTAACAGATTTCAAATAAGCTCTGGACCACAAGATCGGTTTGAGCTGCAAATTTGGCATGCTAAATCCACCAGCTGCTGCTCGGAAACCTTATACAGAATCACAATGAATTGGAATACACTTGATGGCACTTAACAAGAGCAGTTTGACTATTAAACACTGATGGGAATCAACGTGGCTTCTTGAGCACTATGTGCATAATCAGTCAGAGAAGCTTCAATCACTGAAACAACTCAACCCATTTTAATGATAGGACTTGTAAATGTTCGAGAATTCTTTCCTTAGCATCAGTGTAAAATAAAATAAAACATTGTTATTTAAGTGATCTGAAAAATCTGACTTATTTAAAGCACGCTGCAAATGTGTTTTGAATGATTTAAAGAGCAATTACATCTTCTCTTCTCTGTGCTCAGTCTTGCACCTGAATCTAATACTTCACTGCGGGAGCCGCAATCATAGGGATATGGCCTCGTGGACACCTCTGGCCCCAGAGATTGGCAGCAGCTTCGGCCTCACCAGCAGTCACAGCCACTTTGGCTCCTCTCAGGAAGTCTCAGAATCTTACTGAAAGCCTGTCCCAGCCATGGGTACATCCTCATAGTCCTTTCTTCCAGGCTTAAGGGACTGACGGGCCGATGGAGGAACCAAGGGCCACACTGTGGGAAACTGAATATCATCCAGTGCATTGTGAATGCTGTTCTTGAACTCCTGCAGTGATTACTGCTCAAACCTTTTCCTGGGACTCTTTCTTAAAGGGATCAACATATATCCTACTTACTCAGACATTTTTCAAGATTAATGAAGCTGTTACAGAGAAAATTATTCTTGTCTCACTAAGACTGGAATATACAATAGAAGATCTAAAACAGTGAACTTACAACTCTTAGGAATTTTTGGAGGCAGCAGAAGCAGAGTCAGGTAGGACAGGCTCCATGGGGGAGGGGCTGAAAACCCAGTGAAGCTGCTTTTACAGAACAGCTCCATAGCTCTGGATCTAGTATATAGTGCAGGGCATCAATTTGCCACACTCAGTGGTGGAAAAAAAATCACTGTATAAAGGAAAATAATGCGATTTAGGGATCAATCAGGGCACAGGACACCCTCTACATCTACTCTTCCTGGATTGAGTTCAGAGGGTGAGGCCACAGCCAGACCAACACAGTGAACTGGCACTAAGACTTATGCAATGACATTTGCAAAAAGAGGTGTGAGGGAATTCTGCACATTTTTCCTTCCTAATCCCTAGTGCATCTTCTCTGCCCAGCCTGGCAGCCATCAGTCAGGTGGGTGCGCAACCCCAAAAAGGTCCATCATTGAACCCAAAGTTTTCCCACGGCACAGAGAGGAGGCACAGGCTGATCCTTTGGTGAATGCTTATGATGTCTGACTCTGGGACCCAGCCCTAAAGTTAACTTGTGAAGGACCCTTTACTCCTGCCTACTCAGCAAGAAAAAAAAAAACGGTCTGGACAGACAGACAAACTGTATGAACACTCTGTAAAACCCCAACATAAAAGGCAAGAGTCAACACCAACTACCCACACAAGGACACAACTATTTCAAGAATTATGCTGTGCACATGCATATACCTAACTGATCTTCAGAGACAAAAATAGTAGACAATCTTTCTCCCAGTAACTTCTCATTATCTATTTGTGCACCTCTATGGTGGTGACTAGAATAGGGGCCTGAGCGAGTGGACACCCCCACCTATTTCTGGAGCTTTTATGGTGCATGTGCACTACCTGCGTTTCAAAGGCAACTGTTAAGTTGGCTACAGTTTTATTATTGTTTTAGAGTGGTGGTGTTTGTCTCTGATTTTATATTGCTTCTGTTTTTGGTCCTTTAGATCACACTTTTTCCTGGAGATGGGAGCTTTTTCTCCTTATGTTACTCCAGAAGAGACAGCAATCGTGGTCATATAGCCAAGCTACAAGGATACCCCATAATATTCCACCATTGGGACAAGAGACAATTACAGCTTCTAGGCATTACACATGAAAGGGGAAGCCTATCTCCTGATCATATCCACCAGAAGACACTCAGTAAGCTTAGCAACACAGCAACAAACATCCATTTAAGCATTAAAAACCAACCTAACTACTGAAAATGAGAAAGAAAATACAACAAAATATCTCAAAACATGTCCAAAAACAGAAAAGAGTAACTGAGACAAATGAGCTAAAGGCAGACAAAGGCTTTCCGGAAGAGGAAGTGCAGGCTTTGGATTTGCTTGAGAAGAATTCAGAAGAATGATATGGAAACAAATTCAAATCCTCCAAAAAATGGTGGAGAAAAATAAGGAATAAATCAGGAAAGTACTACAGGAACAATCAAACAAGAAATATACAGCATTGGAAACAATTCAAAACCTGGAAAAAGAAGTCCATATGATTATTAATAAAATATCAGAAATGTACAATACACTGAAAGGGGAAAGAAGCAGAATTGAAGAGATGGAAGCTAGAACCAGTGATATGGAAGACAAATCTCTCAATACTGCTAAGATAGTAAAGCAAGCAGCAAAAAGGATAAAAAATTCTGAAGAGAGTCTAAGATTCATGCTGGATAACATGAAGAGGAACAACTTAAGAATTATTGGCATTCTGGAACAGGAAGAATCAGAGAAGTTCACAGAGGAGATAGTGGAAGAGCTTCTGGAAGAAAATATCCCTAATATCTTGAAGGATGACAAAACAAACACTCGAGAAACCAAACATACCCCAGGAAGGATAGACCCAAAAGAAAATCACCAACACATTTCATAATCAAGCTCTCCAAAATCAAAAGACAGGGAGAGAATCCTGAAAGTAGCCAGGGAAATGGAAAGTATTACTTACAAAGACAAGCAAATCAGATTAAGCTCTAACTTCTCAGCAGAAACCATGCATACAAGAAGGCAATGGGCAGACATATATAAAACCCAAAAAGAAAAAAAACTGTCAACCAATAATTGTCTATCCAACAAAACTGTCAAGCAAATAAGATGGTGCAATGAAAACATACCAGGATAAACAGAAGCCAAGAGATTTTATCAAAGCCAATCCAGCACTTCAAAACATCCTAAAGGGAGTTCTTTGGAATGAAAACCAACAATAACAGATAATAACCAGAGATTGACAGATGTGGCAACACCACCTGAAACTAAAATGACAGATAGCAGAGTCTAGAAGAGAACGAAATTATAACAACAAATTCAAAGGATCTGGGAGGTTAACTGAAGAACAAAATAATAACAATGTCAAAGAAAGGGAAAATATAGGAACAGAGATCCAGTGAAGAGGACATCAGGTAGATTACAGGATACAATAGATAATCTTATGTGGAGGGATAAATTAATAGATTATAGGGTAACCCCCAAGAAAGTTAATACTTCAAAACTTACCATGAAAATGAACATTCAAGAAGAATAAAGAAACATGAAAACTAAGAAGAAACCAAGGAGAAATAGCAACAAAACAAAACAAAAAAACCCATAAACTCAGCAGAAGATGGCATGCAGAACAAAGGAATGAACAGTACTACCAAAAAATTAACATAATGGCAATAATTAATTCATATCTATTAATAATTACTTTGAATGTCAAAGGATTGAATGTCTCAGTGAAGAGACAAAGAGTGGCAGAATGGATGAGAAAAAAAGACCCTTCAATATGCTGCCTGCAAGAGACACATATTACACACAAAGACAAAAACATTCTAAAAGTTAAAGGATAGAAAAGAATATACCAAGCTAACTGCAATAATAAACAAGCAGGAGTGGCAATACTAATCTCTGGTAAAGTAAACTCTAAGACAAAAAAGCCTGCAAAAGAGATAAAGAATGACACTATCTCATGATCAAAAGATCAATTGAGCAAGATGACATAACCATAATAAATATCTACACTCCTAATGAAAGAGCACCAAGATATATGAAGCAAACCCTACTAGAATTGAAGACAGAAATAGATAAATCTCCAATTATTGTGGGAGATTTTAATATGCCACTTTTGAAAAGGGTTAGAACAACCAGAAAGAAACTCGACAAAGTTACAGAGGAACTAAAAAGCACAATCAACCAACTTGACCTCATAGACATATACAGAGCATTCAAGCCAACAACAGCACAATGCACATTTTTCTCCAGTGCACATGGAACATTCTCCAGAATTGACCATGTGTTAGGTCACAAAGCAAGCCTCCATAAATTTACAAACATCAACATACTACAAAACATCTTTTCAGATCACAATGCTATAAAACTAGAAATCAACAACAAGAAGACCAAGGAAATAAAGTTGAATACATGGAAATCGAATAGCATGTTGCTGAAAAGCGACTGGGTAAAAGAAGAAATTAAACGTGAATTCACAAAGTTCCTAGAAACAAACAAGAACAAAAACACAAAATACCAAAGTCTTTGATGCATGGCAAAAGCAATGCTGTGAGGTCAATTTATTGCGAGAAATGTGCACTTCCAAAAAGAAGAAAGAACTAAAATTAACACAGTATCTCCAACAATTAGAAACAGACCAACAGAGGGAACATGCAGCCATCAAAAGAAAAGAAATAATAAAGATCAGATCAGAAATAAACAAAACGGAAAACAGAAAAACTATAGAAAGAATCAACAGGACAAGAAGTTGGTTCTTTGAAAGGATTAATAAAATTGACAAACCATTGTTAAACCTAACAAAAGAAAAGAGGGGGAAGACACAAATAACTCGAGTTAGAAATCACATGGGCAATGTCTCAATGGAATCAAACAAAATCAAAAGGATAATAACAGAATACTATGAAGAGTTGTACTCCAACAAATTCGTAAACCTAGAAGAGATGGATACATTTTTAGATAAACACGACCTACATAAACTTAAACAGAGTGAAGTAGAAACTTGAATAGACCCATAACTAAAGAAGAAATTGATCAAGTCATAAAAAGACTCCCAACCAAAAGAAATCCAGGCCCAGATGGCTTCACTGGTGAGTTCTACCAAACATTCAGGGAAGAGCTATCACCAATTGTACTCAAATTTTTCCAGATTATAGAAGAGGTCGGAACTTCCTAATACTTTAGAAGAAGCAAGCTTACCCCTCATACCAAAATCAGGGAAGGACATCACTAAGAAAGAAAATTATAGACCAATATCCCTCATGAACATAAATGCGAAAATTCTCAACAAAATTCTAGCCAAAAGAATCCAACAGCACATCAAAAAAATAATGCATCATGACCAAGTGGATTTCATAAAAGAGATGCAAGTATGGTTAAACATTAGAAAAGCAATCAATGTAATGCACCATATAAATAAGTAAAAGAAAAAAAACCCACATGATCATATCGATTGACACAGAAAAGGCATTTGACAAAATCCAACATCCATTCTTGATAAAACATGGCACAAAGTAGGAATTGAAGGGAAATTCCTCAACATAATTAAGAACATATATACAAAACCAACAGCTTACATTACTTTCAATAGAGAGAGACTTAAAGCCTTCCCTCTGTAAACAGGAATCAGACAAGGAGACCCTTTGTCACCACTCCTATTCAATATTGTTTTGGATGTCTTAAGCTGAGCTGTACGGCAAGATAGGGAAATTAAAGACATCCAAATTGGCAAAGAACAGGGAACGAGAGATATCATTGCTGATGTCTGGTGGATCTTGGTTGAAAGCAGAGAATATCAGAAACATGTTTACCTATGCTTTATTGACTACGCAAAGGCTTTTGATTGTGTGGATCATGACAAGCTATGGACAACATTGAGAAGTATGAGTATTCTAAAACACTTAATTGTACTTCTGAGAAATCTGTACCTGGACCAAGAAGCAGTTGTTCGAACAGAGCATGGGAACACTGAATGTTTTAAAATTGGGAATGGTGTGTGACAAGGTTGTTTTCTTTCACCATACTTATTCAACCTGTATGCTGAGCAAATAATATGAGAAACTGGGTTCTATGAAGAAAAACGTGGCATCAGGATTGGAGGAAGACTCGTTAACAACCTGCGATATGCAGATGATACAACCTTGCTTGCTGAAAGTGAAGAGGACTTGAAGCATTTACTGATGAAGATCAAAGAATACAGCCTTCCGTGTGGGTTGCATCTCAATGTCAGAAAAACAATAATCCTCACCATTGGACGAATAAACAACGTTCTTATCAATGGAGAAAAGATTGAAGTTGTCAAGGACTTCATTCTTCTTGGATCAACTATCAACACTCACAGAAACAGCAGTAAAGAGATCAGACGATGTATTGCACTGGGCAAATCTTCCGCATAGGAACTTTTTAAAGTGTTGAAGATCAAATATGTCAGCTTGAGGACTAAGGTGCGCCTGACCTAAGCTTTGGTATTTTCAATAACCTCATATGGATGTGAAAGCTGGACAGTGACTAAGGAAGACCGTAGAAGAATTGATGCCTTTGAGTTGTGGTGTTGAAGGAGAATACTGAAAGTGCCATGGACTGCCTAAAGAACCAATAGATCTGTTTTGGAAGAAGTGCAACCAGAGTGCTCCTTGGAGGCCAGGATGGCTAAGCTTCGTCTCTCGTACTTTGGACATATTCTTCAGGAGAGAACAGTCTCTGGAAAGGATGTCATGCTGAGTAAGGTGGAGGGTCAGAGAAAAAGAGGAAGACCCCCCAATGAGATGGATCAGCCAGGTGGCATCATTGATGGCATCAAGTGTGGCAGTGGTGCTGGGGTTGGCTCAGGATCGGACATTGTTTCGTTCTGCTGTGCATGGGGTCACTATGAGTCGGTTCTGACTCGATGACACCTGACAACAACAACAACAAATTGGTAAAGAGGAAATCAAACTCTATTTGCACACGAGATTATCCTATACATAGAAAACCCAAAAAACTTAGTAAAAAATCTACTAGACATCATTGGAAAAGTCAACAAAATGGTAAGATACAATGTCAACATACAAAAATCCATTAGATTCCTCTATAGTAACAATGACAGCATTGAAAAGGACATAAGGAAAACAATACCATTTATAGTAGCATCCCAAAAGATAAAATATTTAGGAATAAATGTAACCAGAGAAACAAAGGACCAATACAAAGATAACTACAAAACACTACTACAAGAACCCAAAAGAGACTTATGAAAATGGAAGACTACACCATGTTTCTGGATAGGAAGACAACATCTTGAAAATGTCAATACTGCCCAAAGCAATTTATACTTTAATGCAATCCCAATCCATATTCTAATGACATTCTTCAAAGAGATGGAAAAGACAATTACAAACTTTATATGGAAAGGAAAGAGACCCAGGATAAGCAAGCACTGCTTAAGAAGATTAGGGTTGGAGGCCTCTCACTCCCTGATTTCAAAATTTACTACATGGCTACAGTGGTCAAAACAGCCTGGGACTGGTACAATGAAAGATATATAGATCAATGGAACAGAATCGAGAATCCAGAAATTAACCCATCCACATACAGCCAATTGATATTTGACAAAGTGCCTAGCTATATTTCATGGGGAAGAGATAGCCTCTTTAACAGATGAGCCTGGCAGAACTCAAGAGTGATATGCAAAATATTGAAACAAGAACTTTACCTTATGCCCTATACAAAAACAACTCAGCATGGATTAAAGGCCTAATGTGAAAACCAAAATTATGAAGGTCATTGATGAAAAAATAGGGATAAATGTTAGGGCTCTAATTCAGGGCATACATAGACTATGATACATTTTAAAAACTACACAAACAAAAGTAGACAAATAGATGATCGGTACATAGCAAAACTTAAAAACTTATTTGCATCAAAAGACTTCACCAAAAGAGTGAAAAGGGAATGGGAAAAAATATTTTGCAACGATACATTGGAAAATGGACTTATTTCTAAAATGTATAGGAAATGACAACACCTCTACAAGAAGAAGACAAATAACCCAATTAAAAAATGGGCACAGGACATGAACAGACACTTCACCAAGGAGGAGATCCAGGCAGCCAACAAA
>NW_006408600.1:10298890-10328686 GCF_000296735.1 Chrysochloris asiatica
CAAGAATGTGGAGAGACTGGGACCCTCCTACATTGTTGGTGGGATTGCAAAATGGTCCAACCACTCTGGAAAGCAATATGGCTCTTCCTCAGAAGCTTGGAAATAGAAATACCTTATGATCCAGAAATTCTTCCACTTGGTATTTACTCACAAGAAATGTGAGCCATATCACGAGTAGATATATGCACACCAATGTTCATAGCAACACTATTTACAATAGCAACGAGATGGAGACAGCCTAAGTGCCATCAGTTGAAGAATGGATAAATACAATGTGGTACATACACACAATGGAATACTATACTGCCTTGATGAACAACAAGGAAACTGCAAGGCACTGCATAACACGATGAACCTTGAGGACATTATGCTGAGTGAAATTAGTCAGTCACAAAAGGAGAAATATTTCATAGGACCATAACGGTAAAAGATTACGAAAAACAACCCACCCTAAAAGGGGGAAAATAATAGTAATTATATATATATATATTTGCTGATCATTGGGATATATGTGATCAGGTGAGGGGAGGGAGGGAGGGGAAGATAGAGCACAGCGTAGGGAATAGACACAGGATACCTTGAGTGCTGGGGGGGGGGGCGGTGGCGCCATATACAAGAAGGGAGAGAGTAATTGAAGAATAAGGCAGATGGGAGAACAGTTACGCAGGTTTGTATGGGCTATGTGGAACAGAGGTAAATGATGATGTATGCACAACCTTGGAACAACAGGGCTCCGGGATACAGGGATTGAGGCATGGTTTGAATGGTAAAAGAGGGAAATAATGTTTAGATGCTTGGCTGTCTTTTGAATCTTGGTTTCCCTTGACTACCATTGTAAATTAGACACTTCAGGGGAAGAGAAAGGAATAGCCAGAAACATCATAATAGAAAGCTTAAAAGTCCGTCTTCAGCCTATAACTGACTGGAATACCTCATAGGGGGCTAGATGCTGCCCAGTGAAAGAGGCTTCCTGTGGAGCATTTACATTGCATTAAACCATAAGTGGAATCCTGAACTCCATCCAGAACCGACTGAGTTGGGAAATTTCCACTTGAAAGTACACGTAGAACAGCCTGGAGCAGCTACAAGAACAGAAGATACTTCATGAAAGAAAGGCTGGCAGGAAAATTCAAAAACAACAATGGCAATCTGACTGACTACTACAAGAACACGCAAGCTGTTCACCCAGGAGCCATCAAGGCAAGCCGTCAAGTCCCCTCAGTGCAAACCCCCTTCCAAGACTAAGACTCAAGGGGAATACACAAGCAGGCATGTGGTCTGGCTGGTTACCACGTTGGTCACCAATAAGGGGAAGTGGGGGAAAAACAGCAATGAAGTCGTCAGCTAAGTCTGACCACATTCAATAGACTCCTGTGAATCCGGATCAACACCTGGTTGACCAGCAGTATGGCAAGACCTGGGGACTCCTGGGCCCAGAGACAGTGACATGGCCACGGAGGACTAGAGCAGAGAGTGAAGCATCCAGCTGATATGAAGTGATGGGAGATGTATAAGAACACCCATACTTGCAGATAGTACCCACTTGAACTGGCTTCAATGGCTGGATGATCAGAACTCGACTAGCAGAAGAAAGAAGAGGAGAAAAGAGTAACTGCTACAATTTGATGAACTTTACTTATACTTAACGGATGTAATAGCTCAAAAAAGGTAACAAATCTTTACAGCGAGGATCATTCCCACCTCCTTGGTAAACAGGGTTGACAGGGATGGGCAACTAGACATTGGCTGCCCAAAATGGGTGGGGGGAGGGGGAGATGGTCTACAAAGGCAAGAAGTGACTGACTTACAAGCTTTCAAGAGGGAACCTAGTTCCAGACAGGGTGGGAGAAGGTAGAATTTCCACTGAATTATTTCCAATCTGTTGGGACAGGGCTAATGAAAGGAGATGGTGATAAGACTCTTGTGATACAATAGTGAATAGTTGCTATCAGGACTGACTCTGAGGGTTGGAAATGTAAAGGTAGATGTTTTGTAACAAGAGGAGTGGAGTGATTGATTTTGCAGTCCAGGAGCAGAGGTCCCTGGGACCATCAAGTGAGAAGAGTGGAATGTGGGACCCTACCCAGAGAAGCAGTGACGCCAGAAAAGGAGGCAGAGATGATGACATAGGCAGATGGAGTGGCTGGGTACCCTGGACTCAGGGAGGGAGAGGGGCTGTATACCCACAGCCCAGGGACAGACCTGGGGGATGTACCCTTTGGTTGTTTGATAATGCATGGAGTGTGCGGGAGTCCAGCCTTGCAGGGTTGTGGGACACGAGAGGAGACACGGAGTCAGTGAAAATGAAAGCAATCTAGGAGCCTCTGCTTAGTTGGCTGATGGAGCTCTCTCTCTTTTCTTCTCTCTCCTTCATTCATGCCCCAGCTCAGTAAGTCTTTATTTTTATACTTAAAATTACACAGTACATAATGACTTGATACTTTGATTTTTCCATGAATTATTATAGAGTTTCAATCACAACATTCCTTTTATCCTGTGATTATACAACCTTAACAAAAGTATTTCTGTGATGTCCAAACTGACCTTTCCATATCCTGTTCATTTTTCAACCATTAAACATTTTCCTTTTGACATCATCTCCTCTCCTACATAAGTGACAAATTGCTTCTTCATATTCCCACTAAAAGATAAAGTTAAACCTTACACAAATCATTTCCACTTATCAGAACCCTGATTACATCTTCTTAGTAATATAAGTTTCTATTAATCATCAATGCCTACACTATCTTATTGTTTCTACTAGGTGATTATCAATCTTCTATCCTACATACTACTATTTTCATAGTAAAAGTATTACTTACATCTACTTAATTATTTTGTTTTTGCTTAACCACAATGTTCCTATGTTTCTTTTCTCTTAAGGCTGTGAGGCATAAGGCCCAACCTGGCTAATTGCTGCAGGAAGTGTAGATTATTAAGTTTTGACCACCTTTCACTTATGTTCACTATTCTCTGCCTATTTATGTAGGTGCCTGTATGTAATAGTGGGGGTTTGTGGGTTCTGACTAGTAATTGATTGTGGTGAGGTCTACAGGGGTTGGTCAGCTGCACTTTAGTTTATTATCTGCTTTTGTTATCTCATAATTGCAGTTACTTTGTACTTAGGTTTTCTGTGAACGGGAGTGGCACATACAATTCCCTTTAAATTCAATCCACCGAAGCTGAAAACAATTGTTGCCAGACTAGTTTTCCCCTAAGGTTTGTAGAGCTCATAGTAAAAGGCTGTGAATATGGCCATATTATGTATTTTTACAAGTGAATTCAAAGTTATTTTAGAGAGAAGATATAAAGCAGCTTCTGAGAATTATCTGCCTTGCATGATATCTCTCCTTCTACCGGGACCTTGTCAAACAGCAGAAGTCGAGCCACTCTCCGCAGGAGGGGATTGTAATCATTGCAATGAAACAAAATATAATAGGATGATGTAAAATTGATAATCTCCCATTTAAACCCACTCAATTCACAATAAAAACTTCATTAAAAAACACAACTTAGTGAAATTATAGATCAGTCATGCTTCCTGGGCTCCCTCTGATAGTTTTTCAAGCAAATATAAGGAAAGAATTTTGCATGGAGACATAATCAAAAATGGATAGGGCTTTTCATTAGAGTAGTATTTGTAATAGATTATTTTCTTCTGTCTTTTATTTCTAGCAATAAGGAATTAGTATAATGTTTTACATTGTAGGTCAAAGATAATTAATGAAAATGTAATGTTACAAGAGACTATTAAAAAATCCTGGAAGTGTTTTAAATGTGTTGCTACATAAATCCATTAAAAAGGAAACTGACCACAATGGCAATCACTAAACTTTTGTTGTTGGGTGATTATTTCAGCTTTTATTTCTCTTCTCGCAAAACAACCTATTTTGCTTATATAATTAAAACATTAAAGAAAGAATGAAAAAGAAAAATAAATAAATAAAGAGCAATTACATTTTTTCCCTTGAATTTCCCCCCTATTATTTTCTGCCATTTACCTGATGTCAGCTTTCAAGGGAAAAAACAAAACAAAAAACTGGCTGAAAGTTCTAGCAGATCCACAAATTTAAATTTCTCCTCAGACACAGTAAGATTTTCATGGGATGTTTTTTGTGTATAGCTTGTGAGGAAATGATTGGTACAATACAAAATCTTAGTGAAGAATAATTTTGTGTTGAAGTCAAGGAATAGACCAAATTTGCTATGTTATTATTAAGTTGTTAATAGCTGTCGAGCTGATTCTGACTCATAGTGACTCTAGAGGGTTTCTGAAGAGTGGCTGGTAGGTTTGACCTACCAACCTTTTGGCTAGCAGTTCAATGCTTATCTTACTGTGCCACACCAGGATTCCAAAATTTGATATAGATCAATTATGATTCTTATAGATTCCCCAGGGAGAATTGTGAAAGTATCAACACACACCTGCAATAAACATTACTGATAAATAACTTTGGAACACATTTTTGTTTGTTAAGTGCCATGGAGTCAATTCCAACTCATAGAGACCCTGTACATGATTTTCAAGGTATGATTTGTGGGTTTGAGGCACCAAACTTGTTAGCAAGTCAGTACTTATCCTACAGCACCACACTAGAACTCATGGAATATGCAGTTGTTGTTAAGTGCCAATGACTGACCCAGAGTGACCCTGTAGAGGCTTTCCAAAGAGTGGTTGGTGAGTATGAACTGCCAACCTTGAGATTCAAACTGACATTGCAATCCAGTGCATTATCCTGCAGCACCACAACAGGATTTCATGGAACAAATAGTCACCTGTATATTAAAGTGAGAGTAGGGTAATGAGGATAGTAATATGTGCACAGTCACAATGGAACAGTGTGGGACCAGTTTGGAGCACATGCTGCTAACCATCAATCACCATTGTTATTGTTATGTGCCCTCATGTTGGTTCCAACTCATACCCACCCATGCACAACAAAATGAAACAAACCATAAAATTATTTTAAATGCTGGTGGTATATCTGTCAGAATCACAGCAACACACAAGCCACCACAATAGGACAAACTGACAGAATTGTAGAAATTGGCCATTGTTGTTAGGTGACATTGAGTCAGCGCAGACTCAGAATGCTAAGCACAGAAACACTGTCAGGTCCTGGGTCAACCTCACAATCATTGGTACACCTGTGCCCATCATGCAGCCACACTAACAATCCATCTCCTTGGGTGTGTGTGTGGGGGTCTTCCTCTATTTCTCCTACTGTCTACTTTACTAAACATGATATCCTTCTCCAGTGATTGATGACTCCTGATAATGTGTCTGAAGTATGAGAGACAAATCCTGACTTCCAAGTAGCACTCTGGCTGTTCTTCTTTCAACACAGATGTGTTTGTACCTTTGACAGTCTGTCGTACTTTCAATATTTTCCTCCAAATCCATAACTCAAATGTATCAATTATTCTACATTCTTCCTTATTCACTGTACAACTTTCACATGCATATAAGGTTATTGAAAATATCATGGTGTGTGTCAGGTGCACCTTATTTCTCACACTGACAACTTTTATCTTCAACACGTTAAAGAGATCTTGTACAGCGTATTTGCTTAATGCAATACATCATCTGATTTCTTGACTGCTGCTTCCATGAGTGTTGATAGTTGAGCTGAGCAAAATTAAGTCTTTGATAAAATCAATATTTTTCCATGTATATGGATGCTGTTTATTTGTCCAATGGGGAGGATTTTTTTTTTTTTTTCTTTGTATTGAGATGCAACCCATACTGAAGGGTGTGTCTTTGGTCTTCATCAGAAAATATTTTAAGTCCTCTTCATTTTCAGCAAGCATATCATGTGCATGTCACAGGTTGTTAATGAGTCTTCCTCCAAAACTGATGCCGTATTTTTCTTCATATAATCCGGCTTCTCAGATTATTTGCTTAGCATACAGGCTGAATAAGTATGGTGAAAGAATACAACCCTGGCATGCAACTTTCCTAATTTTAAACCATTTGGTGTTTCCTTGTTTTGTTCAAATAACCACCTCTTGGTCTATGTACACATGGCTCCTGAACACAATTAAGTGTTCTGCAATATTTATTCTTTGCAGTGTTGTCCAAAGCTTGTCATGATCTAAAAAATTGAAAGCTTTTGCGTAGGCAATAACGCACAGGTAAACAGCTTTCTGATCTTCTCTACTTTCAGCCAAGATCCATCTGATGTCAGAATTGATACCCTGAGATCCACATACTCAACTGAATCCAACTTGATACTCTGGAACTTCTCTGCCAATGTATGGTTCAGTCGTTCTCTGTATTACCTTTAGTAAAATTTCACTCGCATGGGATTTTAATGATATTGTCCAATGATTTCTGCATTCCAGAAATCTGTTTTTGGAAAGTGCTCAGATATGGATCTTTTCCAGTCTGTTGGTCAAGTAGTTATCTTCCAAATTTTTTGGCATAGATACCTGCAGTGCCACATCAGTTGGTTGAAAGATTTCAGTTTGTATTCCATATATTCTCAGTGCCTTGTTCTTGGCCCATGCTTTCAGTGCACCTTGGATTTCTTCCTTCAGGATCATTGACTCTTGATCATATGCTACCTCTTGAAATGGTTGAACATTGACAATTTCTTTTTGGTACAGTGATTCTATGCATTCCTTTAATCTTCTTTTGAAACTGGTACATATATACGACGGAGTCCTGGTGTGGTGCTGTGGGCTAATGCGTCAGACTGCAAAACCGTTTGAACTGCAAGGTCGGTGGTTCAAGCTCACCAGCTGCTCCTTGGAAATCCTATACAGGGTCACTATGAGTTGAAATCTACTCAATGGCACTTAACAACAACAACAACAACAACTGTGAAACCCTAAATAACAGTGAATGAATTTGTGAAATATATCACAACACAGAGAAACCTGAAAGATATAATTCTGAGAGAGATAACTCAAATAGAAAATGGTAATTAGTGTATGAAACCACAATTGCAAAAAGTCAAGAATGTAGATTTACACACAGAAATATATATTGCTTGTTAATTACTAAGGAGAGTCCAGGGAAGGAAGAAGATGTACTAATTAGACACGTGCTAAGAGCCCTCTAGTCAGTTCTAACTCAGAGAAACCCTGTGTTCAACAGAACAAAACATTGCCCTGCCTTGCACTATTCTCACAGTTGTTATTTGAGCTGATGGTTGCTGTCACTGTGTCAGTCCAATTTGTTGGGGGTTTCATCTTTTTGTTGACCCACTAACCAAGTATGATGTCCTTCCCCAGGGATTGGCCCTTCCTGACAATGTGTGCAAAGTGAGATGAAGGAGCACCATCCTAATTTACAAGGCACATTCTGTTTGTACTTTTTACAACACAGATTTATTGTTGTGGTGGCAGTAAAATGTAATTTCAACCTTGTTCACCAGCACCATAATTCACATGCACCAGTTCTTCTACAATCTTTCTTTTTCATTGCCCAACTTTCACATGCATATTTTCTTATTGTCAGGTGCCATTGAGTTGGGTACAACTCATAGTAAGCCTATCTACAACAAAACATTATACTGCCTGGTCCTGCGCCATCCTCTCAATTATTGGTATCTTTGAGCCAAAGTTGTTGATGCTGTGCAAATCCATCTCACTGAGGATTTTAATCTTCATAGCTGACCTGCCACTCTACCAAATATGATGCCCTTCTCCAGTGACTGGTCCCTCCTGACAACACGTGCAAAGAATGAGAGAAAAAGTCTTGCAACCCTTACTTCTAAGGAGCATCCTGGTTGTATTTCTACCAAGACAGATTTGTTTCTTCTTCTGACAGTCCATGGTACTTTTAATATTCTTTTCTAAAACCATAATTCAAGTCACTGGTTTTTGTTCTCTCTCTGATATTAATTGTTCAACTTTCACAATCAAATGACGTGTTTGAAAATATCATTGCTTAGATCAGGTGAACGTCAGTCCTCAAACTTGACATCATTGTTCTTTAACACTTTGAAGAGGTCTTTTGCAGAATATTTGCTTACTGTAATATGTCATTTGATTTCTTGACCACTGCTTTCATAAGTGTTGATTGTGGTTCTAAGTAAGTATTTGACAATTTCAATATTTTCTCAGTTTATCATGATGTTATTTATTGGTCAAGTTGTAAGGATTTTTTGTTTCCTTTACATTGAGTAGCTATCCATACAGAATGTCTTTGATATTCATTTGTAAGTATTTTAAGTCCTCTTTACTTTCAACAAACAAGATTGTGTCATCTTAATACATAGGCTGTTAATGAGTCTTTCTCCAATCCTGATGCCAAATTCTTCTTCTTATAATCCAGCCACTGAGATTATTTACTCAGGATACATACTGAATAAATATGGTGAAATGATATATCCTTGGTACACACCTTTCTCTATTGTCGACCATTCAGTTTCCCCTTGTTCTGTTCAAATATCTGTCGCTTGGTTTATGTACAGTTGCCTCATGATAAAAATTAAGTGTTCTGTAATACTCATTCTTCAAAACGGTATCAATAGTTTCTTACAATTCACACAGTCGAATGCCTTTGCATAGTCAATGCAGCAAAAGTGAACATCTTTCTAACCCTAACCCTATTCTCTTTTAAACAAAGGTCTTCTTGATGTAAGAGATGAAATCTCTAGTTCCTTGTCTTCTCTTGAGTCTGGCTTGCATTTCTGGAAGCTCCCTGTTGATATACTCCTGCAATCATTTTGAATTATCTTCAGCAAAATTCTACTTGCAAGTGATATTAATTATATTATTTTAATATGCATATGAGGTGATTGAAAATACCTTAGGATGGGTTCAGGTACATTTAAAATATTATGTTAAGTAATACCTATGGTCTTTGATAATTTAATGTCTTTGCATAGTTAGTCAATATCTTTATGTTGTTAACTGCTTTCAGTCAAATTCCATCTGATGGCACCAATCTGGCATGAATTTCTGGCAGCTCCCTTTCTGTAGTTTCTTGAAACCACATTTGAATTTGTATCAGCAAAATTTACCTTGCATGTAATATTAATGATATTATCCTATGACTTCTGCATTTAATTGGATTGCTTTTCTTTGGAATGGACACAAATATGAATCTCTTCCAATTATTTGATTATTCAATTTGCTTGACATAGGTGAGTGAACACCCCAAATACTGCAATGGTTTGTTGAAACATTTCCATTTGTAGTCCATCAATTTCTGGAACCTGATTTTTCACCAGCTTGTTCCTTTAATACTATCAGTTCTTCATCATATGGTACCTCTAGAAATGGTTAAACATTGACCAAATTGATTTTCATATAGTGACTCAATGTATTCCTTCTATTTTCTTTTGGTGTGCCCTGAATCATAGAATATTTTGCCCATAAAATTCCTTAATATTGCAATACAAGGCTTGAAGATTTTTCTTCACTTCTTTCAGTTTCAGAAATGTTGAGTGTGCTCTTCCCTTTAGGTTTTCTGATTCCATGTTTTTTTTTTTTTCACATTTCATTAAAATACTTTGTCTTTTCAAGCTGCCTTTTGAAGTATTCAGCTGTTACTTTATCATTTCTTCCATTTTCTTTAGTTTCTCCATGTTCAAGAGCAAGTTTCAGAATCTTTTCTGACATTCATAATGCTCTTTCTTGTCTTTTTGAGGACTTTATACTTTATTTTGTTTTTTTTTTTCTTTCTTGCTTGCTTTTTAATAACCCTTTGCTTTCTTCCTGAATGATGTTCTTGATGTCATCTCACAATGTTTCTGGTTTTCAGTCATTAGTGTCTAATGTATATCAAATCCATTCTTGAGATGGTCTGTAGATTCAAGTGGAATATATTTTAACTACTATGGATTTATTATATATTTATTTTAAATTTCCTCAGTTTCAGCTTAAGCTTTCAAATGAGTAATTGATGGTCAGTTATAGTCTGGCCTTTACCTTGTTAAGGCTGATAAGCTTTTCCCTCATCTCTTCCCACATATATAGATAATTTGATTACTATGTTTAAAATCTGGTGATGTCCACATGTATAGTTGCTATTGATGTTGTTGAAAAAAGGTATTTGAAATGAATAAGTCATTGGTCTTGCAAATTTTTGTTATGTAATCTCCAGCTTCATTTTTATGACCAGATAGTAGACACAGATAGTTTTTCCTTCTGGTGAAGGGAAAAGCAGTTCACAATATAGGTGAAGTTGGCATAACAATACAAAAGCAAAAGAAGACATTCAAAGTTATGCAAGAATACAGATAACTAAGGAACTTAGGAGCTCTGACAGTGCTGTGGGATAAGCATTGGACTGCTAATTACAAGGTTGGCAATTCAAAACCACCAGCTGCTTTGTAGAAGAAAATTTAGCTGTCTACTCCTGTAAATATTTGCAGTCTCAGAAGCAGTATATATACCTGCTACAAGTCAGAAATGACTCAGTGACAGAGGTTGCTTTTTTTGCTTAATAGTAAATGCAGTTACACATATAATCCAACAAAGGTAGTTAAAACTAACAATATTTTTTTACTTAATATATAGGTAAATAAGTATGTTAAATAAATGAGGAAGGTATTACAGGAGTGTACATGTTTAAGGATCTTTGGTAGCATAGTGGTTATGAATTGGGCTGCTAATCTTACGACAGCAGTTTGAAACTACCAGCTGTTCCACAGGAGTAGGATGAGTCTTTCTCTTCCCATAATGATTTATAGCCTTGGAAACCCTGTACAGGGTTGTTATGAGTTGGACTGACTCCACAGCACATAACAACAACAACAACAATATGTATATTTATTCACACAAAGGTATTATGATGGATATTTCTAAATATATTTGTAGATATTGCATGCATACTTGTATATATATTGTTGGTGTTTTTAAGTGCCATAGAGTTGGTTCTGACCCATAGCAACCTTATATAAGGCTTCCAAGAAGCAGCTGGTAAGCTTGAACCACAGTTCTTGCACTTCAAACTGACTTTGCAGCACACCCATATAGATAATATAGTCTGTTCCCCAGTCTGCCCCTGGCCTTGTTATGGCTGATTTTATGGAACTTTTCCACAGTCTCTTTCCATAGATGTAGTCAATTTGATTTCTGTGCATTCCATCTGGTGTGTTCCACGTGTATGGTGTTGTTAAGTGCTATCATCAAGTCAGTTCCGACTCATAGCCATCCTATATATGGTTTCCGAGGAGCAGCTGATGAGTTCAAACCACTGATCTTTCAATCCAAACTAACTTTGCAGTTCCACACCAGTACTCCATGTGTATAGTCTTCTATTATGTTAAGAAATGTATTTACAATGAAGAACTCATTGGTCTTGCAATATGTGTGTGTTTGTGTGTGTGTGTGTGTGTGTGTATATATATATATATATATATATATATATATATATATATATACATTGCACATATATGCATTAGAGTATATATGCAATGCTAGGGATCACTGGACTGTGGACTGTCAGATTGAACTGCAAGGTCGGAAAGCTCCATAAAAACAGCCATAACAAAGCCAAGGGCTGACTGTGGAGCAGACCATCAATTCCTCATATGTAAATTCAGACCAAAGCTGAAGAAAATTAAAACAAGTCCATGAGAGAACATATCTCACTTGAATTTAGAAAGCATTTCAAGAACAGATTTGATGAACTAGGCACTAATGACTGAAGACCAGAAGAGTTGTGGAATGACATCAAGAAGGAAGAAAGGAAATACAGGAAGAAAGGAAAAGGCCATTAAGAAGACAAGAAGGAAAAAAAAAACCCCACCAAAATGAATGCCAAAAGTGGCAGTGAAACTTGCTCTTCAATAAAGAGATGCTCAAGCAAATGAGGATGCAAAAGAGCTGAACAGAAATTTTCAAAGGGCAACTCAAGAAGACAAAGTCAAATATTGTAACAAAATATGCAAAGATCTGGTGTTAGAAAACCAAAAGGGAAGAAAACCACAAGATTGGCAGTTCAAACCCACCAGCTGCTCCTAAGAAACCCTATACAGGGTTACTATGAGTTTGAACAGACTGAGCAGCACTTAACAACGACAGCAACACAGGACAAATGTAGTCCTGGTGTGGTATTCTAAGATAAGCAGTAGGCCTTATTGATAAGCATGAGGTTTGTGGTTCAAACCTACTAGTGGCTCTTCTGAAGCCCTATGTAGGGTAACTATGGGTCACAATATACTTGACAATAGTTAACAACAACATAGGGCAAATGGAGTACTAATGTGGCACTGGTGGATTAAGTATTGGACTGCCAACCACAAGGTTGGTAGTTCAAACCCACCAGCTGCTTCTTGGAAATCCTGTGAGTCTGTATCAACTTGACAACACTTAACAACAACAACAACAAGGACAAATACAAGGAGGCATGATAGCATAGTGGGTTAAGAGTTGTTCTGCAAACAGCAAGATCACCAGTTTGAATCTACCAGTCTCTCCATGGGGAAAAGCTGAGACTTTATGCTCCCATAAAGATACATACTATTGAAAATCCTCTTGTGGCTTTGAGTGGAACTAAATGAAAGGCACACAAAAACCACTACTACCATAGGACAAACACAGGAATGAAAAGACTGCTTCTAGTACAGGGAAAAGCAAGTTAAAGACGTTATGTCAAGATTATAGAGATCCAGGCTTCTAATAATGTTGGAGAATAAGTGGAAAAGGAAAAGAGTGAAATTAGATTACTGCGTACTTTAGCTATGACCTAACCTCCCAGTGTCTATTTTTCCTATTATTATTTTTAAACACCAGTTTTTGTTAATTAATTTATTTTTGGTCTTTGATTATTTGATGAAAAAGCACTCAAATAAGAAAGGTTAATTATACAATACTGCAACATAAACATCAATAAAGCTTTTTTTGTGAGCCACCATTAATGTTTGAAAAATATTTTCAATATATAAAATGTTTCTGTAATGACATTCCCTTTTATCCACTTGGAGCTTAATAGTATTGTTGATTGTTCTATCTGATTTTGAATCTTTTAAAATTATTTTTTGGTGGGTGGATAGTGAAAGGGGCTGGGAAATTATTCCTTGTTAACATGAAGAAATAAGACAGTACAGTACTTTGTTTCCTTTGTCTATTTAAAGCATGTTATTAACTATCATTTAACTTTGGTTTGCCAGATGATAGAACAATTTATATGTTTAATACTCCAGAAAGGATTGTCAATTCTAAAAGTTTCTTACTTTAAGCATTCTGCATGTACTAAATTACACCAATTTTCATTGTTCCATATATAATGGCCTAACAATATAAAATTAAATATTTCTTGGATATAAGAAAATGAGTATATGGGGATCTAAGAATAAGTAACTTATCATGCATTTTTAAAGAAAAATAATGATTAGTTTGGTTCTATTCTTTATAATCTTGAACAGCCTCATTTCCCCACATCACTTTTCAGAGGCAAATCTTTTCTAACTTCATGAAAACCAGCTGGATTTTGCTACAAAATAAGAATTTTTAACATAAATATCCTAATTCTTCAGTAATGTTCATTGAAAAGTGTGCACATCCTGTTTTTACCATGGCCCTCTCCCCTATAATCACTAAGGATAGTAGAAATATTTACAGATTTGAAATTAAAATATGATGTTTAGTTTTAAAAGAACAGGAAGAAGAAAGAAAGAAAAAAGTTGCTGTGGAGTTGCTTCTAAGTCTTGATGACTCTATGTGTGTTATACTAAATTCTACTCTATGGGGTTTTCAATGCCTGAATTTGCAGAAGTGGAGCGTCATTAGGTATTTCTTCCAATGTACTTCTTGGATGTCTCCAGACCCCAACTTTTTAGTTGTTGCTCTTGTTGTTAAATGCCATTGAGTTGGTTCCAACTCATAGCCACCCTGTATAGGGTTTCCAAGGAGCAGCTGGCGAGTTTGAACTTCTGACCTTGTGGTTCAAACCAACCTTTCAATCTAGGGCTTTATCCCATAGCACCACACTACAACTCCAACCTTTCAGTTAGCAGCCAAGTTTATATTTAATTAAATGCTTAGAAACCGTGTTAACTGGAGTTTGAGATTCTTCATCTGTAAAGCTGAAATGATTTGTTTTATGAGAAATAAATTAAATGATATGTATTGAATCTTCTTGGAGGAAAGGATCATGTTTTAAGATTTACTGAATCCCTGGTAATATATTTAACATTCCTTTGTATATAGAATATGTTCAAATTATATATGTAAAAAATAGATGTAAAGATTACTAAAAATTACAATATAAAAGAAACCAGTAGTCAACAAAGGCCATCACCAACAGTTAGTGAGAATTAGTATAGCAGAATGAAATTTATCAGCCAATGTTCTTGTGCCTGTTCTTATTTTGTTATTTAATGTTCTGGTGAAGCTCTCTACATATAAAACTTGACAAAATGTCCAGTCACTTCTAAACTGAACTCAAAACTCAATTTTAACTTGGAAACACAGGCAAAGATGTCTCCAGAAAGTTCCCCCAAAACTGCAAAATAGCAATTTCTAAAACAAAGTAAATCCAGCAGTAGAAACTAAGTACATTAGCGGGGCAATGGCATCTGGGCGGGTTCCCTCTCTGAGCTTGAAAGAGGCAGTGGTTTAAAGCAGCAGTGTCCAAGCAAACAGGCATGTGACCCAACATAATAGTGGCACATATCTTCATCATTAAGGCAGAATTTTTTTGACTGTTGTGTTTCAGGTCCAGAGATGTGGTGATTATGGCTAGAACCTTCTATAAGAAGTCACTCCCCTAGTTTCTCCCTCACTCTTACATGTCTCTGTTCTTCCTGGGCACCCCGTGGACAACTCTGAAGGACTAAAGAGTGCTCTGGTAAACAAGATCTTACATGGCCCCCTCCAGCAGAGTTCAATATTTCAGAGTGTTTTCTGACAGGGGAAAACTTCCCGAGGTGCCTGCACATTGCTGCTTTAAACACTAACACCTGCTCTAGTTACCATTTGAACTGGAGGGAGGAAATGCCTCTTATGTCTTTGCACTCTGAGACCAGTCTGAGACCCATATAAATGACATCTGTGTGCCTTGACATGGGATCAAGAACAGAAATGTGAAAGAGGAGGAAATGGAGATCCCAGGAAAGCTACACCTATGCAAAGATATTAGTTGCACTTATATATCATATGTTTTGCAAGAGTTCTGAATTTAAAGAGGTGGAGTAATAGTCTTAGTGGCAGTCATCTTCTCTATGGGTGGTGAGGGGAGTGAGGGGGAACTTAGTTGGGAATTCAGGTAGTGAGCGAATGGCTCTGGTTTTTGACACTAAAAATGTCATAGTGTTGACAGAGAGCATTCTACTCTGGTCCCTCTATCCCTCCAAAGAATCGATAGGATATAGGAACAATACGCATATGAAGGGAGCCAGAGAAACAGGAGGTTAAGCAAGCAAGAACATTTATTGAAGCATAGATGTTCTCTCAGAGAAAACAGGCTTCCACCTTTCAGATGTGGGGGACCATCAAGTGAGTTCCTGGTTTTGTTTTTTGTTGATTATCCTCCCGTGTGGACTGTGGGTCTCCTCATAGTTATTCTCCTGATTTCTATGTTTTCCTATCATAATTTTTGTGCCTGTAGTTGGTTATTTCTTCCTGGATTTGATATATTTTTCCCATTACATCTGTCTGTTATAATTTTATTTATGAATTTTCCATAATACCGATTTATTATTGTGGTATTATGATTAGTTCCTTGATCCCATCAGATCTCCCTTATTCTTCTCTGGGCATGCCTGATTTTGGTGACAGTAGTTTCCTGCATTCTTTGTGGTTAATCTGTGGCTAGTCCCTCTTTCCCTTGTTTAACAGAATTACAGTATCGTAATAAATGGAGAAAAGACTAAAGTTGTCAAAGACTTCATTTTGCTTGGATCCACTATCAGTACTTAGGGAGTTGTTGTTGCTGTTGTTAGGTGCCATCGAGTCAATACTGACTCATCATGACAATATGCACAATAGAATGAAACACTGCCCAGTCAGTGGCTAACCTCACAATTGTTGCCACCCTTGAGTCCATTGATGCTGCCATATTGCCAATCCATCTCACTGGGGGTCTTCCTCTTTTTCTCTGACCCTCCATCTGACCAAACATGATATCCTTCTCCAGCGACTGGTCCTTCCTAACAATATGTCCTAAATATGAGAGACAAAGTTTGGCCATCCTGGCCTCCAAGGAGCAGTCTGGCTGCACTTCGTCCAAAACGGATCTGTTGGTTCTTTTGGCAGCCCATGGAACTTTCAATATTCTCCTCCAACACCATAACTCAAAAGCATCAATTCTTCTACAGTCTTTCTTATTCACTATCCAGCTTTTGCATTGCATATGAGGTTATTGAAAGTACCATGGATTGGGTCAGGTGCACCTTAGTCCTCAAGCTGACATCTTTGCTCTTTAACACTTTAAAAAGGTCTCATGGAGTAGTAATCAAGAAATAAAAAGATGTATTACATCAGGCAAATCTGCTGCACTAGATCTCTTTAAAGTATTCAGGAGCAAAGGTATCAGTTTGAGGACTAAGAGGCACCTGACCCAAGCCTTAGATACAACAACAATATGGAGTCCTGTTGTGGTGCTGTGGGTTAGTGCGCCAGACTGCAAAGCTGTTTGAACTGCAAGGACAGTGGTTCAAGCTCACCAGCTGCTCCTTGGAAATCCTAGACAGGGTCGCTATGGGTCAGAATCGACTCGATGGCACTTAACAACAACAACAATATGCATGTGAAAGTTGGACAATTGAAAATGGAAGAATTAATGCATTTAAGTTATGGTTTTGAAGAAGAATATTGAGTACATCATCAACTCTCTTAAAAATAAACAAATCTGTCTTGAGGGAAGCACAGCCAGAAGGCTCCTAAGAAGCCAGGATGCAAAGACTTTGTCTCTCATACTTCAGACATGTTATCAAGAGGGACTAATCCCTGGAGAGGGGTATCATGCATGATAAAGGGGAAGGTCAGCAAAAGAATGGAAAACCCCCAACGTGATGAGTTGGCACAGCAGTGGTAGCAATGAGCTCAAGTGTATCAGCAATCATGAGGAAGGAATAGGACTGTGAAGTGTTTCATTCTGTTGTGCATAGGGTCACTATGAGTGAGAACTGTCTCAGTTGCACCTAATAACAACACTAACCTAAAGTTGGCAGTTCAATCCCATCCAGCAGCTCCTCAAAGAAAGGCCTGCTGAGCTGATTGTATGAAGGTTACAGCCAAAAAATCATTCTAAGGACCAGTTCTACAAAGTATCTTACTTGATCACTCTGAGTGGAAATCAACTCAACAGAAAGGCATTTACTTTTTCTGTTAAGACACAATTATAACAGTCACACATTTAACCCAGAGTCCTGGTGTGGTGCTGTGGGTTAATGTGCTGTGCTGCAAAGTCAGTTCGAACTGCAAGATTGGGAGTTCAAGCTTACCAGCTGCTCCTTGGAAACCCTATACAAGTTGGAACTGACTTGATGGCACTTTACAGGAAGAACAACAACAATGAAAAAACCTTCTGGGAAATGTTTAAAAGTAATGTTGGTACTCTTCATTTTTTTACCTTCTTTACATTTTTGAAATATCATCCCAAGTTGTTATTCATTATGTTCTATTCACAAATTCCCTTTTTATAGAAGCTTGATTAGCAACCAAGTGTCAGTGCTTTTGCATAGTTTCTTTACATTTTTTTTTTTTTTATGTAATTGAATCCCTCTTGTCAAATAATTAAGGTAACATCTTGAAGGAAAAAGAAGTTGTTGCTATGTTTTCCCAGCTCTTAGCTTTGACTATAAATTAATCAGTTAGCAACAGAGGAGGCAGAAGATGAGAAGATTAATTTCAATTGAATAAGTTTCTTTAAAAGATTGAAATAAAATTTGCATAAACTTTTGCTTGATTAAGTCAATTAGATAAAGACAGAAATAAAACAAACATTCACTTCAGTTCTGTTATTTACAAGCTTCTACACCCTTGGAAACCCTGTACAGGGTCGCTATGGGTCGGAACCGACTCAACAACAATTATCCAAATTTGATGGCATATTTAAATTTTAATTGAACATTTTTTATCATATATCACAAATATAGCAAGAAAACACATCAATACATATTTTAAAGTAAACTCACTTTCAATACAGTGGGTCTTGCGTTATAATCTTAAGTGTTTTCTCTCGCTAAGTTATAATTAATCTTGTATTTTCTATCTTATAAGAAGTACAGCCAGGAAAAAATGAAGATTTTGAAAAATTGTGTCTACTGATTTTAATCAACATTGCGTAAACATTAGTCACATATATTTGTTCTTCTGGTAGTTCATGGAACTTACAATATTTTTTGCCAACACAGTCATTCAAATGTATTTATTCTTCTACTGTTTTTATATTCCTTGGACAACTTTCAACTCCATTTGTGGCGATTGAAAATACCATGGTTTGGTTCATGCATACGTCAGTTCTCAAACTAACTTGTTGCTCTTTAACACAAAACAAAGGTCATTTACGTCACATTTACCTAATGCAACACATTGTTTAATGTCTTGATTGCTGCTTCCATGTGCATTGATTGTGGATACCAGCAAAATTGAATCTTTGACAACATCAATCTTTTTGCCATTTCATATGATATTATTTATTGGTCCAGTTTTGAGGATTTTTGTTTTCTTTATGTTGAGGCACAATTGATACTGAAGTCTTTGATCTTCATTGAGTATTTTAAGGGTTCTTGGCTTCCAGTAAGTAAGATTGTACCATCCACATATCATGGGTTATTAATGAGTCTTGCTCCAATCCAGTCCTGATGCCATGTTTTTCTTCATACAGTCAAGCTGCTTTGATTATTTGCTCAGAAAACAGATTGAATTGTTGTTGCTGTTAGGTGCCATTGAATTGATACCACTGATAGCGACCTTATGCATGACAGAATGAATCACTGCCCGCTCTTACACCAACCTCACAACCGTTGCTACATTTGAGACCATTGCTGCAGTCATTGTGCCATTCCATCTTGTTGGGGGTCTTCCTCTTTTTAACTGACCCTCTTATATACCAAGCATGTTGTCTTTCAGAGCCCCTCCTGATAATATGTCTGAAGTATGAGAGATGAAGTCTGGCTATCCTGGCTCTTAAGGAGCATTATGACTCTACTTCTTCCAACACAGATTGTTTGGACATTTGGAAGTCCATGATACTTGTAATATTTTCCTTCAACACCATAACTCAAAAGCACAAATTCTTCCATGGTCTTCTTTATTCTTTACCCAACTTTCACATGTATATGAGGCTATTGAAAATACCATGGCCTGGGTGAGCCACTACTTAGTCCTCAAACTGACGTTTTTGTTTTCCTGTTGAACACTAAAGCATCATGTGCCCCAGATTTGCCTAAAGTAATGCTGTTGGTGTTATTGTTAGGTGCCATAGAATTAGCCCCGACTCACAATGACTCTATGAACAACAGAATTAAACAGTACTTGGTCTTTTGCCAACCTCACAGTCATGAATACTGAACCCATTATTATGGCCACTGTGTCAATTAATCACATTTGGAGTCTTCCTCTTTTTCTCTGACCCTCCATTTTACCAAACATGACTTATCCCTCCTGATAATATGGCCTAAGTATGAGAGATGAAGTTTGGCCATCCTGACTTCTAAGGAACACTCTGGCTGTACCTCTTCCAATACAGATTTGTTTGTTCTTTTGGCACTCCATCATACTTTTAATAATCTTCCCAACACCATAATTCAAGTGCATCAACTCATCTAGGGTCTTCTTTATTCATTGTTCAAGTTTCACATGCATATGAGGTTATAGAAAATACTATGGCTTGGGTCAGGTGCACCTAAGTCCTCAAGCTGACATCTTTGCTCTTCAGTACTTTAAAAAGTTCCTGTGCAGAAGATTTGTCCAATGCAATACATCGTCTGATCTCTTGACCGATGCTTCCACGAGTGTTGATGGTTGATTCAAGAAGAATGAAGTCTGATAAAATCAATCTTTTTTCCGTGTATACAGATGTTGTTTATTTGTCCAGTGGGGAGGATTTTTGTTTCCTTTGTATTGAGATGCAACCCATACCAAAGGCTGTGGTCTTTGATATTCATCAGTAAGTATTTTTAAGTCCTCTTCACTTTCAGCAAGCAAGGTTGTATCATCTACATATTGCAGGTTGTTAATGAATTTTCTTCCAATCCTGATGACATGTTTTTCTTCATATAACTCAGATTCTTAGCTTATTTGCATAGCATACAGGTTGAAGAAGTATGGTGAAAGAATACAACCTTGTCACACACCTTTCTTAATTTTAAATCATTCAGCGTTGCCATGTTCTGTTCAAACAACTGCCTCTTGGTCCATGTATAGATTCCTCATGAGCAAAATTAAGTGTTCAGGAATAGTCATACTTCACAAAGTATGTGTCCATAGCTTTTCATGATCCACACAATCGAAAGCCTTTGCATAGTCGATAAAGCATCTTTCTGGTATGCTCTGCTTTGAGCCAAAATCCATCGGATATCAGCGATGATATCCCTCATTCCACGTCCTCTTTGGAATCTGGCTTAAACATCTGGAAGTTCTCTGTCAATGTATGTTTGCAGCCGTTTCTGTATTACCTTTAGTAAAACTTTACTTGCATGGGTTCTCAAAGATACTGTCTGATGATTTCCACATTCTGTTGGGTCACCTCTCTTTGGAATGGGCACAAATATGGATCTCTTCCCATCAGTTGGTCAGATAGTTGTGTTCCAAATTTCTTGGCCTAGATGAGTGAGTGCCTCCTGTGCCACCTCACTTTCTTGAAAGATTTCAATTTTTATTCCATTAATTCTTGGTGCCTTTTTCTTTGCCAATTCCTTCAATTCACCCTGGATGTCTTCCTCCAGTATCATTGGCTCTTGACTGTATGCTACTTCTTGAAACGGTTGAACATCAATCATTCCTTCTGGTACAGTGACTCTGTGTATTCCTTCTACCTTCTTTTGATGCTTTCTACATCATTCAATAATTTGCCCAGAGAATCCTTCAATAACCAAAGTCAAGGCACTTGATTTTTTTCTTCAGTTCCCCCCAGCTTGAGAAATTCTGAGCGTGTTCTTTTTTGGTTTTCTAACTCCAGATCTTTGCACATTTTGTTGTAAAACACAACATATCAAAACCTTCTGAATACAGCCAAATATTTCCTTATTGGGCAATTAATAACTATAAACTCACACATTCAAAAAGAAGAAAGAATCAAAATGAACTCCTTAAAACAGCATCTCCTAAAATTAGAAAAATAACAGCAAAGTGAGCCTACAGCCTTTTAGACAGTGTAATAAAGTTAGAGCAGAAACAAATGAAACCACAAACAGAAAAAAATAAAACAAAAACCAGAAGCAATGAGACAAAAATTTAGTTCTTTGAAAGTATTAATACAGTAAAAACACCACTGGCAACATTTAGAAAAGACAACAAAGATGCAAATAACATGAATAAGAAATGAAATTGGTGCCATCCCATCAGAACCAACAGAAATAAAAAGGATAATAACAGAATACTTGAAAGAACTGTACTCTATCAAATTTGGAAATCTAGAAGAAATTGAAAAAAATTCTACAAACATACTAACATAAACTGAAATAGTAAATATGTACAGACCTATTAGTGGTTATGAGTTGGGCTCTTAACCTCAAAGTCAGCAGTTCAAAACTACCAGCTGTGCCATGATAGAAAGATTAAGCTTTCTACCCTGGAAAGATTTACAGCCTCAGAAACTCTATACAGGGTCACTATGAGTCAGAACCAAATTCATGACATATAAACAACCATAACAAAAGAAGAAATTGATGATGCCATGGAGGGGGAAAAGAATCCCAACAAAAAGTATTCTGTGCTCAGAGGACTTCACCAGTGAATTCTTCTACACATTCAGAGAAGAGCTGACATTATTTCTTCTTAAACTATTCCAGAACATAACAAAGCCTGGAAAGCTCCCAAATTCATTTTAGGAAAATACCCTAATACCAAGACCAGGCTAAGAGATTAGTAAAAAAGACAATTATTGACCAGTATCTCTCATGAACATAGATGCAAAATTTTCAGCAAAATACTAGACAATAAAATCCAACAACATACTAAAAATTAATACATCATGTCCAAGTGGGATACATACCAGGTAAATTAGAAAAATAATCAACATAATTTTTTAAAAAATCACATAATCCACCACATAATTAAAACAAAGAAATCATATCACTTGAGAAAATTATTTATTCAGTAATGGGTATTAAAAACATTAAAAAAATAGAATTAGAAGGGAAAGTCCTCAACATAATTACAAATATATGTAAAAAACCAATTCAAGCAAACTGAAGTCTTTGATAACTTCATTCTTTTCCCCAATTATCATGATATTATTTAATGGTTCAGTTGTGAAATTTTTAGTTTAGTATTTTAAGTCCTCTTTACATTCAGCAAGCAAGATTGTTTCATCTGCATATTGCAGGTTGCTAATAAGTCTTCTTCCTCTAATCCTGATACCACGTTTCTCTACATATAATCCATCTTCTCAAATTATTTTGCTCAGCAAACAGAATATATAAGAATGGTGAAAGAATACAACCTTGGCACACACTTTTCTCCATTTTAAAACATTCAGTTTTCTGTTGTTTTGTTCAAATGACTGCCTTTTGGTCTATGTATAGATTCCTCATGAGCACAAAGAAATGTTCAGGAATACTCATTCTTCACAATTTTATCAATGAAAGGAAACTGAAAGAAATTTTCTTGTACACAGGAACCAAACAAGGATGCCCTTTGTCATCACTGCTATTCAACGCTGTGCTGGAAGTCTTAGCCATAGCTATAAAGCAAGAAAAGGAAATTAAATGACACCAAAATTGGCAAAGAAGTAAAACCCTCTATATACATATGATATGATCCTATACCTGACAAATCCTAAAAAATTAGCAAGAAAATTATTAAAATTGTTTTGAAAGATTCAGCCAAGTAGCAGAGTTCAATATTAATGTTAAAAAATCAGTTGGATTCATTTACCCTAAGAAAGTTCTGAAATGAAAATCAGGAAAGCAATATCATTTAAAATAACAACACAAAAATCTAAATTCTCAGGAATAAATCAAACCAGAGAGGCAAAATACTTATACAAAGGAAACTACAAAACACTACTACAAGAAACCAAAAAAAGACCTACAGAGAACAAACAAGATGGCAGATCAGGTGGAAGTGCAGTGAGGAGCTCTGTCAGCAACAACACAGAATATTGAACCAAGTAGGCTCAGGGGATGGTCCCAGAACTCTGAACCACTTATAAGGAATATTTAGAAAGTTGGAACACTTATAACCAGTGGAATTCATAGCAGAAGCAAGAAATCCAGTGTTTTCTAATCCAAGATGCTCAGCTGCTCCTTGAACAGTCAGCTTGGACAGGACCAAACTGGGGAAGGATCAGAGCAGCCACAGACGCCTGAAAGAACCATGGAGATAAAGGTGTGGAAACTATTTTTTTTCGTATCTGTTCATTCTGTTCATTGATCTCCCGCTGTCTGTGCACCTCCATTCTGGTGATTAAAAGTGGTTCTGAGCCAGTGGACACCCCCCACACCCCCAGAGGGTTCTGTTATGCATGTGCACAGATCTCCTCAAAATTTAAAGGCCCTGTTTTCACTTAAAACCAAATGGCAGTGCAAAATGGCCACAACCAGTCCTGAAATGTTTATCACTATGAAAGAGGCCTGAACAGGGGTTGTGGAGCAGGACAGGCGGACTAAAAAAGAAACAGGCTGAAAATTAAATCCAGAGTTATGCCATTATGACCAACAGTGGCATCTTGAAATTTCTCAGAAAGAAGAGTGAAAAGGGAAGCCCATCTCCTGTTCACATATACCTAGAGGCAATCAGATAACATAAAAAATACCAAAACATACACCCATCTATGTTTTAAGACCACAGATAACCACTGAATATGCCCAAAAAACAGAAACAGATGACCATATCAGCACATGTCCAGAAACAAGATAAAGTGACTGAGATAAGTGAGCTGAAGATAGACCTACACTCAATATTGGAAGATGGATAGGCTTTAGAAATGTCTGAGAAGAAATTCAGAAAATGATTATAAAATGCATCAACACACTATACAATGGAGTTGAGAAAAATAAGGAAGAAGTCAGGAAAGTGCTACAGGAACAATCAAATAAGATAGATACACCATTGAAAATAATTCAAAACCTGCAGAAAGAGGTCCAAACAATTAATAATAGAATATCAGGAATGGACAATACACTGAAAGGCCAAAGGAGTAAAATTGAAGAGGTGGAAGCCAGAACTAGTGATCTGGAAGATAAATCTCTCAATACCACTAAGATAGAAGGACAAACAGAAAACAAATTATTAAAAAATCTGAAGAAGATCTAAGATTCATGTTGGACAACATGATGAGGAATAACCTAAAAATTATAGGCATTCTGGAAAAGGAAGAATCACACAAGTCCACAGAGGAGATAGTTGAAGAACTTCTGGGAGAAAATTTTCCTAACAAGCGAAAATATAAGCATCTAAGAAGTTCAATGAGCCCCAGGAAGTATAGACCCTAAAAGAAAAACACCAAGACATATAATAAACAAGCTCCCCCAAATCAAAGATAAGGACAGAATCCTGAAGGCAGCTAGGGAGAAAAGAAGTGTAACATACAAAGGCAAGCAAATCAGAGTAAGCTCAGATTTCTCAACAGAAACCATGCAGGCAAGAAGGTAATGGGGAGGCATATATAAAACCCTGAAAGAAAAAACCTGCCGACCAAGATTCCTCTACCCAGCAAAGCTGTCAATCAAATATGATGGTACAAGCAAAACTTTCCAGGATAAACAGGATCTAAGGGATTCCAGAATAAACAGGAGCTAAGCCAATCGTGCAACGAAAAACCTCCTAAAGGGAATTCTGTGGACAGAGAACCAACAAGAACAGATAATAATCTGAGATTGACATACATGGCAGCATCACCCAGAAGTCAATCGACAAATGGAAGAGTCAAGAACAGAATAAAACTATAAGAACAAATTCAGAGGATCTGGGAGATCAGTCTATAATCAAAACAAGTACAATGTGAAAGCAGGTAAAGACAGTGGAACAGAGATCTAGGTGGTGAGAAGCTTAGGTAGATTACAGGATAAAATGCACTGTCTTAAATGGAGGGAAAAGTTAATGGAATATAAGGTAACCACAACAGTGGGGTTGGGGTGAGGGGTTTTGGGAGAGGTGGAAGGAAGCGATGGTAGAGCACCGGGTAAAGGCAGACACATCATAGTTCAGTTCTTGGGGAGGGCAATACAAGAAGAGCGAGGAGGTGGAAGAACAAGGTAGATAGGTGAACACTGAGACAGGTTTGCATGGGCTAAATGGGAGAGAGGTAAATAGTGATGCATACTTAACCTTGGAACAACAGGGTTTTGAATACAGGGATCTAGGCATAGTTTGAAGAGGGAAAATAATAGTAAGATGGTTGACTGTCTTATGAATATTGGTTTTCATTGCCTACTATTGTAAAATACACACTTAAGTGGGTTAGAAGGGATGCTGGGAAACATGATAACAGAAAATTTGTAAGCCCATCTTCAGCCTATAACTGATTGGAATACCTAAAAAGGGTCCTAGGACTTGCCCGGTAAAACAGGCCTCTTGCAGAGCCTTTGCAGAGTATAAGATATTAGGTGGAATCCAGAACCTTCTGAGGTGGGTCATTCCCACCAGAAAGAACAAGCAGAACAGCCTGGAACACCTAAAGTGACAGAGGTGCATCTTCAAAGAAAGATCATCAGTAAAAACCCAGAACAAAAATGGCAGTATAACTGGCTACTACAAGAATAAGCAAGCTGTTTGCTGGGAAGTCATCAAGGCAAACAATTAAGTTCCTTCAGGACAAGCCCCCATCTAAGACGGAAACTCAAAGGGAACACATGAGCAGACATGTAAGCTTGCTGGCTACCATGTTGGTCTACTGGTGAGTGGAAGAGGGGGAAAGACAGCAATTAAGAAATGGGCTGAGTTCAAACACAGTCCATTGACTCCCATTGACTTGGAGATGAGAGAGAGAAGAAGAAGGGCTGCTTGTCCAATATGTGGTGACGCCTGGGGACACCAGAGCCCATGGACAAGGACATGGCCAGAGTGCTAGAGCTGAGAGTGAAGCTTCCAGCTGATATGAAGTAAGGGGAGAGGCACAAGAACACCCAAATTTGCAGATTGTACTCATTTGACCTTGCCTTAATAGCTTGATAATCAGAACTCAACTATAGGAAGTTAAAAAAAAATTTTTTTTTAATAAAGGAAACAAGGGTAAATTGCTACAATTTAATGAACCTGACCTATACTCATGGAGGTAGTAACTCTAAATACCAACAGAGAGGGAAGTAGTCTTTACATCAAGTGTCAATGCTATCCCCTCTGTATACAGGGTAGAGAAGGATGGGCAACTTAGACATTGGCTACCTAAAATGAGGCAAGAGGGAGTTTAATATAAGAGTGTGGTTGGGGTGGTGGTGGAACAAAGTGTACCCACTGAATAGTTTTCATCTTGTCTAGAAGGGTCTGGTTAAAAGAGATGGGGATAAGATTCTTATGATTCAGTATAGTGAGTAATTGTTATCATGACAAATTGCAACTGTCACAACTGTAAAGGTAGAAGTTTTGTAAAAAAAATGGGGTGCACTTAATCTTACATTCCAGAAACAAAGGACCATCAAGGAAAAAGAGCACAAGCGCAATGTGGGACCTTATCCAGTGAAGCAGCAATACTAGAAATGGAGGCAGAGATGGGGACATGGAGAGAGGGAGTGGCTGAGGACTCTAGTTTCACGCGAAGAGAGGGACTAAGATTCTGGCCATGAGGCAGACTTGCAGAATATGCCTTTTGGTGGTGTAAATTATTATATATGCCTGTGTGTTGTTTTTTTTATTTTAAAGAGCTAAAATGAATAGAGAGAAATCTGTTAACTGATGGTAAAGGGAGGGGAATATAATCATTGTGATGAAACAAGTTGTATCATTTGTTGAATGTATAACTGATGATCTGCCCTGCTAACTTTCACTAAATCCACAATAAAAACTTAAAAAAAAAAAAAAGATCTACATAAATTGACAAATATTTCATGCTTATAAATAGAAAGATTTACCATTGTAAAAATGTTAATACTATGCAAGTGATCTATGGTGGTGGTGGTTATGTGCCATGGAGTCAGTTCTGACCCATAAAAGTGATCTATAGACGAAACAAAACTGCAATCCATATTCTAACATCACTCTTTAAAAAGATGAAAAAACTACCAACTTTATATGAAAGCAAAGATACCCTAAATAAGCAAACCATCAGTAAAGACGACCAAAGTAGGGTGACTTTAATTTCCTGAACTCAAAGCTACTATACAGCCACAGTAGTCAAAACAGTTTGTTATAATGAAAGACACATACAGCAGTGGAACACTTTTGGAAACCTACTAGTAAATACATTCATCCAGGATCAGCTGATCTTTGACAAATGACGGAAGCACATTTAATGGGAAGACATAGTGCCTTTGACAAATACGAAAATGACAACACTAATATGATAGGTTCATCATAGCATGGTCATCCACTCAAGATATTATCCACTCAAGATCAAAAGGGCAACATTTACCTAAACCCAAACTCTGAAGGATTGGGAAGGAAGGGTGGAATTGAAATAAGAACCACAGGGAAGAAATGCAACAACTATTGTTACATGGAGGGGATTACAATCACTGTGATGAACCAAAAATATAAGGTTTGTTGAATGGAAAACTGCTCATCTGCTCCAAACTATCACTCAATTCATAATAAAAAGTTTCAAAGAGAAAAAAATTAATGATTTAACCGAAAGAATAAAGGAGAAATCACAACTATAAAACAAAATTTTTGCAATGATATAGCAGAAAAGGACTAATCTCAAAAATTCATGGAAAATTTCAACACCTCAATAAAAAAAAGACAACTAGTAAAATTAAAAATAGGCAGAGGACATAGACAGACACTTCACAAAATTATATATTCCTGTAGCCAACAAACGTATGACAAAACGTTCACAATCATAATTCTTAGGTGCCGTCCAGTCAGTTGGGACTCATAGTCACCCTGTGCACAACACAACAAAACACTGCCAGATCATGCATCCTGTTCACAATTATTATATTTAGCACAATTGATGCTGTCACTGTGTCAACCCATCTAATTTGACAGAGTCTTCCTCTTTTTTTCTGACCCTCAACTTTAACAAGTATGATGTCCTTCCCTAGGGACTGGTTCCTCCTGATAACATGCCCAAAGTTTGAGAGATGAAGTCATACCATACTGACTTCTAAGAAGCATTCTGGCTGTGCTTTTTACAACACAGATTTGTTTTTTCTTCTGACAGTCAAGGGTACTTTTAATATTCTTCTCCAACACCATAACTTAAATGCTTCAATTCTTCTGTGGTGTTCTTTATTCACTGTCTACCATTCACATGCATATAAGGCCATTGAAAATACCATGACTTTTGTAAGGTGCACCTTAATCTTCAAACGGAAATATTTGATCTTGAACACTAAAAATGTGTTAAGCAGCACATTTGCATTGTGCAATATGTCATTTGATTTCTTGACTGCTGCTTCCATGGGTGTTGATGATTGATCCAAGCAAAATGAAGTCTTTGATAAAATATATTTTTTCCATGTATTTGTTGTTGTTGTTGTTAAGTGCCGTTGAGTCGATTATGACCCATATCGATATAGGTATTGTTTATTTGTCCAGTGGGGAGGATTTTTGTTTTCTTTACATGTTGTTCTTGTTGTTGTTAGGTGCCATTGAGTTGGTACAATTCATAGTTACCCTATGTCTAACAGAACAAAAAACTGCTCAGACCAGGGCAAACCTTACAATTGTTGCTATGTTTGAGCCCATTGCTGATGCCACTGTGCCAACCCATGTCACTGGAGATCTTTTTATCCCAACCTCCATTTTACCAAATATGATATCTTTCACCAGTTTCTGGTCCATCCTGACAATATATCTGAAGTAAGAAATGAAGTCAGGCTATCTTGGCTTCCAAGGGGTACTCTGGCTGTATTTCTTCCTACACAGATTGTTTTGTTCTATGATAGTCCATGGTATTTTCAATATTCTCCTCCAAAATCATAGTTCAAATGCCTTAATTCTTTAATTGTCTTCCTTATTCACTGTCCCACTTTGGCATGCATATGAGGTTATTGAAAATACTATGGTTTGGGTCAGGTGCACTTTAGTCTTCAAGCTGACATCTTTGCTCTTCAACACTTTAAAAAGGTCTTGTGCAGGAGATTTGCCTAATGCAATACGTCGTCTGATCTCTTGACTGTGGCTTCTGAGAGTGTTGATAGTTGATCCAAGAAGAATGAAGTCGTTGATAACTTCAATCTTTTCTCTGCTGATAAGAATGCTGTTTATTGGTCCAGTAGTGAGGATTTTTGTTTTCTTGACATTGAGATGGAATCCATACTGAAGGCTGTGCTCTTTGATCTTCATTAGTAAATGTTTTAAGTCCTCTTCATTTTCAGCAAGCAAGGTTGTATCATCTGCATATCGCAGGTTGTTAATGAGTCTTCCTCCAATCCTGATGACACGTTTTTCATCATATAACCCAGCTTCTCAGATTATTTGCTGAGCATAGAGTTTGAATAAGTATGGTGAAAGAATAAAAGCCTTTTTCAATTTTAAACCATCCAGTGTATATTTTTATATTTAAGGTCATATTTCAGCTCTCATGGACTTGTTTTCATTTTCTTCAGCTTCAGTTTGAATTTGCATATGAGCAATTGATTCTCTGCCTCTGACTTTGTTTTGACTGCTGATACAGAGCTT
>NW_006408600.1:10331561-10344145 GCF_000296735.1 Chrysochloris asiatica
TAAATTCAAGGTCATATTTTGGCTCTCGTGGACTTGTTTTCATTTTCTTCAGCTTCAGTTTGAATTTGCATATCAGTAATTGATGGTCTGTTCCCAGTCTGCTCCTGGCCTTGTTTTCACTGATGATATAGAGCTTTTCATCTTCTCTTTGCACAGATGTAGTCAATTTGATTTCTATGTGCTCTATCTAACGAGGTTCATGTGTAAAGTCATCTGTTATGCTGTCTGAAGAAGGTATTTGAAATAAATAAATCATTTGTCTTGCAGAAATCTATCATTCGTTATCCAGCATCATTTCTATCACCAAGTCCAAATTTTCCGACTGCTAGTCCTTCCATTTGCTTCCAACCTTTGCATTCCAATCACCAGTAATGAGCTGTACATCTTGATCGCACGTTTGATGGATTTCAGATTGAAGAAGTTGGTAGAATTATTCTAATTCATCCACGCTGGCACTCGTGGTTGGTGCATAAATTTGAATAATAGTAGTATTAACTGGGCTGCCCTGTAGGCGCATGGATATTATCCTATCACAGACAGTATTGTACCTCATGACTGATCTGGATATGTTCTTTTTGACGATGAATACAACACCATTCCTTTTCAACTTGTCATTCCCTGCATAGTAAACCATGTGGTTGTCAGATTCAAAATGTCCAATAGCAGTCCATTTCAGTTCATTAGTGCCTAAGATATTGATGTTGATGCATTCCATTTCATTTTTGACAACTTCCAATTTTCCCAGATTCACACTTGGTATATTCGATATTCCGATTTTCAATGGATGTTTACAGCTCTTCATTTTGAGTTGTGGCTCATCAGCAAATGAAAGTTCTGTGCACTTTTCTCCACCGAACTTAATTCTATTCATGTCATCATGGTCAACTCTACTTTGAGGAGACATTTTTTTTTTTTTTTTTTTCCCAGTTGCATTCTGAGTGCCTTCTCACCTTCCGGTCCTGTATCTGACAGTGTTTCTCTACTATTCATAGAGTTTTCAGTGACTAGGGATTCAGAAGTAGTTCGTCACTCTTTCTTCCTAGTCTGTCTTTGTCTGGAAGCTCATCTGAAACCTGTCCAACATGGTGACTCTGCTGGTTATTTAAAATACCGGTGGCATAGCCCTCAGAATTATAGCAACTCAATCCACCACAGCCTGACAGACAGACGAGTGGTGGCCGTTTGGTTTTATGTCTATACTGTCACTTTAAATTTCGATGTTAATCTGAATATAATCAAGATGCAATCAAGATGTTCTCTCCTGATACTATCAATCCTGACACAATCAAGATATTCTCTCCCACGATGGCGGCTCCAGGAACAGCTGAATAATAATGGTATTAACTGGGTTTCCCTGTAGGCGCATGGATATTATCCTATCACTTACAGCATTGTACCTCAAGACTGATCTGGATATGTTCTTTTTGACAATGAATGCAACACCATTCCTCTTCAATTTGTCATTCATTCCCTGCATAGTAAACCATGTGGTTGTCAGATTCAAAATGGCCAATGCCAGTCCATTTCAGCTCACTGATGCCTAAGATATCGATGTTTATGCATTTCATTTCATTTTTGACAACTTCTAATTTTCCCAGAAACATACTTGGTACATTCGTTGCTCCGAATATCAATGGATGTTTACAGCTGTTTTTCTTCATTTTGAGTTGTGCCCCATCAGCAAATGAAGGTGAGGTCCCATGGGCTTTTCTACTCCAGGCTTTACTCCATTTGCCTCATCATGGTCAACTCTACTTGAGGAGGCAGCTCTTCTCTAGTCAAATTTTTAGTGCCTTCCAACCTGAGGGGCTCATTTTCTGGCACTGTATCTGACAGCGTTTTTCTGCTATTCATAAGGTTTTCAGTGACTAACGATTTGGAAGTAGTTCATCACTCTATCTTCCTAGTCTATCTTCACCTGGAAGCTCATTTGAAACCTGTCCATAATGGGTGACCCTGCTGCTATTTAAAATACGGGTGGCATAACATTCAGAATCACAGAAAGTCACAAGCCACCACGATATGACAAAGGAGTGGTGGTGGTATATTGTAGACACATGCATATATCCAAATACTGATATGTGGTTGTTGCCAAGTGCCATCGAGTCGAGATCTAACTCATAGAGACCCTGTACAGGCTTCCCCAGGAGCAGCTAGTGAGTTGGAACTGCTGGCCTTAATGGCCCAAACCGACTTTGCAATTATACCGCATTACTGGCAGTGCGACACACGCATATATCCAAATACTGATACATGTTTGTTACTGTTGCTGTGTGCCGTGGAGTTGGTTCTGACTCATAGTGACCCTTTACAGGATTTCAGAGGCTGTAAATCTTTACGGGAGCAGAACTCCTCATCTTTCTCCAGCGGAACACCTGGTAGTTTCGAACTGCTGACCTTACTATTCACAGCCCAATCGTAACCACTACACTACCAGAGCTCCTTGATACATGCATATATCCAAATACTGATCAGGTGTGAGTGGGAGAGTATGAGTATACCCACATGTATATGAAGACTTGACAGTTGATATTTGCTACAAACTTATCCATGAATGTGGAGCATCCAGGGAGAATAGTGATGAAAACATCTTAAACATTATCAAACAACTTGAGAGAATGAGTCACTGGGTCAGGGGACTCAGGACCATACTCTGGAGTATTGGTATAAGATAGTCTACAAAAACAATATTCTACACCCAACACTGTTGAGTAGTTACTGGAATTTTAAAACCTTATCAGCAGTCATCTATGGTATAAATACTGATCTCTCCCTGTCTGGAAGTAAGAAGATTGATTAGCACTGAATACACTTGGAAATAATTGTTATTGTTGTTGTTAGGTGCCATCCAGTTGATATCAACTCACAGAGACCCTATGCACAATAAAATGAAACACTGCCAGGTCCTGCACCAAATTTTCAATTCTTGCTACATTTGAGTCCATTGCTGCTACCATTGTGTAAGTTCATCTTGTTTGGGATTTCCCTCTATTTCTCTGACCCTCCACTTTACCAAACATGATACATTTTTCCAGTCCCTGGTCCCTACTGTTAATATGTCTGAAGTGTGAGAGGTGAAGTTTGGTCATCCTGGCTTCCAAGAAACCTTCTGGATATACATTTTCCAACAGAGATTGTTTTATTCTTTTGGAAATCCATGAGACTTTTAGTATTATTCTTCAACACATAACTCAAATGCATCAATTCTTCTACAGTCTTCCTTATTCACAGTCCAACTTTCACATTCATATGAGGTTATTGAAAAATACAATGGCTTGGGGAAGGCACAACTTAGTCCTCAAACTGACATTTTTGCTTTTCAGCACTTAAAAGAGGTTTTGTGCAGCATATTCACTCAATGCAATACATCATTTGATTTCTTGACTGCCTCTTACATGAGTGTTAATGGTTGATTCAAGCAAAACAAAGTATTTGACAACTTCAATCTTTCCTCTGATTATATGGATATTGTTTATTGGTTAATTGGGGAGGATTTTTGCTTTATTTACATTGAGGTTCAACCCACAAGGTTGACTGTGGCCTTTGATCTTTATCAGTAACTATTTAAAGTTCTCTTTTTCTTCAGTAAGCATGATTGTATCACCTGCATATCTCAGGTTTTTCATGAAATGTCCTCCAATTCTGATGCAAAGTTTTCTTCATATAATCCAGCTTCTCAGATTATTTGCACAGTATATAGATTGAATAAGTATGGTGAAAGAATACAACCCTGGCACATACCTTTCCTAATTTTAAATCATTTGGTGTTCCAATGTTTTGTTCGAACAACTGCCTCTTGGTCTATGTACAGGTTCTTCATGAGCACATGTAAGTGTTCCAGAATACTCATACTTCACAATGTTTTCCATAGTTTGTCATGATACACACAATTGAAAGCCTTTGCATAGTCAGTAATGCACAGGTAAACAGCTTTCATAGTCCTGGTATGGCACTGCAGGATAAGCACTGTTTGTCAAGCATGATTTGAACTGAAAGGTTGGTGGACAAACTCACCAACTTCTCCTTGGAAACCCTATACAGGGTTGCTATAAGTCATTACCAACTCATAGGCACTTAACCAAAGGGGTGTGGTGGGGGGGCGGGAGATCTTTCTGGTGTTCTCTGCTTTCTGTCAAGATCCATCTGACATCCATAATGACATCCCTCATTCCATATCCTCTTCTGATTCTAGTACAGAACATCTGGTAGTTCTTTGTCAATGTATAGTTGTAGTCATTTTTGTATTATCTTTAGTACTGAATACACTTGGAAATAATTGTAATTTTACTTACATTAGATATTAATGATATAATCCATTTTGTATATCCCATGTTCCAATTACTAATGGATGTTTACAGCTGTTCTTTTCTTTTTGAACTGTGCCCCATTAGCAAGTTAAGATCCTGAAGGCTTTACTCCATTTGTGTCATCAAGGTCAACTCTACCTTGAGGAGGCTGTTCTTCCCCAGTTGTGTTTTGAGTGCCTACCAACCTCAGTTGCTCATCTACAATATTACATCTGACAAGATTCTGGTGCTCTTCCTCATAGTTCAATATTCAATATTCTGGTGCTATCTGTAAGTGTTCCACTGTTTTCATAATGTTTTTAGTGACTATTCAGAAGTTCTCTGTCTATCCTTATTCATAGTTTTTCTTCATCTGGAACCTCATCTGAAACATGTCCACCACGTGTGACTCTTCCAGAATCACAGCAACACACAAGCCACCACAACATGACAAACTGACAGAGGAATGGGAAAAAATTAATACTCTGGATGAATGCTTCATGTAAACATCATTCTCCATGATCCTGAGACCATGAGGGCTACAGTCTCTCATTATTAACTTCCCTGAAATTAATCACATTAGAAGATCCTGGACAGAATGGGAAAAAATGTGGAAATTAATGGAAACCCATAAAAAGGAACAGGTTTATTGTTTCAGATAGAACTGAACTACAGTTCTATCTTGTGGAACTACAAGACTATGACCCTTTATCACCCTTCAGGTCTGTAATCAAACTTAACCCTTGGCTCAGTTTTCAGTCTAGCAATGGTGGTGGTGGTGGTGTGCTGGGGAGTCGGTTTCGACTCATAGAGACCCTGTACAGGGTTTCTGAGGCTGTAAATCTTTACAGGAGCAGAACATCTTATTTTTCTCTCATGGAATGTCTGGTTGTTTCAAACTGCTGACCCTGAGGTTAACAGTCAGATTTGTAACCATTCCGATACCAGAGCTCCTTCAGTCTATCAATAGATATGTATATAAAGGGTGCTAGTGAGGCATGTACACCATGGAATTGTCAACCAACTGACTCAAAAGAACAGCATTTGCCAAAGGAAAAAATTCACAAGGATTGGGAAAGAAGGAAGAATGGAAAAAAGAAAAACAGGGAGGAAGTGGGATATATATTGTTACATAGAGAGCATCACAATCATTGTGATGAAATGAAGTATATGATTTGTTGATTGCAAACTGATGATCTGCACTGTAAATCTTCATTCAATGCACAATTAAAAGTTTTTGTTTGTTTGTTTGTTTTTTTAAAAAAGACACAAGAATTGAAGATATTTAATATGAAGAAATGGGATGAAAGAGATGATCACATATCATGATTCCTGTTAAAACAGGTCCTATTTTATAGAGTGAAAAAGAAGTTTCATAAAGAGTTGAAAGTATTTTCCATGAACTCTTAGAGCTGTACTTAATCCTTGGGAAATTCAGCATTTTTAAGGTTTATGTACATCAGGATTTGACACAATCTTCTCAAGTCAATTTTAAGAGTCCCAATTTTTTCCAACCTTAACAATCTTTACCAAATAGATGAGAGTCAAAAGTGCTGCCCTTCCACAAATAGAATTCCAATAATACATTGCAATATTAAATGTCCAACAAATTGTGAACTTATTGTAGGATCAGAGCATGATTATGATTTGACAAAGAACTTATGACAAATATTGCTTATTAATAAGAAGGTATCTGATAGTTATTCTCCCTTATAAATGCTTATGGCTTTAAATAATTAATTGTCCTAATCTAAATGGCCTAGAAACTACACAATTCACCAGATGTTTTACAATAAAAAATAGCCTTTTATGTGAAATTATATTGATGACTATGGGGAAGAGGGTGATGGGTATAGTTTAAATAATGCTTTGCTTATTTTACTGGGTCAGAAAGTTGTTTTGTTTTTGTTTTGTTTTATATGCATATCTTGAGCACATACCATGTTCCATTTAAAGACAACCTTGGGAAAAAGAATGCTATTTGGTCACAATAATAAAATGAACATAATCATGCCAATAATCATGAAGATGGTGTAGGACTAGGCAATATTTCATTCTGTTATGCATGAGGTCACCCACCATATTTAGAACTGTCTGGGTGGCAACTAACAACAACAATTGCATATATGTTGTTGAAAGCACTATCTCTATGGACAACGTAGGCTAAAAAAGCGCTGTTTTCAAGCAACAAGAGAGCACAAATAGACATCTTCAACTGTATGGCTTGTATATAGACCACAAGAAGTACAAAAGCCAGAAATTAGTCTTGTGACTGTATTGTGAACTGTAGCAAAGTTTCAGAACACTGAGGCATTAGGATTTTATCATTCTGTAGCTGACCAAGTTCTTAGATTTGTCTTGTCACAAGAAGATTCCAAGATCAATTCATAAATCACAGTCTTTCAAAGTCACTGCATTTTAGAAGCTCCTGTCTAGAGAGATTGATAGTACTGCTTTGTTCTTGATTTCCCACTGCTCTGTTTGTCATCAGTCTCACATGAACAGGATGGCTCAGAGCAAGAGCGGTTCCAATGTTACTTAGATCGGGGACCCTTTCTAAGGCCAGATCTAGCAGTTCTGTTCCTGAGAAGAACACTCACTCCCAATTTTAGAACAGTCAAATAAAATAACATCAAAATCTTTCTGCAAGTCTTCTTTCATATCCTCTCCAACCGTAAGGCCCTGTTTTCGGAATGCCTGTTTCTACACTCTGCTGAAAAGAGTACTATTTTCCTGTTAGTTTCTTTCATTAATTTTCTGTTTAACTTTTCCAGTAGTTTTCCTAATTTAAAACAATCCAGTCTATGAGAACTGAGTATCCCTGACACTTACATACACATGCCATATTAGAGTCCTGATATGGTGCTATAGGAAAAGCACTGGACTGCAAAATGACTTTGAACTGAAAGGTTGGCAGTTCAAAACCACCAGCCATTGCTCTGAAAACCTATATAGGATCACTAAAAGTCAGAACTGACTAACAGCAATTAACAATAAACAACAACAGAGAACTTAGTCTCCCTGACACTTATATACACATGCTTAGTGTAGACTGTGTTTAATAATTTTTAAGAGAGGTGTATACTGTGGGACTCTGGTAGCGTAGTGGTTACACATTGGGCTGCGAACCACAAGGTCAGCAGTTGGAAACTACCAGCTGCTCTTCAGGAGAAAGATGAGGCTTTCTGCTCCCGTAAAGATTTATAGCCTCAGAAATCCTGTACAGGGTCACTATGAGTCATAACAGACTCCACAGCACTTAACAACAACAACAATATTGTGGGACAGTGGTAGTTTACTGGGAGAATTCTCACCTTCCATGCAATAGACTAGAGTCCTGGTGCGGTGCTGTGGGTTAATGTGCCAGACCGCAAAGTCGTTTGAACTGCAAGGTCAGAGGTTCAAGCTCACCAGTTGCTCCTCAGAAACCCTATACAGGTTCCCTATGGGTTGGAACCGACTCGACAGCACTTAACAACAACAGGAACAACATGCGATAGACTTGAGCTCTGCTTTCTAGCCAATTGCTCTGATGCTCAGCTATCAGATAAAGCAAGGTTTTCATGTAGATTTTGAGGCTTCAGTTTTCACTGAACTTCCAAATTAAGAGGAATTAAAAACAACAAGATTAAGGCTAAGTGAGGGAGCTTTGAACTGTTGAAATATTCATGTTGAGGAGTTAGTGTCTGCTTCATAAATTTTAAAGAACAGGGCTAAGAAATTTGAAGCACTGTCTCCTGCCCTAGAGACATCCATCCTTTGCTGTTCAATCAGTTCTGAGTCAGCATGATTAAATTCTTAATGTTCAGGCAAATTATGCAGATATAAGCTTTTATATTTTTCTCAATCCTAACTTTATCTATGCTCTATTTTCATCCCATCATTTCACATCTTCATTGTATTGGATCATTTCAATTACAGTATTTCATTCTGCATAAATAGTGTATACCAGACAATACCCTAAGCCTAAATGCTAGAATGGTAAGTAAAATAGTCCTAGTTTTCTGCTCTGATTTTATACTCATGAACCAAATAATCTCAATGCAGCATTTGTGTTGCTCCTCTGATAAAGTGAAACAAGCACCTTTATGAGTTTGGGAAGTCAAGGAAATATTTTCTGGAGGAAGTAACAATGTGAGCTAAGATGTGAAGGATGAGTAAAATGTTTATCCTTATTTTTCTACCAATTAATATGGTAATTATTCAACACTCATCAGTTGCTGTCTAGTCTTCTTTGAGTCATGGTGACCCTATCTGTCACAGGGTAGAGACGGGATAGTATCCATCCATACAATTTTGAATTGCTGAGTTCTAAGAAGTAGATTGCCAGTCCTTTCTTCCAAGGCACTTCTAGGTGGACTTGAACCACCAGCCTTTCCGTTAGCAGTCAAATAAGTTGTTTCCAACCCTGGTGTGTGCGGCACGGTGAGTTAGTGGGCCAGACTGCAAAGTCATTTGAACTGCAAGGTTCGCAGTTTAAGCTCACCAGCTACTCCTCAGAAACCTTATGTAGGGTCACTATGGGTCAGAACCAACTCAACGGCACTTAACAACAACAACAACCATCCACGGAGTACATAATACAATATTATGACAATGAAATTTACCTTTGTGACTGACCCTGAGATTACCAATAGTCACCCCCATTTTCTTCTTGTTACAGAGCCCTTGATTTATTCACATACTTGCTTCCCCGTCTTTTCCACGAATATGTGATGAGTATCAATTTTCTAGCACAATTTTAACAATTACATTCTATTTGCAGATCATTAGTTTAGACAGGGCACAAATTAAAATCCTGGTTAAAAAAAGATGGAAAAAGAATGAGATAACATGATGAAAAACTGCAGTCGTTTTAGGATATATGCCTAGAAAACCTGTCTTCATTTTTTAACCATTGACAAGAAATGTGACTTTTGTCACATAGAGGGTTGGAATGAGGAAAAATGGAAGGAACCCGTGCTGATGTAATTTATCTATAGATTTACTTTTGAGTTCACATTTGGGAAATATTATGATAATAGGAAAACAATGTTTTTAATGCTTAGATTTTATCTTAAAGCAAATGGATGAGAAGAGAAAGTAAAAGTGCTTGTCACAAAATTTCAAAAAGCAATTCAAGTATGAAATGTGCAAAGACCTGTAGTTAGAAAATGAAAAGAGAGGAACATGCTCAGTATTTCTTAAATTGAACTAAATGATGAAAATATTCAAGCCTCAACTTGTAGTATTGATGGATTGAGCAAAATACTCAATGATGCAGAAAACATCAACAGAAAAAGGAAGGAATACACAGAGACATTGTAACAAAAGAAATGATTGGTATTGAAGCATTTGAAGAGATAGAATTTAATCAAGAATCAACAGTACTGAAAGAAGAGTTCCAAGTTGCACTGAAGGCACTGGCAAAGAATAAGCTTCCAGGAATTGAGGGAATACAAATTGAAATAGCTCAACAAAATGAGACAGCACTGGAGGCAATCATTCATCAATGCCAAGAAATTTGTTAGACAGATAGCTACCTGACCAACTGTTTTCAAGAGATCCATATTGTGCCCATTCCACAGAAAGATGACCTAATGAAATGTGTAAATCATCAGCCAATATAATTAATATCTCATTCAAGTAAAATTTTGCCCAAGATAATTCAAAAGTAGCTGCAACAGTACAAGGAATTGACAGACATTGAAGCTGGATTGACACTAGGATGTGGAATGAGGAATATCATTACTAACATCAGATGTATCTTGTCTGAAGGCAGAGACTATCTGAAAGATGTTGACCTGTGCTGTATCGAACTGCAAATGCTTTCTACTGTGTTAACTGTGAGAAACTGTAGACAACATTGCAGAGAAGTATTCCAGAACACTTAACTGTGCTTATGAGGAACCTGTACATAGAACAACAAGCAGTTATTGGAACAGAAAAAAGGAACACTGAATTGTTGAAAATTCAGAAAGGTGCACACAATGGTTATATTATTTTGGAATACTAATTCATTCTATATGCTTAATAAATAATCTGAGGATCTGAATTATATATGAAGTATAATGTGGCAACAAGATTGAAGGAAGACCAATAACAACCTACGATGTGCAGATGATACAACCTTGCTTTCTCACAGCGAAGAGGACTTAAAATAATTATTGATAATGACAAAGACCACAGCCTTTGGTATGGGTTACACTTCAATGAAAGAAAACAAAAATAATCAGAACCAAACCAATAAATAACATCATGATAAACGGAGAAAAGATTGAAGTTGTCAAAGATTTCATTTTGTTTGGATCCACTATCAAACTCATGGAAACAGCAGGCAAGAGATCAAACAATGCATTGCATTAGGCTACTTAGCAGCACACTACTTCTTTAGCATATTCAAGAACATACATATCAGTGTGAGGACTAAGTTGCCATGATATTTTCAACAGATTCATTTGCATGTGAAAATTGGAAAATGAATAAGGAAGGCCACAGATGTAATGAATCACTGGAGTTATGGAAATGGAGAAGAATTTTCAAAGTACCACAGGTGCTTAAAATAACAAATAAATCTGTGTTGGTAGAATTACAACCAGAATTCTCCTTAGAAAACAGAATGATGAGCCTTTGTTTCTCATTTGGTTTTTGTTGTTATTAGGTGCCATCAAGTTCATACCGACCCACAGAGACCTGATGCCCAGCAGAATGAAATACTGCCAGATCCTGGGCTAGCCTCACTTCTGTTGCCATGTTTGAGTTGATCGATACTGCCACTTGGACAATACATCTCGTTGGGGGTCTTCCTCTTTTTCTCTGACCCTCCACCTTACCAAACATGATATCCTTCTCCAGTGACTGCTCCCTCCTGAAAATATGTCTAAAGTATGAGAGGCGAAGTTTGGTCATCTTGGCCTCCAAGGAAACTTTGGCTGCATTTCTTCCAAAATGGATCTATTGGTTATTTTGGCAGCTCATGGACTTTCCTTATTCTCCTCCAACACCATAACTCAAAAGCATCAATTCTTCTACAGTCATCCTTATTCACTGTCCAGCTTTCGCATGCATATGAGGTAATTGAAAATACCATGGTCTGGCTCAGGCGTACCTTAGTCCTAAAGCTGACATTCTTTGCTCTTCAGCACTTTAAAAAGGTCTTATGCAGCAGATTTGCCTAATGCCATACGTTGTTTGATTTCTTGACTGCTGCTTCCATGAGTGTTGATAGTTGATCCAAGAAGAATGAAGCCCTTGACAACTTCAATCTTTTCTCCATTTATAAGAATTTGTTTATTGGTCCAGTGGTGAAGATATTTGTTTTCTTGACATTGAGATGTAATCCATACCAAAGGCTGTGTTCTTTGATCTTCATCAGTAAATGTTTTAAGTCATCTTCACTTTCAGCAAGCAAGGTTGTACATCTGCATATTGCAGGTTGTTAATGAGTCTTCTTCCAATCCTAATGCCATGCTTTTTTTTTCATATAACCCAACATCTCAGCTTATTTGCTCAGAATAAAGTTTGAATAAGTATGGTGAGAGAACACAACATTGTCACACACCTTTTCTAATTTTAAACCATTCAGTGTCCCCATGTTCTGTTCGAACAACAGCTTCTTGGTCTATGTACAGATACCTCATGAGCAAAATTAAGTGTTCCAGAATATTCATACTTCGCTATGTTGTCCATAGCCTGTCATGATCTACACAATTGAAAGACTTTGCGTAGTCAATAAAGCACAGGTAAACATATTTCTGATATTCTCTGCTTTCAGCCAGAATCCATGGAACATCAGCAATGATATACCTCATTCCATGGCCTCTTCTGAACCCAGCTTGAACCTATGATAGATCTCTGTCAATGTATACTTGCAGCCATTTCTGTACTACCTTTAACAAAACTTTAGTCACATGGGATATCAAAGAGGTAGTCCGATGATTTCCACATTTTGTTGGGTCTCCTCTCTTTGGAATGGGCACAAATATGGATCTCTTCCAATCAGTCAGCCAGATAGTTGTATTCCAAATTTCTTGTCAGAGATGAGTGAGTGCCTCCTGTGCTGCCTGACTTTCTTGGAAGATTTCAAATTTTATTCCATCAGTTTCTTTGCCAATTCCTTCAATGCACCTTGGACTTCCTCTCTTAGTATAATTGGCTCTTGATCATATGCTTCCTTTTGAAATGGCTGAGCATCAACCATTTCCTTTTGGTACAGTGACTCTGTGTAGTCCTTCCATCTTCTTTTGATGCTTTCTGCATCATTCAATAATTTGCCCAGAGAATCTTTCAATAACAAAAGTCAAGTCTTGAATTTTTTCT
>NW_006408600.1:10346944-10350846 GCF_000296735.1 Chrysochloris asiatica
CATTCCATGTTCCAATTTTCAATGGATGTTTACAGCTGTTTCTCTTCATTTTGATTTGTGGCCCATCAGCAAATGAAGGTTCTGTGATCTTTTCTCCCCCAAGTTTAACTCTATTCATGTCATCATTATCAACTCTGTTTTGAGGAGGCATTTTTTTCCCCCAGTCGCATTCTGAGTGCCTTCCCACCTTCCGGTACTGTATCTAACAGTGTTTCTCTGCTATTCATAAAGTTTTCAGTTACTAGAGATTCGGAAGTAGTTTGGCACTCTTTCTTCCTAGTCTGTCTTTGTTTTGAATCTCATCTGAAAACTGTCCACCATGGGTGACCCTGCTGGTTATTGAAAATACTGGTGGCAGAGCCCTCAGAATCACAGCAACTCAATCCACTACAGCACGACAGACAGACGAGTGGTGGCCATTTGGTTTTATGTCTATACTGTCTATACTCCAAGGAGTAGCCAGTGCATATCTTACATTGTTACACTAGGAATCCTCTCCTTTTATGTCTCATACTTAATACATATATTCAATAGAGACCAATCCCTGTAGTTGGATATCATGCTCAGTAAAATGAAGATGCAGTTAAAAAGTGGAAGACACACTATGAAATGGGTTAGTAAAGTGGCAGTAGCAATGGGTTCAAGTTCAACAATGATTGTGAAGATAGTATAAGACCAGTCAGTGACAGTACTGAACAAGAGCAGTTCTGGTAAGCAGTGAAGAATGCTTATTTCAATGTGTGAAAATCTTTTATTGAGTTTTTACAACTGTGGTTTCATCCAGTATTTGTTCTTTTGTCCTTGACTAACTTCACTCAACATAATGTCCTTCATATTCATCCACTTTATACATGGATATTTTCTGATTCATCATATTCTTAACCACTGCATAGTATTCCGTTGTGTACATATACCTAAGTTTGTTGATCCATTCTACCTTTGATGGGCATTTAGAGTGATTCCATGTTTTGGATCTGTGAATAGTGCTGTAATGTACAAGGGTGTATACATATCTATTTATACTGTGTCTCTTATTTTTCTAGGATATATACCAATTATATGCATCTCAAAATCATATAGTATTTTCATGCCCAACTTTAAGAAAGCGCCATACTATTTTGCACAGTGGATGCATCAGCAATGTCTGAGGGTTCCAGTCTCGCCATACCCTCACCAACATTTGTTGTTTTCTAATTTTTTTGGACTATGTTATTAATGCTAGAGTGAGATGATACTTCATTATTGTTTTGATTTGCATTTTTTTCATATTTGTTGGCCACCATTATATCTTCTTTGGTGAAGTGTGTCTTATATCCTCTTCCCATTTTTGAATTGGATTGTTTGTCTTTTTCTTGTTGAGATATTGAAGTATTCCATACATTTTGAAGATTAGTCCCTTGTCTGATATGCCATCAACATTTTTTTTTTTTTCCCTGTCTGTGGTTTTTCCTTTTACTCTTTTTGTGAAATCTGTTGATACACATATCTAATTTTTAGGAGGCCCAAATCATGTAGTTTGTCTTCTGTTGTTTGTATGTTTTTAATTATGTTTTATAGTGCATTAAAGCCACCTGTTTGTTCCTAAAATTTCTTTGATGTTCTTTATAGTTCTAATTTTTACATTTATATCTTTGATCCATCTTGAGTTCACTTTGTACATGATATGAGATATGAGTCTTGTTTCATTCTTCTGAAAATTAATATCTAGTTTTCCAGCAACATTTGTTAAAGAGAATACTACCTCTTACCCATTCAGTGTTTTGGGGTCATTTGTCAAAATTCTGCTGACCACATGGATTTACTACTAGGTTCTCAATTCTGTTCCATTGATCTGTATGTCTTTCATTATACCAATATCAGCTTGTTTGATTACCATGTAGTAAGTTTTGAGATCAGGATATGTGAGGCCTCCTTTTTATTTTTATTTTTTATAATACTCTGCTTATTTGAGGTCACTTTCCTTTGCATATAAAGTGAGTGGTTAACTTTTCCATGTAGTAAAACAACAATGTTGAAATCTGGATTGGTATTATTAATGCTTAGATTTGTCAGACTGGATTCAACATTATAGCAATTATAGAAAAATGATCTGGAAGGATCCACATAAAGAAAGAATTTTTGTAGGTTGAGGCAAAAATTATTTTGAAAAGTTTAATACCATGAATATTCATCTATGACTTTGTAATATAGATATTTAAAAACTTTGTATTATAACTTTGTATCTTTGTTACAAAATTAATTATTTTACAGATTTAGAGTATTGCCAATGTCTGACTTAGAGAAACCACAGATAGATAATATTCTAATTTATGTTTGCTGAAACAATCAATAAAATCCTTTCAAGTATCTGGAGTCATTTACAACCATTGCATACAATTTTATTTTACTAATATGTGATGCCAACTATATGAGTACATATAATTATTTCCATTATGTATATGAAGAAAAATCAGTCCCAGATAGATATTGTAAGGACACAGTTACTGACTGATAAAATTAAAATTTAACCAAAGTTTTCACACTTCAAAGCCCAGAAGTTTCTCTAAGCAGCTCTTTTATTCGCATAGTCATTAACAGTAAGAAGTGTTTTTTCCATTTTATGTATAATGTTACTGCCCTTTCCACTAATTATTTGAACTCTCTAGAATTCTGACTTTTCTTTCTAAAGAGAAAAACAAGTTTTATACCCCATTTCATTGTTTTATTGCATATTACCATAAAATATTCCAACTTTTTCCTCTCCAAAATGGGGTCCATAATTATATCAGAATAACTTGTGAGACTTATAAGACTATATTTGTATGCTACCTGTGAGAGAACAGTGGATCTATCAAATTAGCACTGGACTTCAAATCACAAGGTTCGAGCCCACCAGCTGTTCCACTGGAGAAAAATGAGTCTTTCTGCTCCCACAAAGGTTTACTGCCTCAGAACCCTGTACAGGGTTGCTGTGAGTCAGAACCAATTCAATAGCACTTATTAACAACAACAACAACAACAAAGGCTCCATGCAGGAGTTGGATTAAAGAATATATTTTTTATATCAGCCTAGGTTAGAATGTTGCATATGCATTAAAGTGGAAAAAAAAATCACCATATTCTGCAGAACATAATAGTGTCACTAATTAAAAGTCATCCATAAAAAGAAGAAAAAGCCCATTAAGAATGTAAAAACAAAACATGCATAGTTATGTACATGAGCATGAAAATATTCATTAATATAATTATTTTCTTATTTCTTAAGCAATTAAATAATATTTAGCCATCATGAAAATATATGGCCCTTCTATAACATCTATTTGATCAAAAACTATCTTAATTATTGGGATGTTGGGGGAGGGTAAGGGGAGGGAGGGTAAGGTGGAACACAGGGCAGGGATTAGACACAGGATAGTTTGGGTGATAGGGAGGGGGCAATATATAAGTAGGGAGAGGGGAATGGAAGAACAAAGCAGATGGGAGAACAATTAGACAGATCTCAATGGGATAAGTGAGACAGAGGTAAATAATGATATATGCACAACTTGAGAACAACAGAGTTCTGAGACACAGAGATCAAGCCATGGTTGGAATGTGGAAAAGGGGGGAATAATATTAAGATGCTTGGCTGTCTTTTGAATCTTGGTTTTCCTTGCATTATATTATAAAATAGACACTGGTGGGGGAGAGAAAGGAATAGTGAAAAGCATCACCATAGAAAGCTTGTACGTCCGTCTTCTGCCTATAACTGATTGGAATACCTAAAATGGGGTTATAATGTGCTCAGTGACGGAGGCTTCCTGTGGAGCCTCTGCAATACATAAAACTATAGGTGGAAGCCTGAACCACATCCAGATCTCCAGAGATGGGAAATTCCCACTTGAAAGGACAAGCAGACCAACCTGGAGTGGCTAGAAGAACAG
>NW_006408600.1:10352591-10353785 GCF_000296735.1 Chrysochloris asiatica
AGAGAGGGAAAGCAACAGTGTGCTGAAGACCTGGGGGGCACGGGGGAAGGATTGCATGAAGGGGATTGTAGGCCTGGCAATGAGACGATATACGATAGAATGAATGTAAAACTAATGTTCTCCTATGTAAACTATCACATAATTCACAATAAAACATTTAAGAAAAAAAAAAAAACTAACTTAAATAATATATTTAGTCTAATTAAAGCATACAGTCAAAATAAATTTGTTTAAGCTAAAAACTGTAATTGACATGAGTCTGAACTTTTTAAATAACAAGTACATTTAAGCTAGAGTAAATTATAAGTTGGAAATTTGGCCTGCGGTTCTATTCTTAAAAGGTCACACAGCTTATTATTTAATGATGATATAAAATAAAAGACTAAAAAAATGATGTTACTAGCTTTCTAGTAATATGACACATGAATGGTAGGTATCCTCAGGAATCTGATAGTAAAACGACCAAAGATTCTGTTACAAATGCAAGTAAATGCTGTTCCACAACTCCGAATGTATTCATCTTTATATAATAAGAAATTTATACAATGCACTTTATTAACTTCTATTTCTAGATAAGCAATATTTATTCATGCTTAATATAATTTACATTTTCTTATGTCTGTAATATCTTCAGTTAATAAATGCCTACAAAACAAAATGAGTTCATTTATGCAGATATAAGGAATATCTACTTTGTCCCACGTACTGCTTAAGACACAAAATAATTAAATTCCAGATTTGCAATGTGGACAGAAAAAGCCACCAAAATACAAGAAATTGACAGACAAGTTGTGGACACCCATAGTGGACAGGTTTCATCTGAGCATCCAGGCAAAGATAGACAAGAAAGAGGGAAAGGCTGACTAGTTCTGAATGTTTACCAGCTGAAAACTTCATGCATAGCTATAGAACACTGTCAGTACCAGAATATTGAATATTGAAACAAGATGAAGACCACCGTAATATTGTCAGATATAATGCCAAAGATGAGCCCCTCAGGTTGGAAGACACTCAAAATACTACTGAGGAAGAGCTGCCTAATCAAATTAGATTGTTGTTGTTGTCAGGTGCCATCAAGTCGGAACCGACTCAAAGCGATCCCATGCACAGCAGAACGAAACAATATCCGATCCTGGGCCAACCTCACTACTGCTGCCACACTTGAGTCCATCAATGATGCCACCTGGCCGATCC
>NW_006408600.1:10355560-10370352 GCF_000296735.1 Chrysochloris asiatica
GTCCATTTTGACCTTTCCTTCTTTCTTGTCTTCTTAATGACTTTTTGCTCTCTTCATGTATGATGTTCTTGATGTCATCCCACAACTCTTCTAGTCTTCAGTCTTTAGTGTTTAATTCATCAAATCTGTTCTTCAGATGATCTCTAAATTCAGATTAGATTTGTAATACAAATGGAGTAAAACTTTTGAGACCTTCATTTTCTGATTGGTCACAAGTCAAAATGATGAGAAACAGCTACAAATACCCATTAATAATTGGAATATAGAATGTGAAAAGAATGAATCTAGGAAAATAAGGAGATGTTAAAAATTAAATGGAGCAACGCAAACATCGATATTCTAGAAGTTAGTGAGCCAGAATGGACTGGTATTGGATATTTTCAATCTGCTATTCACATAAATTCATCATTAAAAAGAACATTTCAAGACCTGTCTTGAAGTAGAACACTGTCTGGAATAGGATAATATCCATATGCCTACAAGGAAGATTCCACCATTCAGCTGTCAGTTTGTCATACTATAGTGGTTTGCATGTTGCTCGAATTCTGGAAGCTATGCCATGGGAATTTTCAATACCAACAGGGTTACCCACGGTGGACAGGTTTCAGCTGAGTTTCCAGAATAAGACAGATTAAAAAGAAGGAGAGACAGACTATTTCTGAATATTTAGTCACTGAAAACCTTATGAATAACAGTGGAACACTGTCAGCACCAGAATATTGAATACTGAAGCATGATGAAGAGCACCAGAATATTGTCAGATATAGTGCCAGAAGATGAGCCCCTCAGGTTGGAAGGCACTCAAAATGCATCTGGAGAAGAGCTGTCTTCTCAAAGAAGAGTTGACATTGATGATGTGAATGGAGTAAGACCCTCAGTACTGAAGAATTCTATCAACAAAATATTGACTGATGCAAAAGCATCAAAAGAAGTTGGAAGAAATAAATACAAAGAGTCACTGTACCAAAAAGGAATGGTTGATGTGGAACCATAGGTAGCATATGATGAAGAGCCAATTATCCTGAGGGAAGAAGTGCAAGGTACACTGAAGGCATTGGCCAAAAACAAAGCACCAGGAATAGATAGAATACAAATTGAAATCTTTCAGCAAACTGATGCAACACTGGAGGGACTCATTCATCTATGCCAAGAAAGTTTGAAGACAACTACCTGGTCAACTGACTGAGAGAGTATCATATTTGTGTCTATTCCAAAGAGAGGTGACTCAACAGAATGCGGAATTCATTGGATAATATCATTGATATACCATGCAAGTGAAGTTTTACTAAAGATAATCCAAAAATGGCTGCATCCATACATTGACAGAGAACTTCCAGAGGTTTAAGCCAGATTCAGAAGAGGCTGTAGAATGAGGGATATCATTGCTGATGTCTGATGGATCTTGGCTGAAAGCCAAGAATACCAGAAAGATGTTTGTTTAGCTGTGCTTTATTGACTATGGAAAGACTTTCGGTTGTGTGGGTCATGACAAGCTATGGACAATATTGCAAAGAATGTACATTCCAGAACACTTAATTGTGCTCACAGGGCACCAATAGGCAGTTGTTAAAGCAGAACAAGGGAAAAATGCATCGTTTAAAGTTAGAAAAGGTCTGTGACAAGGTTGTAGTCTTTCACCATACGTATTCAATCAGTATGCTCAGCAAATAATTAGAGAAGCTGGATTATGTGAAGAAAACATGTTATCAGGATGGAAGGAAGACTCATTAACAACCAGAAATATTCAGTGATACAACCTTGCTTTCTGATAGTGAAAAGGACATAAAGTACTTACTGATGAATATTAAAAACCACAGTCATCAGTATGGGTTGTATCTCAATGTAAAGAAAACAAAAATCTTTACCACTTGACCAACAAACAATATCCATATTAATGGAGAAAAGAATGAAGTTGTCAACCATCAACACGCATAGAAACATAAATCAAGAAATCAAATGATGTATTACATTGGGAAAATCTGCTGCACAAGACCTCTTTAAAGTATTGAAGAGCAAAGGTGTCGGTTTGAGGACTAAGGTGCACCGGACCCAAGCCATGGTATTTTCAATAACCTTATATGAATGTGAAAGTTGAACAGTGAATAAGGAAGACCTTATGCATTTGAGTTATTCTGTTGGAGGAGAATATTGAAAGTCCCAGGGACTACCTCCACCCCCCAAAAAAATCTGTGTTGGAAGAATTACTTCCAGAGTGCCCCTTGTAAGCTGAATGGCCAGACTTCATCTCTCATACTTCAGACCTGTTATCAGGAGGAGGCACCTGTCTCTGCTAAAGTGAAGAGTCAAATAAAAAGAGGAAAATTCTCAATGAAATGGATTGGTACAGTGACAACAGCAATGGACTCATTTATAGTAATGATTGTGAGGTTGGTGCAGGACCAGGCAGTGTTTTTTCCTATTGTGCATATGTTCTCTATGAGTCTGTACTGACTCGATGGCACCTAACGCCTACAATAACAACACAAGGAAGACCAATCAATACAATTATCATTCAAAATTATGCACCAACCATTAAAGCCAGTGATGTAGAAATTGAAGAATTCTACCAACTTCTACCTGAAATTATAAATTTCAATGTAAAAGAAACAAAAATCTTTATCACTGAACCAATAAATAACATCATGAAAAATGCAGAAAAGACTGAATTTGTGAAAACTTGATTTTACTTGGCCCCAATATCAACACTTATGGAAGCTGCAGTAAAAAATCAAACAATGTATTACAGTAGTCAGATCTGCTCTGAAAGACATCTTTAAAGTGCTCAAGAGTAAATATGTCAGTTTGAGGAGTAAGGTGCACCTGACCTACACCATTGTATTTTCAATAGCTTCATATACATGTAAACATTGGACAATGCATAATGAAGACTCTAGAAGAATTGATGCATGTTAGTAATGATGTTGGAGAAGAATATTTAAAGTACCATGGACTTCTGGAAGAACAAACTAATCTGTGTTGAAGGAATTACAGCCAGAATATTTTCTTGGAGGCCAGGAAGGTGAGATTTCATCTCTCACACTTAAGGAATATTATCAGGAGGTACCCGTCCCTGGAGAAGAACATCATGCTAGGTAAAGTAAAGGGTCCGTGAAAAAGAGAAGATCCCCAGAAAGATGGGTTGACACAGTTGTAGCAGCAATGGTCTCAAGCTTGACAGTGGTTGTGAGGATGGTGCTGGAATGGGCAGTGCTTTGTTTTGTTGCATATAAGGTTGCTATGAGTTGGAACTCATTCAATAGCACATGAAAACATCAGCAACACTATGGACCAAGTGCAAATCACACTTAAAAGACTTAGAAACACAAAGAACCAACCAGATTTTCAGAGATTTAAAAAATTTGATTAATGAAGGTGAAGAAATTAAGATTGAAGAAGTAAACAAGTTCAGTTTATCTAGAGCCTTGTATAACAGGGTAAAGATTTTGAGCTTTAGTTTTAAACTTTTACACTCTATCAGTTATAACGAATTTAAGAATATAATTTATAAAATTAGTGTGAATTAAGGCTAGATACCTTGATGAATTGTCTCTCACTTTATCCATTTTATTTCTTATGCCCACTGAGTTAATCAACTAATTATGTCTGTGAAAATTTATTAACTTATCTTCTTATTTACTTTTTTTTTTTTTGACTCTCAAACCATGTCCTGAGGTTTCCATTCAGATACCTCTGTATACAGAAATCTGGGACAAATAAACAAGTCACATTGTCACTTTTATTTTCTTTACATGTACAGCCTTGTGGGAGTTCTAGTCTGCAAAGTCAGTTTGAACCACAGGTTTAGCAGTTCAAGTTCACCAACTGCTCCTTGGAAACCCTATACAGGGTCGCTGCAGGTTAGAACTGACTCCATAGCACTTAACAACAACAGCACAACCTTTGGTAAAATTTCATTTACATAAAACATTGACTTCTCTGGAACAATTCACCCTTGAGATCTCTACAACTATGTAACCTTTCTATGATAGTGGTGATGGTGGTTATGTGCAGTGGAGTTGGTTCTGGCTCATAGTGAACCTGTATATGGTTTCTGAGGCTATAATTCTTTCTCTTGCAGAGCATGTGGTAGATTCAAACTGTCGACCTTGAGTTTAGCAACTCAACTCATAATCCACTACACTACAAAAGCTCCTTTCTTTCTATGATACTAATGTAATATCCATCCAAACACATTCTTGTCTAATCATAAAAAGAACGTTTGAAGTATTTAACTTAGAATGCTATTCTTCTACTGAAGATTCTGTTGCAATGGACAATAAATAAATTCAAATTCGTTTCACAGAAGATACAGAATTAATTAGATCATGACTTGGGAAGTATAGAATGAACTGGCCTCAGGCAGATCTAGATACTAAGACTCAATAGCTGGCAGCTGGCTTCCATCCTACCCTACCTCTTCTTCCTAATAAATTTGCTTCTTTCTCTCTTTGTGCAATTAAATTTGCTGGAAGCAGACAGAGATTTGTTAAGGACAGCTCCAGGGTTGCACCCTCCATGTTGGGAAGGACATAGAAGAAAACAGGATTCTCTTTCTTTGCCCTCACATTTAATTCTAGAGAAGAAATGTCCAAATGATTAATCTTGTATTGTGTCTAGATTACATTTTGACTTTTCTATATCTGTGGTTATGAATTTCTGAAAAAAATTAAAATGCACACACATGTACTCACATATGCAAATATACATTCACACACAATTCACATTGTATTGAAACCTAGGTTGTAAACAAAAATTTCACAATTGCTTGTAAGAAAATGAGAGAATAAATTTACTTTTATTTCAATTTCTGTAAGTTTAAATAAATGGACTCTTCAGAAAGTACCACAGGCATTTAACAACAACACCAACATGCCTTAAATTTTTATTCTAATTTGTACTCTTAAAATTGGATTCACATTATCATAATTATCTCTAGACCAATGATCCTTTACGTACATCTAGAGTTTTCTAAGAAATTCAGTCCAAAGTGCTTTAGGGAATAGGATACAATGAAGAAAACAAGAGCCTTCACCATTTATTAAGTATTTATCTTCTATGGGACAGACAGTAGGCAAAGAACCAAAAAATAAAATAATTTCATATAGTAATAAGACAGTGAAAAAGTAAAGGTAAGACAGCGGATTTAAAGAAGACAGCTATGTGAAAAGCGAAAGACAGAACATTCAGACAGAAGAGTACATAAACTTCAAAGAAAATGTTTGATTTTTTTTTTTTTAAAGGCAAGGAAAAATGTCTAATTTATTTGGTATGTAATAAGTTGGATTGTGAGATCTTAAGTAAATGAGAAGTGGGACCAGATCAAGGAATGTAATTTCATTATATATATATATATATATATATATATATATATATATATATATATATATATAATCAGAGGCCACTAGAGGATGTTGTACCACAAAGAGAAATATGGTTTAATTTTAAAGCACCACTTTGAAGAATAAACAATGAGCAGTTAAGAATAGAATTAGAAAGACCACTTGGGAAACTTTTGCTGTAAATCAAATGAGAGATAATGTTGGCCTACTTGCTCAGAATAGAGTGACAGAGTGGAAGTTCAAGAAAGCATTTAAATTTGAGATAGATTTTGAAGGTAGGAGCAACACAATGTACTGAGGAGTTGGATGAAGAAAGGCAAAGAGGAACAAAACCAAGTCATAGGTGCTTAGCTTAAAACATGATGTGTAAGAAGAAACAGAAGCAATAATTTAGCTTGTTTACACATAAATTTAACCTGTGGCTATCATTTTATTCTAAGAGTAAAGAAAGAAACAAATTCCTCTAAGAATGGCTTGGTATGGCACTGTGGGTTAATGCACTGGGCTGCAAGGTCGGTTTAAACTACAAGATCGGTGGTTCAAGCTCACCAGGTACTCATTGAAAACCCTATACAGGGTTGCTATGAGTCAGAACTGACTCAATGACACTTAACAACAACAACAACAAAATTGTAATTATACATAGAAAAACAAAGTTTGTGAAATGATCATTGCTAGTACTTCACTCAAGAATTACAACGATCAAACTGTTCTTGAAAATTCTGTTTTTGGTGTGAAGAACTCAGAAATAGTGTTTCAGAACCCCTTTTTTTTCTCCAACTGTTCATTGCTGCTTTGATTAAGAGTGATTATTTCTGAATTTTGAGTATGTGATGATTATTTTTCACTGAATTATTTAATTAGAATCTCACTAATTTTTCTACAAATACATTCTTATAGTTTAATATCTCAAGAGTATAGTAATTTACAAGCTTTCCATTTTGTAGTAACCTCTGGTCGCTTTAATTAGAATATTTGTGTGAAAGAAAACTCAGATTTTTAGACTGAAAAAAATCTGTATATAGGAAAAGTGTCCTAGATAAAATTAACTCTGTTTTTGTTGTTTTTAAGTGCCATCAAGTCAATTCAAACTCATAAGGACCCTGTAAGTTTTCTGAGGAGTGGCTGGTGAGTTTGAACCACAAAACTTGTGGTCCAAACTGACCTTGTGGTCTAGCACATTATCCTGCAGCACCACACCAGGAATCCAATCCACCCCTAGAAATCTTATAAGAAAAACTTCCTAAGCCATCTGACATATGCCAAGCTCTGAACACAATGGATGCCATTTTGTTTAAATTTTTATTTATAAAATTCGATCTCAAGAATCTTCATTTCAAACGTTTCTCAATGAACGGTTGTTGTGAATCACAATCTAAACAGTGGATCTTCCTGCATGTGTGGCCAATGGTTTGGCCACTCAATTACTAAAATGTAAATCATCACAATTATCGAAAGTTAATATCTCTAATTAAAAGATTACAACCCTGACACACACTGAGCAAATAATCCCAGAAACTGGATTATATGAAGGCATCAGAATTGGAGGGAGACCTATTAACAATCTGCGGTATGCAAATGATACAATCTTGCTTGCTGAGAGTAAAGAGGACTTAAAATACTTACAGATGGAGCTAAAAGATCACAAACTTCAGTATGAGTTACATCTCAATGTCAGAAAAAAAAAATCTTCACCACTGGACCAATAAATAACATCATGGCAAAAACGGAGAAAAGATTGAAGCAGTCAAAGACTTTAGTTTGCTAGGATCTGCTATCAACACTCATTGAAGCAGCAATCAAGAAATCTAGTCTGCTGAACAAAACCTCTTTAAAGTGTTCAAAACAAAGACGTCAGTTTGAAGACTAAGGTTTGCCTTACCCAAGTAACAATATTTTCAATAGTTTTGTATGCATTGTTAGACAATGAATAAAGAAGATTGTAGAAGAATTGATGGATATGAGTTATCGTGCTGGACTAGAATATTAAAAGTACCATTCAATGCTAGAATAACAAACAAATTATGTTGGAAGAAGTACAGCCAGAATGTTCCTTAGAAGCAAGAATGGAAAGCCTTTGTAATTTGTACATGTTATCTGGAGGAAACATTACATGGAGAAGGACATCATGCTAGGTAAACTTCAGGGTCAGCAAAAAAAAAAAAAAAAAAAAAGGAAGACCCTCAACAAGAAGGGTTGGCACAGTGGCAACAGAAATGGTTGCCAATTATGAAGATGGCACAGAGCCAACTCAATGGCACCTAAAAACAAGAACAATGTCTCTAATGTAAATTTAGACCAAAATAAAAATAATGCAACCCTTTAGGTAATTTGGGTGATTCATCTATTTTTATTTATTTGTATCATCTGCATCTATTATGATGAACATAATAAATGAACAACATTGAACAAGGATGTATTTGAAACACACGGACACATTGAATGCTACTGAATATTTAAATCTGTTCATCATTGGCTCCAATTCATAACAGTTTGGCAGTTTTGAATATAGCTGGAAAAGCTACAATCTTTTTGCCCAGTGAATAGAAAACTTATGTTCATACAAAAACTCATACACAAAACTTTATAGTAGCTTTAATCATAATCTCCCCAAACTGCATACTGTTAAGGTACCCTTAAACAGTTGTTACTGTGATACATACACACACTATCACACCACTCTTAATAATTGACCACAATCCCGTTATAAGTCTGTCCCACTGTGGTGATTCACATGTTGCTGTGATGCTGGAAACTATGCCATTGATATTTTGAATGCCAGTAGGATCACCCATGGTGGACAGGTTTCAGCTGATCTGCTTGATTAAGGCAGATTCCATAGAAGGAGTGGTGGACTACTTCTCAATGCTTAGCATCAGAAAACTTTATGAACACCAGTGAAACAAGTCGTATAACCCCATAATGTTGAATCTTGAAACATGATGAATAGCCAGTAATATTGTCAGATATAGTCACCAGAAGATGAGCCTCTCTTTTGGCAGGACCTCAAAATATGCAAAAGCTGCCTCCTTATAATAGAGTTGACCATGATGTTGCTAATGAAGTAAAGCCTTTGGGACTGTCATTTGCTGATATGACCCAATCTACTGGGAAAGAGCTGCCTCCTCAAAGTAGACTTGACCATGATACCACAAATGAAGTAGAGCCCTCGGAACATTAATTTGCTGATAAGACACAACTGAAATAAGAAGAACAGCCATAAACATCAATGAATAATTGCAACATGTAGTGTACAAAGTAAAATTAGGAAAATTGGAAGTTGTTAAAAATGAAATGGAATAAATAAAATTCATATCCTAGGTGGTACTGAACTGATAGGGGCTGATATTGGCAATTTTTAATCTGACAATCATATGGTTTACTATGCTGGGAATAACAAATTAAAGAGGAATGGCATCACATTCACCATCAAAAAGAATATTTCAAGATCTGTCTTGAAGTATAATATAGTCTGTTATAGGATAATATCCATATGCCTACAAGCAAGACCAGTTGATACAATTATCACTCAAATATATGCACCACCACTAAATCCAGTACTGATAAAATTGAATAATTGTACACATTTCTTCAGTCTGAAATTGATAAAATATGCAATCAAAATGCATTGATAATTACTGGTGATCGGAATGCAAAGGTTGGAAACAAAGCTGAAGGCTCAGTAGTTGGAAAATACGGCCTTGGTGACAGAAATGATGCTGGAGATCAAATGACTAACCTTTGCAAGACCAATGACTTATTCAGTGCAAATACATTTTTTAAAAAATATAAAAGATGATTATATACATTGATTTAATCAGATGAAATACAATTCACTACATCTATGGACAAAAAAAATTCAAAGATCAGTTTGAGAAGATAAAGCCAAATATTACAACAAAATGTGCAAAGATCTAGAGTCAGAAAACCAAAAAGGAAGAACACGCTTAGCATTACTCAACCTGGGGGAACTGAAGAAAAATTAAAGCCTCAGCTTTCGTTATTGAAAGATTCTCTGGACAAATTATTGAATGATGCAGAAAACCTCAAAAAAAAGATGGAAGGAATCAGAGTCACTGTACCAAAAGGAAATGGTTGATGTTCAACCATTTCAAGAGATAGCATACCATCAAGAGCCAATAATACTGAAGGAAGAAGCCCAAAGTGCATTGAAGTATTGGCAAAGAACAAGGCACCAGGAATTGATGGAATAAAAATTGAAATCTTTCAAGAAAGTGAGGCGGCACAGAAGACACTCACTCATCTATGCCAAGAAATTTGGAAGACAACTACCTGGCCTACTGATTGAAAGAGATCCATATTGGTACCCATTCCAAAGAGAGTTGACCAAAAGGAATGCGGAAATTGTCGGATAATATCTTAGATAGCCCATGCAAATAAAGTTTTATTAAAAGTAATACAGAAATGGCTAAAAGCATACATTAACAGAGAACTTCCAGAGGTTCAAGCCAGATTCAGAAGAGGCCATAGAATGAGGGGTATCGTTGCTGATGTATGCAGAGACTATCAGAAAGATGTTTACCTGTGCTTTATTGACTACGCAAAGGCTTTCGATTGTGTGGATCATGACAAGCTATGGACAACATTGCGAAGTATGAGTATTCCTCAACACTTAGTTGTACTCATCAGGAATCTGTACATGGACCAAGAAGCAGTTGTTCGAACAGAGCATGGGAACACTGAATGTTTTAAAATTAAGAAAGGTGTGCAACAGGGTTGTATTCTTTCACCATACTTATTCAACCTGTATGCTGAGCAAATAATCTGAGAAGCTGGGTTATATGAAGAAAAACATAGCATTAAGATTGGTGGAAGACTCATTAACAACCTGTGATATGTAGGTGATACAACCTTGTTTGTTGATCATGAAGAAGACTTAAAATATTTACTGATGAAGATCAAAGAGCACAGCCTTTCATATGGATTGCATCTCAATGTAAAGAAAACAAAAATCATCACCACTGGAACAATAAACAACATTCTTATCAACAGAGAAAAGATTGAAGTTGTCCAGGACTTCACTCTTGGATTAACTATCAACACTTACAGAAGCAGCAGTCAAGAAATCAAACAACATATTGCATTAGGCAAATCTGCTGCACAAGACCTTTTTAAAGTGTTGAAGAGCAAAGATGTCAGCTTAAGGACTAAGGTGCACCTGGCCCAAGCCATGGTATTTTCAATAACCTCATATGCATGCGAGAGTGGGACAGTGAATAAGGAAGACTGTAGAAGAATTAATGCTTTTGAGTTATGGTGTTGGAGGAGAATATTGAAAGTGCCATGGGCTGCCACTAGAACCAACAGATCTGTGTTAGAAGAAGTGCAGCCAGAGTGCTCCTTGGAGGCCAGGATGGCCAAACTTCAACTCTCATACTTCAGACATATTGTCAGGAGGGACCAGTCACTGTAGAAGGATATCATGTTTGGTAAAGTGGAAGGTCAGAGAAAATGAGGAGGACCCCCAGTGAGATGGATTGGCCAAATGACAGCATTGATGGTCTCAAGCATGGCAATGATAGTGAGGTTGGTCCAGGATCACAAAGTGTTTTGTTCTGCTGTGCATAAGGTTGCTATGAATCATAACCAACTTGATGGCACCTAACAGCAACAACATAAGGAGCTCTGGTAGCATAGTGGTTATGAATCGGGCTGCGAGATGCTAGATCAGCAGTTCAAAACTACCAGCTGTTCTGTGGGAGAAAGATGAGGCGTTCTGCTCCCATAAAGATTTACAGCCTTGGAAACCCTGTACAGGGTTGCTATGAGTCAGAACTAACTCTATGGCACATAACCACCACCACCAACAACAACATCTGTGGAAAGAGATTATGGAAAACTCCATATCATCAGCCAAAACAAGGCCAGGGGCAGAACTGCTCTATTCAGGGTGAAGATGAAGTAAATTACCAGTCCATGAGAGTCAAAATATGACCTTGAATATATACCACCTGATTGTAAAGACCGTCTTAAGAACAGATTTTATGCATTAAACACTAAAGACTGAAGATGAGAATTGTGGGATGACATCAAGAACATCATACAGGAAGAAAGCAAATGGTCATCAAGAAAGCAAGAAAAGACCAAAATGGATGCCTGAAGACACTCTGAAATGTGCTGTCCCGTGCGGAGATACTAAAGCAAGTGGCAGTAATGAGGAGGTAAAAGAGCTCAATAAGACCATGTCAGAGAGCAGCTCAAGAAAACAAAGTCAAATATTATAATGAAATGTGTAAAGACCTAGAATTAGAAAGCTGAAAGGGAAGAACATGCTCAGCATTTCTCAAGTTGGGTAAAGTGAAGAAAAAATTCAAGCCTTTGACTTGAAATACAGTAGGATTCTTTGGGAAGCTATAGAAAGATGCAGAAAGTAACAAAGGAAGATGAAAGGAATATACAGAGTCACAACATTTCTTTGTGTAGTAAAAAGAAATGGTTGATGTTCAACCATTTAAAGAGGTGGCATAAGATCAAGAGCTAATAGTACTGAAGGAAGAAGTCCAAGGTATACTAAAGGCATTGGCAAAGAACAAGGCCCTAGGAATTGATGGAATACTGTAGTGCTTTGAATTTATTTGATGTGGGTTTTCTATCCAAAGTCTTCTTAATTCTCACCAAGTAATTGGATGGGGCCATGAAAATAACATATATAGGACTCTCAGAATGGAATTGATTACTTTTGTCCTCCAGCTATGTTTAAATGTAGCTATCTAAAAGCAGAGATGGACCATCAAGAAGGAAGAATATGAGTGAAGCTAAGAAACATCTAGCTTAGGGCTCTAGACCCATGGACTAAGAAAATTTGCATGACTATGGGCAGGAGACTGGTTTGAAGAATGTGCCCTTTGGGCATTCACAGACTGGCTAAAGAATTTTTGCAACACTTCTGAGAGCAGGGCAGAATCCAAGAGACAACATGGCTGGGAGGCCAAAGACAAAAGTCAGGCATGCCTGCAGTAGAGCAGACGCAAGGCATTCCTAACTGGAGAACTGCTGTGTTCTGAGTTGATCTTGATCCTGAATTGTATCCTGTTCACTTCCTTAATAAACCCCATAATCACGAATTTTGGTGAGTTTTTTTTGTGGCCATTGCTATGGATAATCAAAACCAGATATGAACCAGAGAAATCTGTGGAATGCACAATTGGTGTTAGAATAGGGTAAAGAAGGTTGTAGGCTGGAAGCATGTCTGAACTACACTTCACAGAAATTGGCTTATGGCTGATTTTGAGCTTGATTATCCTTCCCCCTTTTGAAGCCAGGGAAAGTCAAACATAACTCCTATTTGGTTTTAGCAAATACAAGTTGAAATCTTTCAACAAACTGATGCAGCACTGGAGGAAGATAGCTACCTGACAAACTAATCCATTTTGTGTCTATTACAAAGAGAGGTGACTCAATGGAATTCAGAGATCATCAGATAATATCATTATATTTTCTGTGACATTCCCACCAAACATGTATGTACTTGTACTCCTTCCCAACTGGAAACAATGAGAGTTGGTTAAAATAACTGTTCCTATATGCATTAGAATTAGCTCTAGTGGTTATGAATCGGGCTGCGAACCTCAAGGTCAGCATTTCGAAACTACCAGCTGTTCCATGGGAGAAAAATGAGGCTTTCTGCTCCCATAAAGATTTACATCCTCGGAAATCCTGTACAGGATCTCTATGAGTCGGTTCTGACTCCACAGCACAAAACCACCAACCACCACCATCATATGCATTAGAGGAGTCCTGGTGTGGCACTGTGGGCTAATGCACCAGACTGAAAACCATCTGAACTCTAAGTTCAAGCTCACTAGATGCTTCTCGGAAACCCAATACAGGGTCGCTATGAGTTGGAACCAACTCAACAGCACTTTACAACAACAACAACATATGCATTATACACTTATACACAGAAATATGATTCAATAAAATTTACAGCAACACATATACAATCATCTGATATTTCTATGAGCTTTCTGAACATTTTGAAGATTACTTTAAGTTAATAATCTATTAATATTGAAATGCTATTTTGGTTTTATAACAATTCAGAAGAAGTTCCTCTGCTTAGGAGGTATAATCCCTGCTGTGTCCAAAGGCTACTAGCAGGGAAAATATGTGAAAGTTTTTAATATAACAGAGTCCCGGTAAATATCAGATCTCTATTCCTACTTAGATTAAAGAGCAAGATATTTTACTTTCATCCTTTTTGATTCTGGTTTTGTTCCATGTAGTCAGACAAGCTTTCATGCCCGGTGAGAACTATGTGGAGTGTGAATGAAAATAAAGGTGGTTGGACAAAAACATGAATTGGGATAACTCTTACATTTACAATGAGTTTGTTAATAAGGTTTTCTTAATATTTAATTTATTAGTTTTCTTTCCCATTTTAATGACAAAAATACAAAAAGAAAACATCCTCTAAATATCTTTAAATATAAATGAATTAATTGTTGAAACTCACTCTATCAACTTCAAGGACCATACATAAAAACCTTTTATATATACCAAAAGGGAAGAAGTGGCTTTCTCTTCATAAAAACAAAACAAACAAGCAAACAGACAAAAAGACAAAGCACACACACACAAAAGTATTGGACACTCACTCAAAGCAAATTCAGACATATATTTACAAATAACTTTCTCATTTTACAAATTCTTGCTAAATGTTTGTTATGGATTATATCATGTCCCCCCAAAATGCTGTTGTTGCTGTTAAGTGCTGTCGAGTCAGCTCCGACTTGTAGTGACCCAGTATAGGATTTCTGAGGAGCGGCTGATGGGTTTGAACCACTGAAGTTGTGGCTCAAACCAACCTTGCCATCCAGTGCATTATCTTGCAGCACCACACCAGGACTCCAGCTAAAGTTATAATCCCATTTGGGGGTGGGTTTTCTTTGTAACTTGAAGAGCTCATGTTAGTGTTGCTGCTGCTGCTGCTGTTCCTGCCAAGTGTCGTGGAGTAAATTCCACCTCATTGAATCCTGTATAAACTTTCATAAAAGAGGCAGGTGGGTTTAAGCTGCAGACCTTGTGGCTAGCAGTCCAGTGCTTATCTTATAGGTCACACCAGGACTCTATGTCACTGTAGGGTGTGTTTTATGGCAATCAGCACTGAGATATAAACAAAGCAGATTAAAACAGAATTGGAAGGAGAGATGACTGAAGATAAATGCCAAGCCACATGGAAATCACCAAAAATACAAAAACAGACATGGACATTCCCCGGAGCTCAAAGAGAGAGAAAACCATTCTTCAATCCCAAATGTTGTGAGTTAAAATTCTGGCAATTGTTGTGGTTGTTGTTAGGTGGGTGCTATTGAATCAATACTGACTCACAGCAACCCTATGCGTTGTTGTTGTTGTTGTTGTCAGGTGCCATCGAGTCGGAACCGACTCATAGCGACCCCATGCACAGCAGAATGAAACAATGTCCGATCC
>NW_006408600.1:10371282-10376968 GCF_000296735.1 Chrysochloris asiatica
AGGTACAGATTTCTTAGAAGTACAATTAAGTGTTCTGGAATACTCATACTTCTCAATGTTGTCCATAGCTTGTCATGATCCACACAATCGAAGGCCTTTGCATAGTCAATAAAGCACAGGTAAACATCCTTCTGATATTCTACTGCCTGGTCCTGCACCCACCTCACAATTGTTGCTACATTTGAGCCAACCACTATTGCCACTGTGTCAATCAATGTTGCTGAGGGTCTTCCTCTTTTTCTGAGACCATCCATTTATCATGATATCCATTTCCAGAGACTGGTCCCTCCAGATAATATATCCAAAGTACAAGAGACGAAGTCTGGCCATCTTGGTTTCCAATGAGTATTCTGGCCCTATTTCTTTCAATACATATTGATTTGTTCTTTTGGCAGTCTATGGTACTTTTAACTTTCTCTTCCACCACCATAACTCAAATGCATCAGTTTTTCTATGGCCTTCCATATTCACTGTCCAACTTTCACATGCATATGAGGTTATTGAAAATCCCATGGCTTGGGCCAGGCATACCTTAGTCCTCAAACTAACACCTTTGCTCTTCAACATTTTATAAAGAGGTAGTGTACAGCAGATATGCCTATATGTCATCTGATTTCTTGACTGCTGCTTCCATGAGTGTTGACTATTGACCCAAGCAAAATGAAGTCTTTGACAACTTCAATCTTTTTTCCATTTATTCTGATGGTATGTATCAGTCCAATGGTGAGGACTTTTGTTTTCTTTACGTTGAGGTGCAACCTATATTGAATGTTTGGTCTTTGATCTTCATCAATAAGCATTTTAAGTCCTCTTAATTTTTAGCAAACAAGATTGTATCATCTGCGTATTACATATGCTAATGAATTTCCATCCTAGTCTGATACCACATTTTTCTTCATATAATCCAAATTCTTGGATTATTTGTTCAGCATACAGGTTGAATAAGTATAGTGAAAGAATGCAAACCTAGCATACATCTTTCCTAAATTTAAACCATTTAATGTTCCTTTGTTCCATTCAAACAACTGCCTCCTTATCTATGTACAGATGCCTTAGGAGCACAATTATATGTGTTCTGGAATACTTATTGTCCACAATGCTTTACATAGTTTGTCATGATCCACATAATCAAAAACCTTTGCCTAGTCAATAAAACATAGATTAACATCTTTCTGGTAGTCTCTGCTTTCTGCCCAGATCCATCTGACATCAGCAATGATATCCCTCATTCCATATCCTCTTCTGAATCCAGCTTGAACCCCTGGAAGTTCTCTGTCAATGTATGGTTGCAACCATTTTTTAATTATCTTTAGCAAAATTTTGCTTGAATGGGATATTAATGATATTTTCCTATGATTTCCACATTCAATTGAGTCACCTCTCTTGGGAAATGGCACAAATATGGATCTCTTCCAGTCAGTTGTACAGGTAGTTGTCTTCCAAATTTCTTGAAATAGATGAGTGAGTGCCACCAGTGCTGCATCAGTTTGTTGAAAGATTTCAATTTGTATTCCATCAATTCCAGGCACCTAGTTCTTTGCCAATGCCTTCAATGCACCTTGGACTTTTTCTTTCAGGATCATTGCCTCATGATCATATTCTACCTTTTGAAATGGTTGAACTGCAATGACTTTGCGTATCCTTCAACTTAAGAAATGCTGAATGTGTTCTTCCCTTCTGGTCTTCGGTCTTTAGTGTCTAATGTATCATACAGATGATCTCTAACATAAGGTGGAATATGTTCAAGATCATATTTTGGCTCTTGTGGACTTGTTTTAATTTTCTTCAGCTTCAACCTGAACTTGCACATAAACAATAGATGCTCTGTTCCACAGTCTGCCCATGACCTTGTTTTGACTGATGCTATGGATGATTTCTACTGTCTCTTTTCACAGATGTAGTCAATTTGATTTCTGTGTATTCCATCTGCTGATGTCAATGTAGATAGCCATCTTTTATATTGTTTTAAAATAAAAAAGGTATTTGCAATGAAGACTCATTGGTCTTGCAAAATTCTATCATGTGATTTCCAGCATCATTTCTATCATCAAGATCATATTTTCCAACTACTGACCCTTCCTCTTTGTTTCCAACCTTTTCATTCCAACTGCGAGTAATTATCAATACATCTTGATTGCAAGTTTGATCAATTTTAAACTGAAGAAGTTGGTAGAATTCTTCAGTTTCATCATAACTGGCTTTAGTGGTAGGTGCATAAATTTGAATAACATAGTTGCATTAACTAGTGTTCCTTGTTGTTGTTGTTAAGTGCCGTCGAGTAGATTCTGACCCATAATTACCTGTATAGGGTTTCCAAGGAACAGCTGGTGAGCTTGAACTGCCAACCTTGCAATTCAAATGGCTTCCTTGTAGGTATAGGATATAATTCTATCACAGACAGCATTGCACTTCAAGACAGAACTTGATATATTCTTTTTGATGATTAATGCGATGCAGTTTCTCCTCAATTTGTCATTCCAGGCATAGAAAACATGTAACTGTCAGATTTAAAATGACCAAATCCAGTTCATTTCAACTCACTAATGTCTAAGATATTGATGTTTATGCATTTCATTTAATTTTGACAATTTCAATTTTCCTTGATTCATACTTCGTACATTCTGTTTCAATTATAAATGGATGTTAACAGCTGTTTCTCTTCATTTTGAATTGTGCAAACGAAGGTTCCATAGGCTTCACTCCATTAGTGTCATTACAATCAATTCTATTTTGAGGAGGAATTTTCTGGCACTATATCTAATAATATTCTGTTGCTCTTCACAATGTTTCAATATTCAGTATTCCGGTGCTGACAGTGCTCTGCTGTTGTTCATAAGGTTTTCAGTGACTACATATTCAGGAGTAGTCTGTCTCTCCTTCTTCCTAGTCTTCTTCTGGAAGCTCAACGGAAACTTGTCTACTGTGGGTGACCCTGCTGGTATTTGAAATACCGTGTCATAGCTTCCAACATCACAGCAATCCACAAGCCAACACAGTACAACAAACTGACAGTCGAGTGGTGGTTGGCCTCTTAAGCTGTGAGAAAATAAATTTCTGTTTATTTAAGCTACCCACTTGTTGTATATCTGTTATAGCAGTACTAATTAATAAGACAATGTCTGAATGCTCTTTTTTCTAGTTGTTTTTTGCTAGTTTGCTTTTGCACTGTCAAAAATTTACTTTCCAGGATTCATAGCGTGATAGAGCAGATAATCAACTTCAGAAAATCTTTCCTAAAAGGGGAGCATTTTTGTTTTTCTGGGTTTGGCATATATCTTTTAAACTTCCTTCATTTCTTTCCTTTGGTCTACAGAGAAATGGAAGCATATGCTCAGTTTCAGCAAATACCCCCAAATTTCAAAATAGTTGTGCCACCAGCAATTTAATGTTTCAGTTTCTCTATTGTTGTTGTTGTTAATTGCCATCGAGCAAGTTCTGACACATAGCCACTCTGCATATCCCTTGGACTAAATGGTATTAGCAGACTTTGGTGTTATAAACGGTTAACTTGACTGTTAACCATAAGATCATAGTTGAAGTTCATCCAGAGTCATTTAGAAGAAAGACCTGGAAACCTACTTTTGAAACTTCAGCCATTGAAAACACTATTGGGTTACCATGAGATTTAAATGGTCAACAAGTTTTTCCTCTTTGTTTTTAATGATTTGTGGTGCTGTGGGGTGAGAACAGGACTGCTAGCTATAAGGACTGTAGTTGAAACTCACCAGATACTCTCTTAAACCCTAGAAAGGGCCACTGTAAGTCAGGGCTGACTTGATGGCACACAACAACACAACATGTTTAGTTTTTTAATTGTAACAATTCTGGTGATTTCAACTCCTGGATATCACATGTCTGCAGAGTAGAGCTGCTTCATACAGTTTACAAGGCTATGACTTTTCAGAAGCAGATCACCAAGTCTGTCTTCTAAGACATTCCTTGTTGTGGTTGTTAAGTGTTGTCAAGTCATTTCCAACCCATAGCAACCCTGTGTAGGGTTTCCAAGGAGTGATTGGTAAGCTTGAAAAACTGACCTTGCAGTTCAAACTGACTTTGCAGTCAAGTGCATTAACCCACAACACCACTCCAGGACTCCCTGGTTGAACCCAAATCCCCAACCTTTAGGCTAGTAACCAAGCACTTAACCCTTCATGCCACCAAGTGACTCCTATTCTGTTCCTTATATACTAATAAAACCTTATGATGTTACTTTTTATTTTTCAAATGGCTAACAATGTTTTTGAGGTACAGACTTTTCTTTTAGAAAATATTTTCTTTCTTTTTAAAATGCCTGCTCAATGCTTTTTTCCATTCTAAAAATTGGGCTATTAAATTTTTTTGCTGTTAATTTTTAAGCGTTGATTGTGTATTGGGAGTGTTGTTGTTGTTATGTACTGTGGAGTCGTTTCCGACTCATAGTGACCCTGCACAGGGTTTCCAAGGCTGTAAATCTTTATGGGAGTAGAACACCTGATCTTTCTCCCATGGAACCACTGGTAGTTTCGAACTGCCGACCTTGAGGTTCGCAGTCCGACTCATAACCACTACACTACCAAAGCTCCTTGTATTGGGAATATGAATTATTTAAAATATAATCTATTGCAAATACAGTCTTTCTCTTTATGATCACTTTTTAATGATAACATAATCATATTATAATTAATTCAACTTTAATAATCTTGCCCTTTATCATTAACGTTCCTTTACATGTTTGAAAAACTTAGCATATCCAAAGATTGTACTTTTCTTTCAAAATCTGTATTATCATATTTAAATCTACAATCCAGTATAAATTACTGTGTTTTGTGTATGACTTGATTTAGAGGTGAAAGCTCTTTTTGTCCATGTTATTCTTAGATACTCTACAATCAGTTCTATATACATCGTGACCTTATGTAGAACATAACAAAACATTGCCTGGTCCTGTGCCATCCTCACAATAGTTGTCATATTTGAGCCAGTGTCACAGTAACTGTGTCAGTTAGTTCATCTTGTTGAGAGGCTTCTTCATTTTAACTGACCCTCTACTTTACCAATTATGATGTCGTTTTCCAAGAACTGGACCTTCCTGAGGATATATCCAAAGTATGTCATTATCCTCGCTGCTAGCTATATGTTTCTATGACAGATTTGTTTGTTTTTCTGATAACCCATGATATAGTCAATATTCTTCACCGCTACTATAATATGAAAGTAGCAATTCTTCAGCACTCCTCCTTATACACGGTCCAGCTTTCCTATACACACGAAACAATTGAAGATCCCACATTGTGGGTCAGGTGTACTTTAATTTTCAGAGTGACTTCTTCACTTTTTAACATTCTAGATGTGGTCAAGTGCCATTGAGTTACTTCTGACTCATAGTGACCTTGCAGTGTTTCCAAAGAGTGGCTGGTGAGCTTGAACTGCTGATCTTGCCATTCAAACTGACTTTTCAATCCAGCACATTAGCCCGCAGCACCACACCAGGAATCATTAACACTCTAAAGAGATATCATTTTTCCATATGAATATCCAGTTTCCCTTCTCTGTAGAATCATGGACCTTTAAAAACTGGTAGCTTTGGTTGTTCCCTGATGACTTTAAAGAATGTTTATTGCATTTTTATAGTTTATCATTGCTTATGAGGACAGAATTTAATGAAATCAGACAATTTTTTAAATATTAGGAAGTAGGTGTCATATAT
>NW_006408600.1:10377223-10399101 GCF_000296735.1 Chrysochloris asiatica
ACAGGGTTTCCGAGGCTGTAAATCTTTACAGAAGCAGAACATCTCATCTTTCTCCTGTGGAACTGCTGGTAGTTTCGCACTGCCGACCTTCAGGTTAGCAGCCTGATTTGTAACCACTACTCTACCAGAGCTCCTTGGGGTGGTATACTGGACTGTTATTGGCAAAGTCAGAGGTTCAAACCCACGAGTCACTCCTGAGAATTCCTATAAAGCATTGTTATGAGTTGAAACTGTCTCTATAGCACTTAATATTAATAACACACACATATATGTACATATTTTAATAACAACCTTTTTAAAGTGTTGAAGAGCAAAGATATCAGCTTGAGGACTAAGGTACACCTGATCCAACCTTGTGGTTCATATCAACTTTTCAGGACAATGCATTAACACATAGCACCACAACAGGACTCCTTCATAATAATACTCCCATCTATTTTATACTCTGGTAGCGTAGTGGTTACGAATCGGGCTGCGAACCTTAAGGTCAGCAGTTCGAAACTACCAGCCGCTCCGAGGGAGAAAGATGAGGCTTTCTACTCCCGTAAGGATTTACACCCTTGGAAACCCTGTACAGGGTTGCTATGGGTCGGAACCGACTCAACGGCACTTAACAACAACAACAACACTAGCAGAGCTCCTTTAGCATATGGATATTATTGTATCACAGAGAGCATCATACTTCAAGGTAGTCTTGTAATGATCTTTTTGATGATGAATGTAATACCATTCCTCTTCAATTTGTCATTCCCAGAATAGTAAAGAATATGATTGTCAGATTTAAAATTGCAATAATAGTCCATTTCAGCTCACTAATGCCTAGAATGTCAATGTTTATGCATTTCATTTAATTTTTGACAACTTCGAATTTTACTAAATTCATATTTCATACATTCCATACTCCAGTTATTAATGGATGATTCCAACTGTTTCTGTTTCTCCTCATTTTGAGTTGTGTCCAATCAGCAAATGAAGATCCTGAAAACTATTTCATTTGTGTTATCATGGTCAACTCTAATGGCAGTTCTTTCCCAGTCACATTTTGCTATCCTTCATGGTGGTCTCATCTTCTGGCACTATATCTGACAATATTCTGGCACTATTCATCATGTTGCAATATTTAATATTCTGGTGTTATCTAACAGTGTTTTACCAGTATTTATAAGATTTTCGGTGGGTATTCAGAAATAGTCCCCTCACCTTTTCCCAATTCTTAGTCTGGAAGCTCAGCTGAAATCTATTCACCATGGGTGACCATGCCAGTATTCAAAAAAGCTTTCAGCATCACAGAAAACATGCAAGTCACTACAGTGTGACAAACTGACAGACAAGTGGGGCTATATGCATATTATTTTTCATGATAAGCTGTACAAAAGTTGTTAAATTTATAAATACATATTATTTTATTGTATATATATTTAATGTGTAAATTTTTAAATTCTGCAACTTTTGAACAGTTTACCATCAAAAAAATGGAAGAAAAATATTAACATAAGAAAGGTTTATTAATGCTTAAAATGAAGAAGAGTAGCTGTAATGTTGTGGGTGTAAAGATAATACTCTCTAAACAGTCTAATATTATGTTGAGTGATATTTACTTTAACTTAAACACTTAGGTTAAAAAAAAAAAATCACATTTAATTCTGAATAAATTATTCATTATTTAACTTAATATTGTTACCAGAGTCTCTCTGAAGGAGTTGCCAATGCCATGCAGGTTGTAACAAAGGAAGGACTTTATTGTGCCAACATGTGACTCAGTGGATTCATATCCAGAGGCTGAGCTCCATTTTCCTTGTGTAAGAATTGTTTATAGGGAATAAGGGTGCACTCATGAGTCCATTTGGAATTGGTTACCGGAGGCCAACAGCTATGAGCCTACCTGGTATTGGCTGATTCAAACATATGGTGGGAAAGAATGTGCAAGCAGTCAACTGAGCAATTATAGAAGCAGAAGCAGGCAAACATTAGCTCAGGGGTTTATTCCCTCCTGGTGGTGGGTCAGGAACAGAAGATTAGCCTGGGTAATCACATGAGGCTGAGGTGGTCTGTTGCTTTGTTCCTGGAATGTGAACTCTACTCCAGGAATGAGGTGTGGGCCTGGGGGACATGGGGCCCAGTGCCTGCTTCTGCAGCCCTGCCTGCCTCTTTCCCCCTTTTGAGGTCCATGCAGCTAGATAGCGAACTAGTGGGCCTCACTTTTCTGGGTGATAATTTCTAGGTCAGTGAGCACATTGTCAGAGCATGCGGGAGATGGTTTTCTTTTCTACCATGGCTTCAACTACACTTTTCTGCATTTTGATAGCCAGTGGAAGGAGGCATAGAATGAGCAGATATCTCTCTATGATGATCATAAGTCATCTCACCAGAGTTTTGAATCCTCCAAATGCTGAGAACCAGCCTCCCCATAATGATTCTGGCCTCCATCCATGCCAAGTTTGCACTGGAACATGAGCTAGTTTGGGGATTTTTTTTTTTTTTTTTTTTACAATATCCTCCATGACTCATTCTTGGTCATATATTTGTAAGCAATAGTTTGTCAGGTTAAATTTCCCATATACTCCTCCCTCTTGACCCATTAAGTAGTCTAGGGCTAGTCTGTTTTGATAGCATTTCTGAGTGGAGTTTGTTGCTGAGCTCAGAGGGTTAAGGCTCTTCCAGTTTCATTGGCCATTATTTCTAGTACTGCCTGTAGCCTGATTATTCGATTTAACATATAGATTGGAGATTGGTATCCCCAAGACCCATTCTCTGCCCAGGTGGCTGGACCATAATATTGAATTACTCTTTTCGGAGTCCATTCATCATCCTTCCAGTTCCCTATGGTGAAATCCCTTCATCGTTGGGTTAAGGGGGATGAGATTGGATGATGAGGAGCCTTCCTGTGTGAAGTGGTAGTAGGAAGAATGAGGGCCTGATAATTCCAATTATACAACTTCCATTCCAGTTATAGGTGAGGCAGGTACATGCTCTGTTCCCACATATCCAGTATAGTCCAGCTGGGTCTGTCCAATCTCTGGGGCTTCCCAAATGTTCCCAGTTCTCTCTTAGGGTGGGGAAAGTTACTATAGTAGGTTTTGCTCTGTCCTGTTTCTTCCCCACCATTCACTCTTTCCAGTGGAGGCATTTAGGGTTTTCTGTCTTAAACAGAAATTTATCTATGAGAAAAGTGAAAATTTTGCCCCATCTGACGAAACAATATTGTCCTATAATTGAGGTTTTTAAGCTCCAAACAGACTTTTCTGGGGAGCTCTGTGGTCCCTGAGTAACATGAACGACTTCATGCGGCAGCAGTTCTTTTGCTTCCATTGGCCACTGATCCCCAATTAGGGTGCCTCCACAAACACAGGGACACATTTAAAGACTGTGCTACACCCTCTGCCAGTTCTAAGAACAGATTCCTGACCCTGCGTAGGGTTTGGGGCAGTGTTTTTTCATCCTCTTCATAGAACAACTGTAATATTTGGTGGCCCAACTTAGTCCTTTTAGTGATGGTTCTTTGGATGATTATTCCTACAGCCAAGTTCCCCTCCGCCCCTTCCACCTATTGTGAGGCATAGGTTTTTTTGGTGTTTTTTTTTTTTCCTGTGGCCCACATGTCATCTTGGGGTTGCGGTTGGTTTATAGTTATTTCTACAGCGTTGCAGTGATGTTTTTTGGCACTCAGGAGGTGCATACCTTTTTCTTAAATAAAGTAAGGTTTGTTTCCCCATGATGTACATGGCCCATCTGACCCAACTCCAGTACTGGAAGGAGTTGTATTCATCACAAGTGCCTTTTCACAGACACTTATGTTCATGTGTGTGGCTTCTTTTCCACCCTACGGTCTCACATGTCATGTAGGAGAAACTATTTAAGTTGGTTGCTGGACATGCATCAAAATGCACTGTGACTTTTCCTATAGCTCTGCCCTTGACTTGAGTTTGGTTCAACAACATATGGGTGGCCCAATTTCCTGTTGCCCATATTTTCAAAGTGGTCAAGAATGGGTGCTGAGTGAGATTGAAGCAGACCGGTGGACCCACGTCCTTTCCTGGGTCACATATAGTATACTGAGTGAGGTTACAGGAGCAGCTACCTAGGAGGGTGCACTCACACTCATAGTGACTGTAGAAAAGTAGTGTGGTAGTCATTATTTGGCTCACCTTGATGGTGTGGGTTCATAGATTACACAGATCTTCTCCCTTTCCTGAATCCAAAGTCCAATTAAGATGAGTCCTACAGACAACATCCTCATACTTTGGCCATGCATTGACCAACCGGTTTCCAGGGTATGATTGGAGCAGGGCATGTTGTCTGTCATCTCAGCATGGCTCAGGTGGGTTCAGGATTTGCTTCAGACTCCCACTGGTTGGTCTGGGTGGCTGGCTTCAATCAGCTGTAATGGATGCAGGCAGGGGTCCCTTCGACCTTGGCTGCTGTGGGGGTGGTCAGGATGACAGTTAGCAGTCCTTGCCAACTGGGCTTGAGTGGCAGTCCTTTACCTACACCAAGTCACCTGGGCTGAAAGAGAGCACAGGGGAAAACAGACTGACAGGTAATCTCTCAATAAACCATTTAGACACTTGGATGGCCACTTTTCCCAGTGTCTGGAGTTGTAAGCTAATTTCAACTTTCCCTATTTCCCTTGGAGTCCCTGGCAAGGAGTGAAGAAGGGGTGGGACTCAGGCAAACAGAATTTCAAAAGGGGAGTATCCAGTAATTTTCTGATATGTACATCTGATTTTCAATAAAACAAGCAGGAGAGCTTGGGGCCAGGTTAAGTGAGCTTCCTGACACAATTTGCTAAGCCCATTTTTTATGGTACAGTTCATGTGTTTGACTTTACCCGAACTCTGAGGCCTATAAGCTGCATGTAGCTTCCAATTTATGCCCAGTATTTTAGCTGTGTGTTTTACTATTTCTGCCACAAAGGCCGGTCCATTGTTAGATCCCATGGTTAGAGTCAGTCCATACCTCGGGATAATTTCCCATAGCAGAATTCTGGTTACTTCTCTAGCCTTCTCGGTTCAGGTGGGGAATGCCTCTACCTACCCAGAATAGGTGAAGACCAATACCAGGAGATAGCGATATCCATTGCTTCAGGGGATTTCAGTAAAATCAAGAACGGTGTTCTCAAAGGGTATTCTTCTAACTGACTGTACTCCTGGCAGCAGGTTGGGTCCTTACCAGGGATTGTTTTTATTACATACCACACACCTTTGACTGGTGGCTTTGCCAGGATGGCCAGCTGCAGAATGTAAAAATATTTTCTCAGTAAGTGCTCTGTGGCTTCTTGCCCCATGTGGGTGATTGAGTGGAAATTTATTTTTAAAGATGGGGCTACTAGTTTTGAAATGACAATTCTACCACCAGGTAATTGTTGCCAGCCATTGTCAATGTTTTTTGCTGATTTCTTTTGCATCCAGAGCAATTCCTTGGGGGAGTACACAGTAGTAGCCTCTGATAGCCATGGCAAAAGAGGGCGGGTAACAGCAAGAACTGAGAGTTCCATGGCTGTTCTTTTTGCCTTCCAATCTGTTCTTTGGTTCCCCCGGGCCTCTGGGGAGTGTCCTTTTTTGGTGTCCTTTGTAGTGCATTGTAGCTACTTCAGCCAATTCCCATACTGCATTTAGTAAGTCCAAGATTTCAGGCTGGTGCTTTATTTCTTTCCCTGCTGCAGTTAGTAGCCCCCTTTCCTTATATATAGCTCCATGAACATGAAGTGTCAAAAATGTATACTTGGAATCTAAGTAAACATTAACCTTTCTGGTTTTGCTCCATTTTAGGGCTTGGGTTAAGGCAATTAGTTAGGCCTTCCAGGTAGAGGTCCCTTTGGGGAGGACCTCTGCTATTATAGTTTCATTTTGAGTGACTGTTGTGTATACTGCCCATTGTTCCCCTCCCTTGTCCATCAGTATACAATTCAACATCTGGATTTTCTAAGGGCTGGTCTTTCAAATCAGGTTTGCTGAGGCACACAGTTTCTATGACCTCATTGCAGTCTGTTTTAGGGTGCCTTCCCCTATGGGCAGTAGTGTAGCCGGATTTAGGGATTTCATTAGTTCTAAAGTGATTCAGAGGTTCTCATATAACAGTCGTTGGTACTTAGTAAACCTAGAGATGGTTAATCAATGGTACCCCTTGGTGTTTATGAGGGTGAGCATGGAGTGAGGCACTCTCACTATTAATTTCTGCCCTAGGGTAAGTTTGTCAGCTTCCTGTACTAGGAGAGCAGTGGCTGCAAGGCCTCTCAGGCACGGGGCCATCCACTCACTATCCCATCTAATTGTTTGGACAAATATGCCACTGGCCTTACCCATGAGCCTACTGTTTGCACCAGTTCCCTCACTGTTGTTTTGTGTCTTTCTGACACATACAGAATAAAAGGCTTGGAAATGTCTGGCAGGCCAAGGGCCTGTGCTGACTGGAGCTCTGTTTTAAGCTTTTGAAAGGTATTCTGTTGTGCCTTTTCCCAGTGTAGTGGCTCCTGATTGCTCCCCTTCAGGGCCTCATAGAGAGATTGAGCTGTGATTGAAAAGTTCAGGAGCCACAACCTGCAGAAGTCCATTACCCCCAGAAACTCTCTCACCTGTCTCCAAGTCTTTGGCATGTGGAGAGTCTGAATAGTTGTTTTTTTTCGTTCCATTCCTAGCCTCCTTTCTCCTTGAGTGATATGAAACCTGAGGTACTGCATCTGTTGTTGACAAATCTGAGCTTTCTTTTTAGAGACTTTGTAACCACATATGAACAAGTGCCCCAGTAGTAACTAAGTTCCTTGGAAGCATCCTTCTTGAGTCTCATGTGTGAGAAGAAGGTCATGTATATATCATATGAGGGTGCACCCATATTCTCTAGCAGGAACCCCCTGAAACTCCTTGGCTAGTACCTCCCCAAAGAGTGTGAGTGAGTTTTTAAAATCTTTGGGGAGCTGTCACCAGGTGTACTGAATTTTGTTGCCTGAATCCAGGTCTTTATTTGCTCACTGGAAAGCAAATAAAGGCTGGCTGGGAGCGGCAAGGCAGTTGCAGAAGAAAGCATCCTTCAGATCTAGATAACTGAACCAGGTGGTGCTTGCAGGTAACAGGCTTAGTAGTATATATGAGTTTGGATATGAGGGGTGGATGGTGACTGTAACTTGGCTGATGGTGCAGAGGTCCTGTACAGCCAGTAATCCTGGGTTCCTGGTTTTCACACTGGGAGGAGGGAAGTGTTCTAGGGATACTGGCAGGGGTTCAGGATTCCATCCCTCAGTAATCTTTGCAGATGCTTCTGGATGCCTTCCTGAGTTGCCCATAGATTGGGTATTGTTTGACTTGGATAGGCACAGTTCCAGGGATCAGCTCTACATACACTAGTGGGCAGTTGATGGCTAGTCCAAGGGGATTGTCTTCTGCCCAGACTCCGGGCCATTGGGCAAACAAGGGGGAGTTGCCTTTTACCAACTCTGGAGACTGGAACATCCTCCATTCTTCTTCTTGGAGGACTGCCAGGGTCAGCAGGAGAGTTTTATATTTGAGCTGCTCAAGCTGCCCTGTCTCAACGAAGCGTATTTTTGCCAACAGTTTGCTGAGAAGATCCCGCCCTAGGAGTGGGACTGGGTAGTCCAGCATGTACAGGAAATGGTGTTCAACATCATAGCACCCAATTATACACTTGCGAGATTGGAAGAAAGCTTGGTCAGGTAGTGTGCCAGTAGCCCCCACGATACCGGTAGTCTTTAGTTGAGTCATGACTGAATGGGTAACCCCTGTGTCTACTAAAAAGTCCGTGTGTTTGCCCCTTACTTTTATTCAGACCATAAGCTCTGGGTGGGTGGGTGGGGAACGCACATTTGAGCTCAGTCTGTCCTATTCATTGAAGATTTACTCATCAGTGATGTTGAACAACCCAGGTTGGTGGGAGGCCTGGGGAGGCTTTTTCTGGGTCCCCTTCTCTGGGGGCACTTGTTTTTCCAATGACCTTTTTATTTACAGTAGCTACATTTGTCCTGAGCTAGGCAGGGCTGGTTTCTACAAGGTCCAGCTGGTTCTCTTGCCTTTCTTTCCCCAGGCAGGCTCAGACAGATCTGGGTTAAAGCTGCCGTTATTAAATCAGCCTTTCCCCTCATTTTCCAGTCAGCCTTTCACTTCGCCTCTTGGTCATGATTAACGAACACGTTTTTAGCAATTTCTAACAGTTGGGTGGAATTCATGCCCTCAAACCCCTCTAGTTTTTGGATTTCTTTGTGGTTATCACCCGTACTTTGATTTATAAAGGCCGCGTTCACCATAGCCTGGTTTTCTGGGACCTCTGGGTCAAAAGGAGTGTACAGCCTGTAGGCTTCACACAGTCTCTCATAGAAGGTACTGAGTGGTTCATCAGGCTTCTGGAGGACTTCTGTTACTTTACTGATATTGGTGGCCTTTTAGCCTCCTTTCCTTGGTCCCTGAAGGAGGGCATTGCAGTATGCTTCTAGGTTTCAGAGATCCTCTGCCTCATTGGTGTTCCAATTGGGTTCCTAATCCGGAAACTGCCTGTAAGCATAGGCCTTCCCTTCTACCACTCCATCTGGGGGATTCTTCTCCACCCAGCATCATGCTGCTTGCAGTACTTGCCTTCTCTCTTCAGTATTGAACAAGGTCAGCAAGAACTGGCAGCAATCGCTCCAGGTGGGGTTATGAATTTGAAAAATAGACTGCATGAGTTCAATATGTGCCTGAGGTTTCTCAATGTAAGACGGGGTATGGTGCTTCCAGTTTAGCAGGTCAGTAGTGGTGAAAGGCTGATATACTAAGGTGTGTTCCCATCCTTGGGTCTGTCCATCTACATCTGTATAGGTAGGAGTTTGCATCTCCCTTAGTGGCATCTGAATTGCTGGTTTAAGGGAGGGGATATAGGGACTGAGTACTGGCGGTAACAGAGTAGATCTCATAGGTTCTTCTGGGCTAGTAGCAGCATCTGTCCAGTTCGCTGGAGTTGCTGGTGGGGTATGTGGTGGTGCTGTGGCTGAGGCTCCCTGAGGATGTGGCTGAGATGGATATACTGGGACTTAAGGTGGAGAGAAAAGTTCCTCTTCATTTGCATGCAAAATGGGCAGGCTAGAGGGTCTGGGCAGAGCCTAAGACGTGACTGGACCCCTGGGGTTTTAGCCTTTTCAATACTATCTGATGGTTCATGTAAGCCACCAGCCTGTGCAACTAGTACTCGGCTAATCAGCCCTCACAACCAAGGAGGTGGATGTAGAACTAATTGGAGCCAGGTGTCAATGTAGGGAAACTGATCAGGGTGATTGGGAGTCGGGTCTGGTTGGCCTGGTTCCTCAGTTACCTCACGCCACACTCCAAGAATAGTAAATTTGTCTAATGTACCCTCTGAGGCCAGCCTACCCCAAAAGTAGGCCAGTCTACCTCACAGAATGCCCTCAGCATCCCTGGATGGAGCTTGACTCCATAATCCTGAGTATAGCCTTTCTTGAAATTCTTTAACATAATCTTTAGGGGAGTTTCTTTTCCCTGGGCACCACCCATGTTTCTACCACACCACCCGCTTCATCCTGCTTAGGTTGTTTCCCTCACGGGAATATTTCACACGTCTCTTAGCTTTGGCAGATCCCTATAATCCTCAAACCTGGAATCCCTCTCACCTAGTGAGTGGAACCACTGCCCTGAGCTGTATGAGGATCGTGCTTGACCTGTTAGTAGAACTCCACACTTGCACCCAGTGTCTAGAGAGTCAGTAGATCCCCGTCTGTCAGACACACTTCACACACCAATCACTTAGCACATACACTTGTCACACCTACCACCCCAATATTCTGACTGAGAGGTCTGTAGTTTCCCTGTTATGGTCCTTGGGAGGTGATCAAGTTCCCCTACTGATTGTTAACCAGGCCTGACTATTAGTGGGCCCACACTCACCACAGTTCAGAAGACCAGGACCAATTGGTCCTTCACACGCTTGGTCCCTTGGGAATGAGGATTCACACAACAGGTCTCTGCCCCGGAGGAGAGGGTCCACACCACAAGAAATCTCTTTGGTGTTTGCTCAGTCAATAGTAACCCCCAAACAAGGGTCCACCTCGGCGTCCACTGCTCCCAGGGCAGCACCAGCTTCTATGGCTGGTCCTTTGAGTGCAGAGAAGAGAGCTTTCCAGTCAACACACAAGAAATGATACCAGAGTCACTTTGAAGGAGTTGCCAACAGTACACTGGTTTTAACAAAAAGAGGACTTTATTGTGCCAACACGAGGCTCAGTGGATTTGTATCCAGAGGCTGAGCCTCATCTTCTCTGTGTGAGGATATTTTATAGGGAACAGGGGTGCATCCATGAGTCCATTTGGGATTGGTTAGTGGGGACCAACAGCTTTACAGGGCTACCTGGGATCGGCTGGCTCAAACATATGGCGGGGAAGAATGTGCAAGCAATCAAGCTAGCAGTTACAGAAACAGAAGCAGTTAAACATTAGCTCGGGGCTTTGTTCCCTCCCAGAGGTGGGTCAGGAACAGGAAATCAGCCTGGGTAATCACATGAGGCTGAGGTGGTCTGCTGCTTAGCTCCTGGAATGTGAACTCTGCTCCAGGAATGAGGTATGAGCCTGGGGGACATGGGGCCCAGTGCCTGCTTCTGCAACCCTGCCTGACTCAATATGATATATAATATTTTTAACTATTAAAATTTAATATGGATTTTTGTACATATTTTCAAATACATTTTTTCATCTAGAGAACAATTACTGTATTTTATTAAAATAACATATCCCTATGTCTTTTTTTGTCAGTCATTTCTTCTCTGTATTGTATTTTCATAAACCCAAAATTATTTCTATTTGTGTAGCAATACAATATTACATTGAGAATTTTAATTTGTGCTGATGTCAAGCCTCATTTGTAAGACACAAATTTGTGAATTTAGGGCAATTAGTTTCCATAAAAACTTCTGCTGATACCAATACACAACAAATTCAACCAGCTTCTGATTTTACATACTAGAAAGCAAGAAAGGAGACTGTCAGCACTATGGCTGAGCACTGGGCTGCTGAATACCTGGTGACCTATTTGTGTTAGAATTACAACCTTGAAAATTCTATAGGATAGTAATTCTCTTTACTACAGGGTATTGAACTTCAAACCACAAGGTCGAGAGTTCAGACACACCAGGTACTTCATGAAAACCCTATAAAGGACTTCTGAGAGTCAGAACTGACTTGACAGTGTTACCGGGTCAGTCTACAGAAGAAGAGAAACTCATGAAATATAGTATTAAAGAGGATTATTAGAGACAGAACACCCACAGGGGAGACATGCCAGAGGCAGCATCTTCTGGCTGCACTCACAGCCTGACATGTATTTATAGGGAGAGGATTTTTCTTCAATGGCGGTCATTTCAATTTCACAAAGGAGGTGACTTTCCTGTTTGCTTAGTTCCACTCTCTTGAGTCACATCCACCTTTTCTTTTTCTCATGTTGCATGAGCATCTTATGTCCATGATAGTGTCTAGAATTTCAAGATGGATTCTGCTGCAGAGATGTCTGGGATACTTGACATAACTGATTTTGCACCTGTGCTGAAAACTGGTTAAGAGGAAAGTTAATATGGAGCTGATGGTTAACAAGCCCCACTGGGCAATTGAAAAGGGAGGGGAGGTTCACAAGTCCTGGTGGATTCCAGACACACAAGAATACTTTTTTTTTTTCTGTTTTTCTTATTTATGTCCTGCCTTCCTGACAAGGAGATATATCCTATCTTTTATCCACATCCTACTTCTCTGTTCTTTTCAATGGACAATTGATTTTATAGCTTAATTAATCTTTTCCCAATGCTACTTTTCTACTGCCCCAGTAATTTCCCTTAGTAGTTTGTCTCCTGTTCCCTTACCCTAACAATGGCCCTTAGTAAACAACATAGAGTCACTGTGATTCAGAATTGATATGAAGGCAACAGGTTTTTGGTAAAGAAACATGTTATCTGAAAATATAGATTCAAATACATTAAAATTTGAAATAAAATCTTCCAACATGTTTCTCTTCCTATTCATGTATCTTTGTTCTATGAAGAATTGGGAAATAACTTTATAATGAGATTAAATTTTATATTTGGACATTGATTCTATTCTCACTCCCATCTCCACAACTTCCATCCTAATAAGGATATTTACTCATGATAGCAGTTGGACTCAACTTGGAAAAATCACTTATATTAGTTGAGGTGAGATGTAAGCCCTAAGTTATGAAAGGCAATATGATGCTGAGCTTCTCAGAGCCTGCATGGTCTCATCTTACACAGAAAATCTCATTATGGAAAGACACCCTCCATTTTCAGAAGGAAGCTGAGTGTATTCTCTCTTCAACTGTTCTTTGTGACCAAATCACTTCTAGTAAGATTTTATTCTCTAAATTAAGTAGACCATGAACCTCATAAAATTTTACCACAGGTATTTGGTGTAGGTTGAGAAGTGTTTCTTTTCACCAATTCATAGGCAGTCCCTCTGGAACACTGCTACTCATAACCCTTAAAATCAATAACTGAGAACAAAAGGAAGAATTTCAGTAGTGTCCTGGATTACAGGAGAAAGAGATCCTGAAATTAAATTTCATTTAGAACAATGAGCAAGTGACTAAGTAACATGAAAAACCCAGAATTTGTTTATGGGATAATATTTTGAAGTTTTAACTCACATAGTTTCTTCTATATGTCTCTGAACCATGTGACTAGCTCCAAGTCCTGACAACTTGCTTATTCCAACTCTTTTGCCCCAGGGAAGGACTTCTAGTAAGCCTGGGGAACAAAGAAAGAAATTCTTGTTTTGTTAGTTTCAAATGGACTTTCAAAATTCACAAGCAAAACAATTGCTTTGAAATCTAAAGCTTTTGCTTTGTGGAAGCTGAGCTTTTTTTACTTGCTATTGTGTAAGGCTTAAAGGATTCAGGGCATGGAGCTTGTTTCAGGCAGTCATTCCCCCTCATTTCATTTGTTGAAGATTGTTTCACCTAAGGGAGAGAAGGCAATGAGAAAAGAAAACAAGGGACCACATATGCTGGTACGGCTATTTTCTATTTTAGCTGATTTACCAAGAAGGAAAACACAATTAAATTAGAGACTTAGAGCAAGAGTATTAAGAAAAAATTAGTAAGACTTTAAAAATTACTCATGTCAGCTATGGCCTGTGGTCCATGTTAATTTCCTATTGCTTCTGCAGCAAATTACCACAATTTTCTGGTTAAAAAAACATCCATTTATATTTACTTTTGCTGCAAATATATCTATTAGCATGATTCTTAGGCAAAGCCAAACAATTTCAGGGAATGATTGATGGGACCTGGGGGGCCAGAACCATAGTCTCAGGGACACCAAAGTCAATTGACATAGCAGAGTCCACAATAATGCTCTACATCTTACTTTGGTGAACAAGTAGGGTCTTAAAAGCTTGTGAATTGACCAACTATTGGCCTCTTCCATCCAGAGAAAAGAAGAATGATAAAAATCAAAGACACATGGAAACAATGGGCTAAAGTACCAGGTAAATACCAATCTCCATGATCCTGAGACCACAAAAACCAACTGATGTTTTTCTACTGCAATCAATTTCTCTGAAAGGAATCACATTAGAAGGTCATGTATCGCCTGGGAAAAAATGTGGACCAAAGCTCAAAATCATAACAAAGACCAGATTTACTGATCAGACAGAAACTGGTGAAATGCCAAAGAACTGCTCTTTAGCTAACCTTCAGGACTAGAAATGAACTCACCCCTAGAGCTGAATTTTCAAACTGAAAGTGCCATGGGCTGCCAATAGAACAAACAAATCCATTTTGAAAGAAGTACCGCCAGAGTATTCCTTGGAGGCCAAGATGGCCAAACTTTGTCTCTCATACTTCAGACATATTGTCAGGAGGGAGCAGTCACTGGCGAAGGATATCACGTTTGGTAATGTGGTCAGAGAAAAAGAGGAAGACCCCCAATGAGATAGGTTGGCCAAATGGCAACATTGATGGACTCAAGTGTGGCAACAATAGTGAGGTTGGCTAAGGATCAGGCAGTGTTTCATTCTGCTGTGCATAAGGTCACTATGAGTCAGTGCCAACTTGATGGCACCTAACAACAATAACAACAACAAGGGAGAAGGAGCACTGCTCTGCCTGCCATAGGACAAATCTACCACAAATGGTTGTACAAGGAGTCTAATCTTGTAGGCATGTAAACTTGAGGCTCACAAGGATTATACTTGTATGCAGAGAGGTAGAAGAATAAGGCAACTTATAAAGTGGAAGAATAAAGCATAAGTTCCTTATGAAAAAATGGACCCATAGTGAATTTTGCGGTTGTGATAAGAGGAAATTAAAATATGCATAGATGAATAATGAAAGATCATTTGGGAACATGGACTAAGTTAGTTAACAATTAAGCATCTTTATCTCTCTTATATCTGGCATTGTATAAATAATATGGAATGTAAATACCACCATTGGAAAGTGTGAGAAACTTTGGAATGCATGATATTGTCATGAATCAGACAGTAAATATGGAAGACTGAAGAAGAATTGATGCCTTTGAATTATGGGGTTGTAGAAAAATATTGAAGGTTCTACCTAGTGCCTGAAAAATGTATAAGCCTATCTTTGAAAAAGAACAGGCAGAACATTCCTTAGAAGTGAGGATGATGAGACTTTGTCTTGCATATTTAAGACAGGGAAGTGCTTGGTTCTGTTGTGCATACAGACATATGAGTCAGAATGGCACCTAGCAACAATAAGAAAGGGGGAAAACCAAAAGAAATGCATTGCTTAAAATTTTGCAAGACAGTTATTCAGATTCCACTTTCAAACAAACAAAAACCACTAATTTTGGAATACTAAAGAAAAAGGAATAAATAAATGTTTACCTATGCTTTATTGACTATGCAAAGGCTTTCAATTGCGTGGATCATGACAAGCTATGGACAACATTGACAAGTATGAGTATTCCAGAACACTTAATTGTACTTCTGAGGAATCTGTACCTGGACCAAGAAGCAGCTGTTCGAACAGAGCATAGGGACACTGAATGTTTTAAAATTGGAATAGGTGTATGACAAGGTTGTGTTGTTTCACCATACTTGATCAACCTGTATGCTGAGCAAATAATACAAGAAGCTGGGTTTTCTGGAGAAAAACGTGGCATCAGGATTGGAGGAAGACTCATTAACAACCTGCGATATGCAGTGATACAACTTTGTTTGCTGAAAGTGAGGAGGACTTGAAACATTTACTGATAAAGATCAAAGAGCACAGCCTTCAGTATGGGTAGCATTTCAATGTCAGGAAAACAAAATTTCTCACCACTGGACCAATAAACAACATTCTTATCAACGTAGAAAAGATTGAAGTTGTCAAGGACTTCATTCTTCTTGGATCAACTATCAACACTCACGGAAGCAGCAGTCAAGAAATCAAAAGACATATTGCATTAGGCAAATCTGCTGCACAGGAACTTTTTAAAGTATTGAAGAGCAGAGATGTCAGCTTGAGGACTAAGGTGCGCCTGACCCAAGCCATGGTATTTTCAATAACCTCACATGGATGTGAAAGCTGGACAGTAAATAAGGAAGATCGTAGAAGAATTGATATCTTTGAGTTGTGGTGTTAGAGGAGAATAGTGAAGGTGCCATGGACTGCCAAAAGAACCAATAGATCTGTTTTGGAAGAAGTACAGCCAGAGTGCTCCTTTGAGGCCAGGATGGCTAAGCTTCCTCTCTCATACTTTGGACATATTGTCAGAAGGGAACAGTCACTGGAAAAGGATGTCATGCTGGGTAAGATGGAGGGTCAGAGAAAAAGAGGAAGACCCCCAACGAGATGGATCAGCCAGGTGGCATTATTGATGGACTCAAGTGTGGCAGTGGCAGTGAGGTTGGCCCAGGATCGGACATTGTTTCATTCTGCTGTGCATGGGGTTGCTATGAGTCGGTTCCAACTCAATGGCACCTCACAACAACAACAAAGAAAAAGGAACTTTGCTTTTTATGCTATACTTTCACATGTTTTAAATATATGTGTTTAAATGACAAGGTTTTTATATAAATAAAGAAAATATGCCATTCTTATAAGAAATTTCAAACTAGAAACTATTTTCATAGCAAGGCTACTTTGAGTGTATTTATTATCTTTTTGCAACTAAAATCATTTAAATTCTCCACTTGATTTCCTTTATCAGTAGTGGAAATGGGAAAAAGTGATCAAATAATATATTAATGAAAGCACTGGATTCTATTACACATTCCTATCTTGAGCAATAGAGCTATTTTTTAGGCTCTGAATTACTTTTATCAAATGTATTCACCAAAGTTTGCTCAGTATTTTAACATCTATGTCCACAACTGAAAAATAAATGTTGAACTATTTGTCTCAGCAGGAAAGAACACTTATCTAATCATAATTTATAATTTTGTTTATCTTTCTATTGTGAAAGATAATTATTCATCTGAGTAAGAGTTCCTGCCCTATTAAACCATTGATGAGTGAAAATGTAACTTAACTTCCATAAGTGTTTTCAGTGTATAAGCCTTAAAGCTTATATTAGGGAATCACATTCCTTAAGGGCTTTTGTGATTCAAAACCTAAGAGATCTATAAAACCTTCTTTAAAGTTCAAATAATGGCCAACAGAAGCTTCAATATATACCAAGAGGACCAAAGGCTAAATCAATTTATTTTTAATGACAAAATTGTATGATCAGTACATCAAATTATTAACCTCACTAATTTGATAGCTCTATTTGAAAATAATCAAGAAAATTTTCCCTTCCTATTCTGTTGCCAAATGGTTTGTGGAATATTATTAGAAATTAAAAACATCTTTTCCTTCCTTCCAGTTACCATATTTCAAACTCAGCATTCATGACCAGGAACTAGAAGGAAAAAGGTTAAAAAAGATAATAATAATAATAATAATAATAATAATAATAATAATAAAAGATTTAGTTGTTGTTGTTAGATGCCATCAAGTTAGTTCTGATTCATAGACACACCCTGCACAACAGAATGAAACACTGCCTAGTCCTGTGCCATTCTCACAATAGTCACACTTGAGATCATTGCTGGTTGCCAGGTTGCCAACTCATCTCCTTAGGGTTTTTCATTGAACTTCCATTTTAGCATGCATGATGTGCTTCTCCAGGGATTGGTTCCTCAGTCTTGCCATCGTAGCTTTTAAGAATCATTCTTTCAACATAGATTTGTTTGTGCTTTCAGTATTCTTCTCCAATATCATAACTCAAATGGATCTGTTCTTCTACAGTCTTCCTTACTCATTGTACTATTTTCACATGCATATGTTGTTGTAGTCATTAGGTGCCATTGAGTCAGTACTGACTCATAGCAACCATATGCACAACAGAACAAAACACGGCCTGGTCATGGGACAACCTCACAATTGTTGCCACTCTTGAGTCTATTGATGTTGCCACTTTGCTAATGCATCTCACTGGTAGTCTTCCTCTTTTGCTCTGACCATCCACCTTACCAACTTTTTAAGACAAAAACCAGCATAAGAGATAAAGAAGAACACTATCTCATGATCAAAGTGTCAATATCTACGCTCCCAATGAAAGAGCACCAAGATATATGAAGCAAACCCTATGAGAATTGAAGAAAGAAATAGATAAATCTACAATTATAGTGGGAGACTTTAATACACCACTTTCAAAAAGGGACAGAACAACCAGAAAAAAAATTGACAAAGTTACAGGGGAAATAAAAAACACAGTCAACCAGCTTGACCTCATAGATATGTACAGAGCATTTAACCCATCAATAGCAAAATATACATTATTCTCCAGTGCACTTGGAACATGCTCCATGTGCACTGGAGAATTGACCACGTATTAGGGTACAAAGCAAGCCTCCATAAATTTACAAACATCAAAATACTACAAAGCATCTTTTCATCTATAAACCTAAAAATCAACAATGAGAAGACCAAAGAAATGTAGTTGAATACATGGAAATGGAATAATACTCTGCTGAAAAGCAACTGGGTAAAAGAAGAAATTAAATGTGAATTCACAAAATTCCTAGAAACAAATGAGAATGAAAACACAACATACCAAAAATTTTGGGATGTGGCAAAAGCAATGCTGAGAGGACAATTATTGCATTAAATGCACACATCCAAAAAGAAGAAAGAACCAAAATTAACACATTAACACAGCATCTCCAACAATTAAGAACAGATAAACAGAATGAGCATACAGTCACCAAAAGAAAAGAAATAATAAAGATAAAGAGCAGAAATAACTGAGATGGAAAAGAGAAAAACTATAGAAAGAATCAACAGGACAAGAAGCTGGTTCTTTGAAAGGATTAATAACATTGTTAAACCATTTGCAAACCTAACAAAAGAAAGAAGGAGAAGACATAAATAACACACATTAGAAACCACATGGGTGATGTCACAATGGAACCAAAAGAAATCAAAAGGATAATAACAGAATACTATGAAGAGTTGTACTCCAACAAATTCGAAAACTTAGAAGAGCTGCATACATTTTAAGAAAAACACTACCTACTTAAACATACACAGAGTGAAGTAGAAAACTTGAACAGACCCATAACAAAAGAAGATATTGATCAGTTCATCAAAAAACTACCAACCAAAAGAAGTTCAGGCACAGATGGTTTCACTGGTATGTTCCAAATATTCAGGGAAGAGCTGTCACCATTTCTATCAAGTTACCAGAAGAAAGATGAGGACAGAAAACTTGCTAATACTTTTTATGAAGCAAGCATAACCCTCATACCAAATCCAGGGAAGGACATCACTAAGAAAGAAAATTACAGACCAATATCCCCCATGAACATAGATGCAAAATTCTTAACAAAATCCTAGCTAGCAGAATCCAGCAGCACATAAAAAAATAAATAAATACATCATGACCAAGTGGGTTTCATACAAGGATGGTTCAACATTAGAAAAACAATCAATGTAACCCACCATATAAATAAGAAAAAGGAAAAAAACCACATGATCATATCGATTGATACAGAAAAAGTATTTGACAAAATCCAACATCCATTCCTGATAAAAACACTCAACAAAGTAGGAATCAAAGGGAAATTCCTCAACATAATCAAAAGCATATATACAAAACCAACCGCCTACATCACTCTAAATGGAGAGAAACTGAAAACCTTCCCTCTGTGAATGGGAACCAGACAACAATGCTCCTATTCAATATTGTTTTGGAAGTCTTAACAACAGCTATATGGCAAAATGGAAAGTTAAAGGTATCCAATTGGGCAAAGAGGACATAAAACTCTCTCTTTTTACAGATGATATGATCCTATACATAGAAAACCCCAAAGACTCAGTAAAAAAGCTACTAGTCATCATTGGAAGATTCAGCAAACTGGCAGGTTATAAGATCAACATACAAAAATCAGTTGGATTCCTTTATAGGACCAATGACAATGCTGAAAAGGACACTAGGAAAGCAAAACCATTTACAACAGCTTCCCAAAGGATGAAATATTTAGGAATAAACATAACCAGAGAAACAAAGAACCTACACAAAGAAAACTAGAAAAGACTACTACAAGAAATCAAAAGAGATTTACTAAAATGGAAGAACATACAATGTTCCTGGATAGGAAGACTCAAAATCGTGAAAATGTCTGTATTGCCCAATGCAATTTACACATATAATGCAATCCCAATCCAGATTCCAACAACATTCTTCAAAGAAATGGAAAAAACAATTACAAATTTTATATGGAAAGGAACGAGACCCAGGATAATAAAGCACTGCTTAAGAAGAAGAACAAGGCCTCTCACTTCCCAATTTCAAAATTTACAACATAGCTACAGTGGTCAAAACAGCCTGGTACTGGTACAATGAAAGATGCATTAATCAGTGGAACAGAATCAAGATCCAGAAATTACCTCATCCATATACAGCCAACTGATTTTTGACAAAGTACCTAAATATATCGCTTGGGTATGGGATAGTCTCTTCAACAGATCGTGCTGGCAGAACTGGAAAGTGATATGCAAAAGATTGAAACAAGACCTTTACCTCACACCCTATACAAAAACCAACTCAGGATGGATTAAAGACATAAATGTGAATCCCAAATTTATGAAGGTCATCAATGAAAAAATAGGGACAAATGTGAGAGCTCTAATTCAGGGAATACCCAGACTACCAAACATTTTGAAAACTATAAAAACAAAAGTAGACAAAATAGATGATTGGGACATACTAAAAATTAAAAACTTACGTGCGCCAAAATAGTAAAAATGGAACTCACAGACTGGGAAAAATTTTTTGCAATGACACGTCAGACAAGGGACTAATTTCTAAAATATATATGAAACTACAACACCTCTACAAGAAACAGACAAATAACCCAATTTTAAAAATGGGCATAGGACAAGAATAGACACTTCACCAAGGAGGAGATCTAGTCAGCAAACAATCATGATGAAATGTTCATGATCACTAGCCATTAGAGAGATGCAAGTCAAAGCAACAATGAGATATCATTGTACACCAGCAATTACAACAAAGACCAAGAAAGTAGAGGAAAATAAATGCTGGTGATGATGCAGAGAGACTGGGACCCTCCTACATTGTTGGTGGGATTGCAAAATGGCCCAACCACCTGGAAAGCAATATGGTGCTTCCTCAAAAGGTTGGAAATAGAAATACTTTTTGATCCAGGAATTCCTCTACTTGGTATTTATTCACAAGAAATACAAACCATAACATGAGTAGATATATGCATGCCAATGTTCATAGCAGCACTATTTACAATAGCAAAAAGATGGAGACTACTTAAGTGCCCATCAATTGAAGAATGAATAAACAAATTGTGGTACATACACACAATGGAATACTATGTTACCTTGACTAACAACAAGGAAGCTGCAAGCCACTGCATAATATGGATGAACCTTGAGGACACTATGCTGAGTGAAATTGTTGTTGTTGTCAGGTGCCATCGAGTCGGAACCGACTCATAGCGACTCCATGCACAGCAGAACGAAACAATGTTCGATCCTGGGCCAACCACACCACCGCTGCCACCCCCGAGTCCATCAATGATGCCACCTGGCCGATCCATCTCGTTGGAGGTCTTCCTCTTTTTCTCTGACCCTCCACCCTACCCAGCATGACATCCTTCTCCAACGAATGTTCCCTCCGGACAACATGTCCAAAGTAGGAGAGACGAAGCTTAGCCATCCTGGCCTCCAAGGAGCACTCTGGCTGCACTTCTTCCAAAACAGATCTATTGGTTCTTTTGGCAGTCCATGGCACCCTCAGTATTCTCCTCCAACACCACAACTCAAAGGCATCAATTCTTCTACGATCCTCTTTATTCACTGTCCAGCTTTCGCATCCAATGAGTGAAATTAGTCAGTCACAAAAGGAAAAATATTGCATAGGACCGTTATTGTAAAAGACTAAGAAAAAGAACCCACTCTAAAAAAGGAAAAATAAAATAATATATATATTTGCTGATCACTGCGATGTATGGGATGAGGGGAGGGGGGATAGGGGAAGATAGAGCACAGGATAGGGAATAGACACAGGATATCTTGAGTGCTGGGGGACAAGGAGGGCAATACACAAGCAGGGGGAGGGGAATGGAAGAAGAAGGTAGATAGGAGAATAGTTAGGCAGGTTTGCATGGGCTAAGTGGGAGAGAGGTAAATGATGATGTATGCACAAGTTTGGAAGAACAGGGCTTCAGGATACAGAGATTGAGGCATGGTTTGAATGGGTAAAAGAGGGGAATAATGATAGGATGCTTGGTTGTCTTTTGAATCTTGATTTCCCTTGTCTATCATTATAAATACTTTGGGCACATTGTCCGGAGAGAACAGTCACTGGAGAAGGATGTCATGCTGGGTAAGGTGGAGGGTCAGAGAAAAAGAGGAAG
>NW_006408600.1:10399855-10403797 GCF_000296735.1 Chrysochloris asiatica
TTTTTTTTAATTTCCTGAAGTAAAGACTTTATGATCTCTCTCTTTTTCTTTGGTTACTTCCTGAAGTGTGTAAGGAATTTATGATTGCTTTCTTTTTCTTTTAACTACTTTCTGGAGTAAAGAATGGATGATATCTCTCTCTTTTTCTTTTTCTAAAGTAGGAATGCATGCCTCAAAAATTTGAACCAGCCAACTGGGTAAGGGCAAAGATTGTGCAGTCAAAGCCCTAGCCAATGGGGTGAGACACAGCCTTGAGACTCACTCAGGGATTCAAATCCTGAGTGGACTGCCCACTCGGTGTGCTCGCTGGCCTGTTCCTGTATGTACAGCTATGTGCTCGCACCCTCTTGCAGGAGTAAATTTTGCTTTGCCAAGATAATTTAGTCTCACCAAATGTCTTTTTTTTTTTTTTTGAATTATGTGATAGTTTACATGGGAGAACATTAGTTTTACATTTAACCTATTGTACATCGTTTCTCACCGAATGTCTTTTATGTGACATTGGAATTCATTTCTAACAAGGGGAATACACGAGCAGGCATGTGGTCTGGCTGCTGAATACATTGGTCACGGATAAGCTGAAGAGGTGGAAAAACAGCAACGAAGTTGGGAGCTAAGTCCTACCACATTCAATAGACTCCTGTGAGTCCAGGTGGAGACCTGGTTGGCCAGCAGTATGGCAAGACCCGGGGACTACTGGGCCCAGAGTCAGTGACATGGCCAGAGAGGACTAGAGCAGAGAGTGAAGTGTCCAGCTGGTATGAATTGAGGGGAAATGCACAAGAACACCCATAATTGCAGATATTACCCATTTGACCTGGCTTCAATGGCTGGATGCTCAGAACTAGACTAGAAGAAGAAAGAAGGGGGAGAGGAAGAGTAACCTGCTACAATTTGATTAACTTTACCTATTCTTATGGATGTAGTAGTTCAAAAAGGGGAAAAATCTTTACAAAGAGCATCCCACCTCTTTGGTACACAGGGTTGACAGGGATGGGCAACTTAGACATTGATTACCCAAAATGGGGGGGGGGGCGGGGGATACAAAGGCAAGAAGTGACTGGCTTACAAGCTTTCAGGAGGGAGTCTAGTTCTAGATTGAATGGGGGAAGGTAGAATCTCCACTGAATGTTTTCCAATCTGTTGCAATGGAGCTAATGTAAGGAGATGGGGAAAAGACTCTTGTGGTACAATTGTGAATAATTACCATCAGGACTGACTGTGAGGGTCAGAAATGTAAAGGTTGACATTTTTATTGGTTTTTAACAAAAAGGAGGGGAGTGATTGATTTTGCAGTCCAGGAGCGGAGGTCCCTGGGACCTTCAAGTGAGAAGAATGGAGTGCAGGAGAGTACTCAGAGAAGCAATGACACCAGAAATAGACAGAAACTATGACATGGACAGATGGAGCATAGAACAGCTAGGGACACTGGACTCAGGGAGTGAGAAGGGTTGTGTGCTAATATCTGGGAAGCAGGCATGTTGGGTGTACCCTTTGGTTATTTGATGATGCATGGAGGGGATTGTAATCATTGCAATAAAAATAAAATACGATGAATGTAAAACTGATGTTCTCCCATTTAAACCCACATAATTCCCAATAAAAACTTTTAAAAACAACAAAAAAGATGAAATGAATACACAGAGTCATTGTACCAAAAGGAAATGGTTGATGTTCAAACATTTCAAGTGGTAACATATGATCAAGAGCCAATGATACTGAAGGAGGAAGTCCTGGGTGCACTGAGAGAATTGGCAAAGAACAAGGCACCAGGAATTGATGGAATAAAAATTGAAATCTTTCAAGAAAGTGAGGTGGCACTGGAGACACTCACTCATCTATGCCAGGAAATTTGGAAGACAACTATCTGGCCAACTGGTTAGAAGAGATCTGTATTTGTGCCCATTCCAAAGAGAGGTGACCCAATGGAATGAAGAAATCATCAGACAATACCTTTGATATCCAATGCGAGTAAAGTTTTACTAAAGGTAATACAGTAATGGATGCAATCATACATTGACAGAGAACTTCCAGAGGTTCAAGCCAGATTCAGAAGAAGACGTAGAATGAGGGATATCATTGTTGCTGTCTGATGGATCTTGGCTGAAAGCAGAGAATATCTGAAAGATGTTTACCTGTGCTTTATTGACCACACAAAGGCTTTTGATTGTGTGGATCATGACAAGCTATGGACAACATTGAGAAGTATGAGTATTCCTGAACACTTAATTCTTATACATGAGGAATCTGTATATACATATGAGGCTATTGAAAATACCGTGACTTGGGTCAGGCACAACTTAGTCCTAATACTGAAATCTTTGCTCTTGAACACTTCAAAGATGTCTCGTGCAGCAGATTTGTTTAACACAATATGTCATTTGATTTCTGTTGGGAGGAGCTGAGCCAAGCATACCTGACTTAGGGTAGTTTAACTGAAAGATTGCAACTCAGCAGTTGTGGTCCAGAAACTCTGGCTGCATCCAAGCTAAGCTGCCCCCTAAGGAACTTGCAGGGATGCCTCATGAGACAGGGAACTTGCAAGGTCCTTCCTTGTACTTAGCTATATCCTTTGACTCATTCTAGCTACTCTAATCTGTGTTCTGGCTAGCTACCACAAGTTACAGTTTTTCTGATACATTTCCGCTTACTCCAGGCTCCTTCAGTACAAGATGTTCTTGTACTCCTTATCCTCCGTCAAGCACCTTCACTCATGTTGTGTATAAAATAAAGTCGCACCCATAGGATGGGAAAAAATATTTTGAAATGACACATCAGACAAGGGACTCATTTCTAAAACATATAGGAAGATACAACACCTCTACAAGAAAAAGACAAATAACCCAATTAAATAATGGGCACAGGACATGAATAGAAACTTCACCAAGGAAGAGATCCAGACAGCCAACAAACATATGAAGAAATGTTCATGATCACTAGCCATTAGAGAAACGCAAATCAAACAACAATGAGATATCATCTCGCACCAGCAATAACAGCAAAGATCAAAAAAGTAGAGGACAATAAATGTTGGTGGTGATGTGGAGAGCTGGGACACTCCTGCATTGCTGGTCTGCAAAATGGTCCAACCTCTCTGGAAAGCAATTTGGTGCTTCCTCAGAAGGTTGGGAATAGAAATACCTTATGATCCAGCAATTGCTCTACTTGGTATTTATCCACAAGATATCAGAGCCATAACACAAGAAGATATATGCACAGCAATGTTCATAGCAGCACTGTTTACAATAGCAAAAAGATGGAGACAGCCAAAGTGTCCATCAACTGAAGAATGGATAAGCAAACTGTAGTACATACACACAATGGAATACAACACTACCCTGAAGAATAACAAGGAAGCTGCAAGCCAGTGCATAACATGGATAAACCTTGAAGACATTATGTTGAGTGAAATTAGTCTGTCACAAAAGGAGAAATACTGCATAGGATCATTACTGCAAAAGACTAAGAAAACGAACCCATACTAAAGGGGGGTGGATTCTTTGTTGGTTGCTGTGATGTGGGGGTGTGGTGAGAGGAGGGAGGGGAAGGTGGAGCACATGGCAGGGAATAGACACAGGATAGTTTTTGTGCTGGGGAGGGGGGCAATATACAAAAAGGGAGAGGGGGTGGAAGAACAAAGCAGATGGGAGAACAATTAGGCAGGTTTGCATGGGCTAAGTGTGACAGAGGTAAATAATGATGTATGCACAGGGCTCTGGAATACAGGGATTGAGACATGGTTGGAATGGGGAAAAGGGGAGAAATAATGTTAAGAAAATTTCAAAGATCAGCTCGAGAAGATAAAGCCAAATACTATAATAAAATGTGCAAAAATTTAGAGTTAGAAAACCAAAGAGGAAGAACACGGTCAGCATTTCTCAAGCTTGGGGAACTGAAGAAAAAATTCAAGCCTCAACTTTCGTTATTGAAAGATTCACTGGG
>NW_006408600.1:10405417-10418574 GCF_000296735.1 Chrysochloris asiatica
TTATATTATAAAATACACACTGGAGGGGGAGAGAAAGGAATAGCCAGAAATATCACCATAGAAAGCTTGTAAGTCCATCGTCTTCCTGTAACTGATTGGAATACCTAAAATGGGGCTACAACATGCCAAATGAAGGAGGCTTCCTGCTGAGCCTCTGCATTATATTAGACTGTAGGTGGAATCCTGAACCACATCCAGAATCTTCGGATGTGGGAAATTTCCACTTGAAGGGGCGATACCTTGAAGAGATACCTCTTGAAAGGAAGACCTACAGGAAAAATACAAAACAATATAGGCTTGCCCAGAAGACGTCAAGGCAAGTGGTTGGGTCCCCTCAGAGCAAACCCCATTCCAAGACTAAGACCCAGTAGGAATACACGCTCTGATTGGTGACAACATTCATCATCGATAAGGGTAAGTGAGGAAAAAACAGTAGTGAAACTGCAACCCGGGTGGAGACCTGGTTGGCCAGCAGTGTGTGGCAAGGCCTGGGGACTCTTGGGCCCAGAGTCAGCAACATAGCCACAGAGGACTAGAGTGGAGAGTGAAGCATCCAGCTGCTAAGAAGAGAGGGCATATGCACACGAATACCCACAATTGCAGATATACCCACTTGACCTGGCTTCAATGACTGGATTATCAGAGCCCAACTAGAAGAAGAAAGAAGAGGAATAAAAGAGTAATCTGAAACAATTTGATGAACTTGACCTACACCTATGGATGTAGTAGCTCAAAAGAGGGAGCAAATCTTTACAGCAAGAATCATTCCCACCCCTTCCACACATGGAGAGGACAGGGATGGGCAACTTGGACATTGGCTACCCAAAATGGGGAGGGCTACAAAGGCAAGAAGTGACTGGCTTACAAGCTTTCAAGAGGGAACCTAGATCCAGAGGGCATGGAGAAAGGTAGAATCTCTACTGAGTAGTATCCAATCTGTCTGGGTGGGGCTGATGAAATGAAATACAGATAGGTCTCTTGTGACACAACAGTGAATAATTGATATCAGGACTGATTGTGATGGTTGGAAATGTAAAGGTAGACGTTTTGTAGCAAGGAGGGGAGTTATTACCTTTTCCGTCTAGGAGCAGCGGTCCCTGGGACAATCAAGGGAGAAGAGCAGAGAGTGAGACCCTACCCAGAGAAGCAATGTGCCTGAGATGGAGGCAGAGATGATGACGTGGAGAGATGGAGCAGCTGGGGACTTTAGACACAGAGAGGGAGTGGGGCTGTGTGCTGACAACTGGGGGGCAGGCTTGTAGAGTATACCCTTTGGTTGGGTAATGATGCATGGAGGGGATTGTAACCATGGCAATGAAACCATATACAATAGGATGAATGTAAAACTAATGTCTCCCATGTGAACTATCAAATAATTCACAATAAAACTTAAAAAATAAATAAATCAATAAAGTCGCTGCACTTGGTCTGTGCCACAGTATCTCTGTCAGAGTGTTGCATTTCACCTGGTCACAACTTTACTTGTTTCACTTGTGTCTTGTGTCTTCCTTTTATTCCTAATCTCCCATCTCCCCTTCTCAGGTTTAATCTCTCCACGTGGGTTGTGGAGTACTGCCAATTGTCGGACGTGGCAGATTTCTTGGTTGCTTCTTCCATGAATATTGATTGTGGGTAAAAGTAAATTAAGTTCTTTGACAACTTCAGCCTTTTCTCCATTTATCATAATGCTGTTTATTCATCCATTTGTGAAGATTTTTGTTTTCTTTACACTGAGGTGCAATTCATACTGAAAACTGGATAGTCTTTGATCTTCATCATTGAGTATTTTAAATCCTCTTCACTTCCAGCAAGCAAGGTTGTTTTATCTGCATATCACGGGTTGTTAATGAGTCTTCCTCTAACCCTGATTCCATGTTGTTCTTCATAAAATCCAGCTTTTCAGATTATTTTCTCAGTATACAGACTGAATCATTATGGTTAAATAATCCAACCTTTTATTGTTGTTAAGTGCTGTTGAGTCAGTACCAATCCATAGTAACCCTGTATAGGGTTCCCTAGGAGTGGCTGGTGAACTTGAACCACTAATCTTGTGGTTAAAACTGACTTTGCAGTCTAGCACATTAACCCACAGCATCACACTGGGACTCTGTAAAATCCAGCTTTTGGATTATTTTCTCAGCATACAGATTGAATAAATGTGGTTAAAAAATATAACCCTGTCACACAACTTTTCTGATTCTAATCCATTCAGTATCCCCTTCTTCTGTTCAAGCAACTGCCCCTTTGTCTATGTACAGTTTCCTCATGAGCACAATTAAGTGTTCTGGAATACCCATTCTTCACATTACATTGTTATCCATATTTGGCCAAGAACTGCACAGTTTAAAGTCTTTACATTGTCAATAAATCACAAATACACATCTTTCTGGAGTTCTCTGATTTCAGTCAAGATCTATCTGGTGTCAGCAATAATAGCCCTCATCTCATATTCTCTTCTGAATCCAGCTTGAAATTCCGGATTCCTGTCAAAGTACTTTTGCAGTTGATTTTAAATGATCTTACTTATGTGTTTCATTTCTTGCATGTGAAAATTTTACTTGTTGTGACATCAACGATTTTGTTCAATGATTCCCACATTTCATTGGATCCACTTTCTTTGGAATAGTCAAAAATATGGATGTCTGCCAATAAGTGAGCCAAATAGCTGACTTCCAAATTCCTTGGCTTAAATGAATGAGTGTCTCCAGTGCTTCATCAGTTTGTTCAAAGATTTCAATTTTTATTCAATCAGTAACTCAAGCTGTGTTATTCCCCAATGACTGCAATTGCTCACCTTAGGAACTAATGAATATTTTTCTGTTCTGCTTCCTTCAAAAACAAAAAACAAGCTAGCAAACAGACAAACACAAAAATACAAACAAATTCATAAATTGTGTTCATTTTCTAGTAAATAATGCTCACAGAAACACTCTGTTGAAAACACTATAGTTCTAATCTTTACCTGTGTACATCACTTTCAAACAATCCTCATGTATCACAAAACAAGCAAATGCTTTCTTCATGGTACATTAATGTAATTAATATTTTATATTGCTTAATTTATAAAGCACCATACTGTGTAATTGTTTACACTAGTGATAAGATTTAGAAACTTAAACTTCTGGTCTAAGAACACTATGCACTCATAAAAAAATTTTTTCAATATCTCAACAAAGTGTGCATTTTAACAAACAAACAAAAAAATAATTCAAGATTAAAAGCAGAACATTTGAATCATAATACTTGAAGCCAGAGTAAATACACATGCATTAAGATGAGAATTTGGAAACTTGAAATTATCAAGTGTTCCAATAGAAATGAAGAAGCCGTGGTTGCATAGTAGATTATGTGGTTAGTTTGAATCCACCAGTCACTCCGTAGAAGAAAGATGAGCTTTCTGTTCCTGTAAAGATACAGCATCAGAAATTATATACATGCTCACTATGAGTTGGAACCAACTCCACAGCACACAACCACCACCATACCAAAACAGAAATGAGCCCTGGTGTGATGCTGTAGGATAAGCACTGGACTGCTAACTATGATAATCACAAAGTTGGCAGTTCAAATCCATCAACCACTCTTAGAAACCCTACACAAGGTCGCTATGAGTTGAAACCCACTCAAAACACAGAACAACAACATGATAGAAATGATGGTGATCATTATAATGACTTAGTGACTAGCAGTTGATTTAGAAGGTGTTTTTTTAGGCAGAACTTCCTGTAATAAAATTATTGTGCTTCCATGAAGTTGAATAATAGTTTTATTTACTGGTGTTATTTGTAGGCCTAAGGATATTATCTTATCACAGACAGCATTGTACTTCAAGACAGATCTTGAAGTGTTCTTTTTGATGATGAATGAAATCCCATTCCTCTTCAATTTGTCATTCCTGGCATAGTAAAGCATGTGATTGTCAGATTCAAAATGACCAATACCTGTCCATTTCACTCACTAATACCTAGAAAATATTGAACTTGTCAAAGACTAATTTTGATCGGATTCACCATCAACACTCATGGAAGCAGCAGTCAAGAAATCAAATGATGCCTTGCATTAGGCAAATCCTCTGTACAAGACCTTTTTAAAGTGTTGAAGAACAGTTTGAGGAATAAAGTGTGACTGACCAAAGTCATGGCATTTTCAATAATCTCATATGCACGGGAAAGTTAGAGAGTGAATAAGGAAGACCATAGAAGAATTGATGTATTTGAGTTATCGTGTTGGATGAAAATATTGAAAGTGCCATGCACTGCTGAAAGAATAAATCAATCTGTGTTGGAAGAAGTACAACCAGAATGCTCCTCGGAAGCCAAGATGGCCAAAGTTTGTGTCTCATTTTTTGAACATATTGTCAGAAGGGACCAGTCCCCAATTGGGCATACTGGCACAGTGGCAGCAGCAAGGGGTTCAAATGTAGAAACAATTGTGAAGTTGGTGTAAGACTGTGCAATATTTCATTTGGTTTTGCATAGTTGTTGCTGTTAGGTGCCATTGAGTTTGTACTGACTCATAGTGACCCTATGCACAGTAGAACGAAACACTGCCTGATCCTGGGCCAACCTCACTATTATTGCCACACTTGAGTCCATCGATGCTGCCACTTGCTCAATCCATCTCGCTGGGGGTCTTCTTCTTTTTCTCTTCCTCCACCTTACCAAGCATGATATCGTTCTCCAGTGATTGGTCCCTCCTGACAATATATCTGAAGTATGAGAGACAAAATTTTGACATCTTGGCCTCCAAGGAGCACTCTGGCTGCGCTTCTTCAAAAATGCATCTATTGGTTCTTTTGGCAGTCCATGCCATTTCCAATATTCTCCTCCAACACCATAACTCAAAAGCATCATTTCTTCTACTGTCTTACTTATTTACTGTCCAGCTTTTACATGCATATGAGGTTATTGAAAATGCCATGGCTTGGGTCAGGCACACCTTAGTCTTCAAGCTGACATCTTTGCTCTTCTACACTTTAAAAAGGTTTTGTGCAGCAGATTTGCCTAATGCAATACGTCATTTGATTTCCTGACTGCTGCTTCTGTGAGTGTTGATAGTTGATCCAAGAAGAATGAAGTCCTTGGCAACTTCAAATTTTTTCCACTGATACGATGTTGTTTATTGGTTCAGTGTTGAGAATTTTTGTTTTCTTTACATTGAGGTTGTACTTTGAGTTACTATAAATTGGTACTGACTTGATGGCACCTAAATACAACAACAGCAATGTCTGGGACGTGGATGTTTATGTCTTCCTTTTCATTTTTACAATTTCCAATTTTCCTAGATTCATACTTTGTACATCCCATGTTCTGGTTATTAATGGATGATTGGTGTGGCTCTGTGAGTTAATGCATCACACTTCAAATCCATTTGAACTGCAAGGTTGGTGGTTCAAGCTCACCAGTTGCTCCTTGGAAACACTGTATAGGATTGCTATGGGTAGGATCTGACTCAATGGCACTTAACAACAACATAGATGTTTACCCTCATTTTGAGTTATGACCCATCAGTAAATGAAGGTCCCGAAGGTTTTTCTCCATTTAAGTAATCACAGTCAACTCTATTTTGAGGAGGCAGCTCTTTCCCAGTCACATTTTTAGTGCCTTCCAATCTGATGGGCTTATTTTTGAACACTCTATCTGTCAATTTTTTGGTGTTATTTATAATGTTTCAATATTCAATATTCCGGTGCTATTCAACAATGTTCCACTGACACTCAAAAGGTTTTCAGTGAGTAAATCTTTGGAAATTGTCTGTCTCTCCTCTTCCTAGTCTATCTTAGTCTACAAGCTCATCTGAAAGCTGCCCACCATGTGTGACTCTGCATTTACATTACCATTGGCATAGCTTCAAGAGTCATAGCAATATGTAAGCCACCACAGTACAAAAACCTGACAGATAAGAGATGAGGTGTGTTCGTAAAGACTCACTAACTACTGTGATCAGAGAAAGAAACATATGCACAGTTGTCCATTTACTGTCCATGATACTTAGTTCTGTGGTGTTTTGGCTGCTGTTATCCACTCTCTATCATTGATCAGTTGGCATAAGATCTGGTGCTGCCTCTTTTTTGGTGACTGAGGCTGAAAAGGGTAGGGTTATGATAGTTGAGGGGCATGATTAGTATCCCTCATCAGAAGGGGTTAGCAGACAAAACACACATGCATGAGGGGGAAAAATTACAAGAAAATAGAGAAAAGATAAAATAACAATAGAGAAATGTCAAAGAGTTCGTTTTGTTCAGAACAACCATCAACACTCATGGAGGCAGCAGTCAAAAAATCAAATGACATAGTGCTTTAGAAAAATCTGCTGAACAAAACCTTCTTAAAGTGTTGAAGAGCAAAGATGTCAGTTTGAGGACTAAGGTGCGCCTGATCCAAACCATGGTGTTTTCAATAACCTGATATGCATGTGAAAGTTGGACAGTGAATAAGGAAGACTATGTACAAATTGATGCATATGAGTTATGGTTATTGAAGAGAATACTTAAGGTACCATGGAATGTCAAAAGAACAAATAGATTTGTGTTGAAAGAAGTATATTCAGTGTGCTCCTTGGAAGCCAGGATGGCCAAAGTTTGTCTCTCATACTTTGGAAGTATTATCAGAAGGGACCAGTCCCTGGAGAAGGATATCATGTTTGATAAAGTGGAGAGTGGGAGAAAATAGAGGAAGACCCTCAATGAGATGGATTGGCACAGTGACAGCAACAATGGGCTCAGGTGTATCAATGATTGTGAGATTGGTGCAGACCAGGCAGCATTTCATTCTGATGTTCAGAGGGTCACAATAAGTAGGTACTGACTTGATGGTACCAAACAAAAGCAACTGGCTCTCTCTTGGTGTCTGGGGCTGCAATAGGTATGGCTGTGATGGCTGAATGGGCATGGTTAATATCCCCCATCAGGTGGAGCTAGCAGAAACAAACACACACACGATTTCTTTTTTCTTTTTTTTTTTTTTTAAGAAAACAACAGAGAAAATATAAAATAATAAGGTAGAAAAAAAAAAAAAAAACCATGAAGCATTAAGAAAAAAATACAGTAGCCAAAAGAAAAGATACAGAAAGGAAAATAAAACCACAGAAGAGAAAAAGAAGAGAGGGAAAAAATATATATAAAACACTAAACACAATAGTTTTGCTGTTGTTAAGTATTGTTGGCTTATTTCTGACTTATACCAACCCTTTGTAGGGGTTCTAAGGAGCAACTGGTGGATTTGACCCACTGGTTAGCAGTCCAGTGTTTATCCTACAGCACCACAGCAGGAGTATTAACACATTTAGAGAGAGGTAAGAAGAAAAGAGAGATACCAGAGAATACTAAAGACATTCAAGAGGAATAAAAGAAGGGAGAGGAACGAGGAAAAGAGAAACAGAAAAAATTAAAGTGGCAATAGAAGGGACAGGAAACAAAGGAAGAGAAAGAGAAGAAAGAATAATAAGCAAGCAAACAAACAAAAAACAATGAAAGGGCAAGAAAAAAAAAAAAAAAAAAACTGAGCCAGTTTCTAACCCAGAGAAGAGAAAACTCTGCGGGGCTTTCACCAGACCAAACAGCTGATATAGTAGTAGCGGGGAGGGACGATAGGGTAGCAGTCTAGGCCCCTAGATAGAGTTTCTAACGGCTTATTGCTGTGTACCATTGAATCACTTCAGACTCAGCAAGCTGTATAGAGTTCAGAGGAGTAGCTGGTGCATTTGAATCAACAGTCTAGTGCTCATTCTACAGCACCACACCAAGGACTCCAGGTGCTGCCTATGGTCAGGGAGTCCAATCTGGGACTAATCTTTGTAAGTCTTTCAGGCTCAGAATGCATATTGGGATGGGGCAGTCATCCACGAGAATTCCTCTTATTCAGGAACTGGTCAAGACATGCTCTGCAGGTCTGGAGCAGGGCTAACCTGTATCCAGGTGTGAGGGTGGTGCAGATAGCATCCAACTCACAACGATGCAGCTCACAAGTGGACGGGTTAATTCTCCAGGAGATAAGGAACTGAGGATGGATGAGGGTGGGGGGTGATCTTGCCTCTGATCCCAGGGGAGTGTGGGGAACAAGAAAGAATCTCACCTTGTGCTTCTGCACTGCCATGAGGCTATCTGCCTCCAAAGAGTTCACCTGTCTATTTCCTTTCACCACATCTAATCAGCTTTTATTCTAGTATCCATTCAATCCACTTCTCTACACCTTCTCCATGTGTATAGAACTGCAGGATTATCATCTGCATCTGTTTCATGTAGTCTTCTGTATCTTTGTTGTGTGTAGAAGCTCTATGTAACAAGTCAACTTAGTCTGATATCTTTAGCAAAACTTTTTTACTTACCTTCTAACCCAGTAAAATCTGTTTTACAGTTTGTATCAGGAGTCCTGGTGTGGTGCTATGGGTTAATGTGTTGGACTGCAAAGTCATTTGAATTGCAAGGTAAGTGGTTCAAGCTCACCAACCACTCCTTAGAAACTCTATACAGGCTCTCTATGGGTAGGAACCTATTTGGCAGCACTTAACAACAACATATTTGTTAAAGTTGTCAAAAAGGAAATGGAATATATAAAGATCAATATACTAGGCACTGTTGAGTTGTATAGCATGGTTTACTATGCTGGGAAGGACAGATTGAAGAGGAAGGACATCACATTCATCATCAAAAGGAACATTTCAAGGTCTATCTTGAAGTATAATGCTGTCTGTGATAGGATAATATGCAGATACCTACAAGGAAGACCAGTTAATATCACTATTATTCAAATGTATGCACCAACCATGAAAGCCAGTGATGATGAAAATGAAGAAAATCAAGTAATTCAGTCTGAAATTGATTAAACATGCCATCAAGTTATATTGATAATTACTGTTGATTAGAACACAAAGGTTAGAACAAAGAGGAAGAATCAGTAGACTACACACGTTGACCTCATCAAATTGCATACACATAAATCAAATTAAATAGGGCTGTGAGACGAGATGGGAAGAAAGCTTTTTATTGTTGGCCAAAACCAGGCCAAGGGCAGGCTGAAGCTGAATAAAATATAAAAAATCCCATGAAAGCCAAATTTGAACTTGAACATATCTCTCCTGAATATAGAGATCCTCTCAAGAACAGATTTGCTGCATTGAAGAGTTGTGGGATGACCTCAAGAGAACCATACATGAAGAAAAGACAAGGCCATTAAGAAGACAAAAAGAAGGAAAAGAACAAAATGGATAAAAGAAGAGACTCCAAAATATGTTCTCCACTGTAGAAAGGCTAAAGCAAATGGAAAAACTAAGGAAGTAAAAAAGCTGAACAGAAAATGCCAAAGGGCACCTTGAGAAGACAAACTCAAGTATTATAATGAAATGTGCAAAGACCTGGAATTAGAAAACCAGAAGGAAAGAACACTCCATTTCTCAAAATGAGGGAGCTGAAGAAAAATTCAAGTCTCAATTTGCTATATTGAAGGATTTTATGGTTCGGAACTGACTCTTTGGCACTTAACAACAACATGAGCAAAATACTGAATGATGCAGAAAGCATCAAAAGAAGATGGAAGGAATACAGAGTCACTGTACCTAAAAGAAGTGACCAATGTTCTACCGTTTCAAAAGGTAACATATGATGAAGAGCTGATGGTACTGTAAGACGAAGTCCAAAGTATACCAAAGGCATTGGCAAAGAACCAGAACCTGGGAATTGATGATTTAGCTATTTTATCTAATTGATATTTACTAGAAGCACATACTCATCTATGCCAAGAAATTTGGAAGACAGCTACCTGGCCAACTGATTGAAAGACATCCATGTTTTTGCCAGTTCCAAAGAAAGATAACCCAACAGAATGTGGAAATTGTTGGACAATATCATCAAGAAAACATTAAAGTAAAATTTTGCTTTTCTTTTATTTATTTTGTTTTGGTAATTCAAAAATGACTGCAAACAGTATATTGACAGGGAATTGCTAGATGTTCAAGCCAAATTAAATGAGGTCGCGGAACAATAGATACCATTTATGATATCAGATGGATCTTGGCTGAATGCACAGAATAACAGAAAATATATTTACTTTTGCTTTATTGACTATGTAAACACTTTCTACTGTGTGGATCATGACATGCTATGGACAACATTGTGCAGAATGAGTGTTCTGGAATACTTAATTGTGCTCATGAGGTGCACATATGCATAGACCAAGGCAGTCAATGGAACAGAATGAGACACTGAATGGTTTAAAATCAGGAAAGATGAGCGCCAGGATTGTATTTTTTCACCTTACTTACTCAGTTTGTATGCTGAGCAAATAATGTGAGAAACTGGATTATATGAAGAATAACGTGGCATCTGTAACATGCAGATGATACATCCTTGCTTGCTGAAAGCCAAAAGGACCTAAAGTATTTAGTGATAAAGATCAAAGCACACAGCTTTTGGTGTGGGTTGCACCTCAAATAAAGAAAACAAAACCCTCACAACTAAACCAATAAATAACATCATGATAAATGTAGAAAACGTTGAAGCTGTCAAAGATGTCAGTTTGCTTGGAAATAGCAGTCAAGAAATCAAACATATCACATCAGACAAATCTTCTGCACAAGACCTCTTTAAAGTGTTCAAGAGCAAAGATGTCAGGTTGCTGAGGTGTGCCTCGCCAAACCATGGTATTTTCAGAAGCTTCATATGCATGTGAAAGTTGGACAATGAGTAAGGAAGACTTTAGAAGAATTGATGCATTTAGGTTATGGTGTTGGAGAAAAATTTTAAAGTACCATGGAATTTTAGAAGAGCAAATAAATCTGTGTAGGAAGATGTACTGCCAGAATGCTCCTTAGAAACATGGTGAGACTTTGTCTTTCATACTTTGGACATATCAGATGGTACTAATCCCTGGAGAAGGACATGATGCTAGGTTAAGTGGAGAGTCAGTGAAATAGATGACGAACCCCAACAAAATGGATTTACATGATCACAGCAGAAATGGGCTCAAGCCCATTTGGTGGGGATATTGCCGAACTGGTGAGTGTTTCATTCTATTGTGTATAAGGTTGTTATGAGTTGGAACCAACTGAATGGCACCTAATCACATAAGGTTCAGACTCATAATGACCCTCTGTAGATTTTACGGGGAGCACTTGAACTGCCAAACCTATGTTTCTCAGTCCAGTGTTTTTTGTATAGTGTTGTTGTTTTAAAGTGCCATCGAGTCAGTTCTGACCCATAGCAACCCTGTATAGGGTTTCCAAAGAGTGGTTGGTAAGCTTGAACCACTGACCTTGTGGTTCAAAGAGACTTTACAGCTTAGCACATTAACTCACAGTGCCACACCAGGACTGCAATTTGTATACTTATTGTTGTTGTTGTGTAGTGACGTTGAGTTGGTTCCGACGCATAGCAACCCTGTATAGGGTTTCTGAGGAGTAGCTGGTGAGCATGAACCACCTACATTGCAGTTCAAATGACTTTGCAGTCTTGCTCATTAACCCACAGCTCCACACCAGGACTCCAGTTTGTATACTAGTATGCCATAAACAGGAGACAAATTCATTGTCCTTACTTTTGTTAACTATGGCGTCATGATGTTACAAAAGAGAATTGACAAGTTTTCCCAATTTGCATCTGTTCAAAAGGAGTGAGAAAGGCACTCATAATTCTGGTGGAGTGTGTGACTCTGATACCAAACTAAATTGATTTGGAGCACAAGTAGACAGTATGGTGACTGCTTTTTATGAAACACAGGAATGGAATTCCTATGGTCACAAAAAAATGTTCCCATATAATTAGAATCTTTAAGAGTGCTGTTGTTTTTATTGTTGAAGCTAAGTCAGTTCTGGACTCTCGGGTTCTGGGTGCTGGGACATGGAGTTGCTTTTGAAGTACTAAGCAGTCTTCCCACATCCTCTGCATAGCCCAGATTCTAGAGCTGGTGTTATGAGGCTGGAGGACACCGGAGGCAGGATGTCATTTTCAAAACATAGAATGATGCCTCTGTTTTTTTAAGCCATATAGGAAGACTGCCACACCTAGACTAAAGTTTATTGATTATCATCATTAATTCTACTAAAGCTCTCTGTGATAATGAGTTAGGATCTTCTTCAGCAACAACACAGAATACCAAAGGAAGCAGTCTCAGGGGATGGTGCTAGAACTCTGAACCACATATAAAGGAATATTGAGAAGCTTGGAAGTCTTACAGCTATGGCACTTTGTAGCAGAATCAAGAAATCCATTGCTTTCTAGTTCAAGATGCTCAGCTGCTCCCTGAGCTGCCACCTTGGGAGAGACCAAGCAGGGAAAGGATCAGAACAGCTACGAATGCCTAACAGAACCAAGGAGATACAGGTGAGGACATTCTTTTTGTTTTGTTTTGTTTTTTATTTCTGTTCTTTGGTCTCTCGCTGTCTGCGCACCTCCATTCTGATGACTAGAAGGGATGCCTGAGCAAATGGACACCCCAACCCCTCCCATGGAGGGTTCTACTATGCATGCGCACAGATCTCCTGGAAAATTAAAGCGACAATTTCCACTTAAAACCAAACGGTCACCACTCATCTGTCAGTTTGTCGTACTATGGTTTCAGATGACCTTCCAGACAAAGACGACTAGGAAGAAAGAGTGATGAACTACTTAAGAATATTTAGTCACTAAAAACCAAATAAATAGCAGAGAAACACTGTCAGATATAGTGTCAGAAAATGAGCCCCTCAGGCTGGAAGACACTCAAAATGTGACTGGAGAAGAGCTGCCTCCTCAAAATAGAGATGACTGAGATGACATGAATGCAGTAAAGCCTGTGGGAGAAAAGCCTGCGGGACCTTCATTTGCTGATGGGGCACAACTCAAAATGAAGATAAACAGCTGTAAACATACATTGAAGACTGGAATATGGAATGCACAAACTATGAATATGGGAAAATTGGAAGTTGTCAACAATGAAATGGAATGCATAAACATCGATATTTTAGGCATGAGTGAGCGAAATGGACTGATATTGGCCATTTTGAATCTGATGACCACATGGTTTACTAAGCCAGGAATGACAAATTGAAGAGGAATGGTGTTGCAGTCATTGTCAAAAAGAGCATATCCAGATCAGTCTTGAGTTATAACACCATCTGTGGTAATATAATAATATCCATGCTCCTACAAGTAAACCTTGATCGCTGAAAGTGAAGAGGACTTGAAA
>NW_006408600.1:10419890-10440964 GCF_000296735.1 Chrysochloris asiatica
AGAAGAGTTGTGGGATGACATCAAGAACATCATACAGGAAGAAAGAAGGAAAAGGTCAAAATGGATGTCAGAAGAGACACTGAAACTTGCTCTCCGGCATAGACATGCTAAAGGAAATGAAAGAATTGAAAAGGTCCAAGAGCTGAACAGAAAATTTCAAAGATCAGCTCGAGAAGATAAAGCCAAACTTTACAAAAAAATGTGCAAAGATCTGGAATCAGAAAACCAAAAAGGAAGAGCATGCTCAGCATTTCTCACCAGGGGAAATGAAGAAAAAATTCAAGCCTCAACTTTTGTTACTGAAAGATTATCTGAGAAAATCGTTGAATGATGCAGAAATCATCAAGAGAAGATGGAAGGAATACAAAGAGTCACTGTACCAAAAGGAAATGGTAAATATTCAACCATTTCAAGAGGTAGCATATGATCAAGAGTTAATGATACTGAAGTAGGAAGTCCAAGGTGCATTGAAATAATTGACAAAGAACAAGACACCAGGAATTGATGGAATAGAAATTGAAATATTTCAAGAAAGTGAGGTGGAACAGGAGGTACTCACTCATCTCTGCCAAGAACTTTGAAAGACAATTACCTGGCAAACTGGAAGAGATCCATATTTGTGCCTATTCCAAAGAGAGGGGACCCAACATAATGCGTAAACCATCAGACAATCTCTATGATATCCCATGTGAGCAAAGTTTTGCTAAAGATAATACAGACATGGCTACAATCATACATTGACAGAGAACTTCCAGAGGGTCAAGTCGGATTCAGAAGAGGCTATGGAACGAGGGATATCATTGCTGATGTCCAATGGATCTTGGCTGAAAGCAGAGAATATCACAAACATGTTTACCTGTGCTTTATTGACTACGCAAAGGCTTTCAATTGTGTGGATCATGTCAAGCTATGGACAACATTTTGAAATATGACTATTCTGGAACACTTAATTATGCTCATGAGGAATCTGTACCTGGACCAAGAGGCAATTGTTCCAACAGAACATGGGAACACTGAATGGTTTAAAATTTTAAAAGTTTGTGACAAGGTTGTATTCTTTTACCATATTTATTCAACTTGTATGCTTATCAAGTAATTTGAGAAGCTGGGTTATATGAAGAAAAACATGGCATCGAATTGAAGGAAGACTCATTAACAACCTTCGATATGCAGTTGATAAAACTTTGTTTGCTGAAAGTGATGAGGACTTAAAACATTTACTGATGAAGATCAAAGAGCACAGTCTTCGGTATGGATTACATCTCAATGTAAAGAAAAGAAAACTCCTCACCACTGAACCAATCAAAAACATTCTTATCAATGGTGAAAAGATTCAAGTTGTCAAGGACTTCATTCTTCTTGGATCAATTATCAACACTCATGGAAGCAGCAGTCAAGAAATCAAATGATGTATTGCTTTAGGCAAATCTGCTGCACAAGACCTTTTTAAAGTGTTGAAGAGCAAAGATGTCAGCTTGCAGACTATGGTGCGCATTTTCAATGATCTCATATGCATGCAAAAGCCAGACAGTGAATAAGAAAGACTAGAAGAATTGATGCTTTTGAGTTATGGTGTTGGAGAAGATACTGAAAGTGCCATTGGCTGCCAAAAGAAACAATAGATCCATTTTGGAAGAAGTATAGCCAGAGTGCTCTTTAGAGGCCAAGATGGCCAAACTTCGTCTCTCATACTTCAGACATATTGTCAGGAGGGAGTAGTCACTAAGCAAGAATATCATGTTTGGTAAGATGGAGGGTCAGATAAAAAGAGAAAGGTCCCCAATGAGATGGATTGGCCAGGTGGAAGCATTGATGGTATCAAGCGTGGCAACAGTAGTGAGGTTGGCCCAGGATCATCAGTGTTTCGTTTTGCTGTGCATAAGGTCACTATGGGTCGGTACCAATTCAATGGCACCTAACAACAACAGCAATAAGCCATTTCTGACACACAGTGACCCTGTACAGAGTTTTTCTGAGGAATGACTGTAGGGTATGAACCACCACCTTTGTGGTGAACAGTCCTGTGCTTTTCCTGTAGCACCATATCAAGACTAGATTAAAAGTGTATGTGAAGTTAAAACAAGATAAACATCACCCTATGAAGGTCATTGTAAGCCTGTTTCATGCTCATTATAGGTGGCAAGTGGAAACATGAGTTATGCATATTTTCACTAATGACTAAGAATCTTATTCCACAGTTAGATATTTTCTTCCAAAATTCTTGTTATTCCATTGTCTCTTCCCACATTCAATTTGATTTCCAATTGAAAGAAACAAAGCAAATGAAAGTATTGCCCCTGTTCCTTTAACCCCAATACGCAGCACTCCAGTGAAATGATCCTCTCTTGCTCTTCCCTGAATGTAATTTTATACTCCCTGTAGAATCAGTCTTCAGGAATTTACAGGTGTTTTTTTTATCTCCAGGCATCAAGTGTAGTAGTCCATCTACTATCTCAGATAATTACCTCAATGTTGTTCTCTCTTGCCAAGGGGTCCTTTTTTTCAGACTCTTTTCTCTGAGTTGATGTTATCCTGTAACTTTTAGGAGGCACATTTTACAGGAGAAACAAAACATTTCATTATTTTAAAAGAAACAAACAAAAAAGAAAAACTACTAGAGGCAACTCAGAGCTTCCTCAAAGTTAAAAATCTGAGGCTGTGATTCCTGGTCTCACAACCTCCCCAAACTTATTTTAACAATATTTCAATGCTCCCTTAATAATCCATACTGCTCCATCCCATGTCTTTGGTTCATACTTTCTTCTAACCCACAACTCTTGAGACTTCTCCACTCTTAACAAAAACTATTCTATCTTTGTGTTAAGGACAACTTCTTTGGATGCTTTTCACTGTTCCCCTCACACTCCTTGCTATATCTCTCAATTCATACTCTACTTCTGCTTCAATAAAACAAAAATTGATTACATGTTTAGTTTTCCATTATTAACTAATTCATATTTTTATACTTTAAATTAATAAATATGTAGCAAATACCCACCATGACCCGTAAACTGTTCTTGGAAAAGATGATGCAAAGATGAATAAAAACAGATCCTGCCTGTAACGCAATAATGAGAAACTGACAAATGTATAATGAAAATAAATAAGGCATATGCTTCTTTTGCTGTCAGCAATAAAGTAAATTTATGAAGGAAAAGACCCTATCTCCAGTTTTTTTTTCTTTTCAGTCTTTCTGAGTACTAATGGCAATACTGTTGTTGTTGTTCTTAGGTACTGTTGGGTCGGTTCTGACTCATAGCTACCCTGCATACAGCAGAATGAAACACTGCCCAATCCTGTGCCATCCTAAAAATTGTTCTATTTGAGTCTACTGTTGCAGTCACTGTTTAAAATCATTTCATTAATGACTTATTTACAAGCATGTTGTCCTTTGCAGGGACTGGTCCCCCCTGAGAAGATGTACAAACTATTTAAGATGAATCTCAATATCTTCACAATTAAGGAGCATTCTGGCTGAATTTCCTCCAAGATAAATTTGTTAGTTTTCCTAGCAGTTGGTGTTCTTTCAGTAATATTCTAAATCAACACCATAATGAAAAGGCATCTTCTATAGTGTTCCTTATTCATCATACATTTGCCATATGCATCTGGAGCAATTGAAAATACCTCAGTTTTGGTCAGGCACACCTTAGTTCTGTGACATCTTTGCTTCTTAACTCTTTGAAGAGGTCTTTTGCAGTAGATTTGCCAGTGCAATATGTCCTTTTGACTGTTGATTTACTGAGTATTGATTTTGAATCCAAGTAAAATGAAAATCCTTTACAACTTCAATATTGTCTCCATTTATCATTATGTTGACTGTTGGTCTAGATGTGAAAGTTTTTGATTTTCTTTACATTGAGTTGTAATTGTTACATAAGGCTGTATTCTTTGAACTTTATCAAAAACGAAGTCCTCCTTACTTTCAGCAACAAAACTTGTGTCATTCGCCTACTGCAGGTTGTTAAACAGCTTTACTCCAATCCTGGTGCCAAGTTCTTCTTCATGTATTCCAGCTTCTTGGATTGTTTGATCAGCATACAGGTTGAAAAATATGGTAAAATGATACAATCTGTATGCACACCTTTCCTGATTTTAAACAAGACAGTATCTCCTGGTTTTGTTCTAATCACTGTCTCTTGATGTATGTACAGACCCTCCATGAGCACAATTAAATGTTCTGGAATATGAATTATTTACAATGCTGTTTTTATGGTACACACCGTTGAATTCCTTTGTATAATAAATGTAATACAAGTATACATCTTACTGGAATTATCTGCTCTTAGCCAAAATCCATTAGACAAGAGCAATAATATCCTTCATTTTATGTCGTCTTCCGAATCTGAAGAATTGAATTTCTGGCAGCTCCCTGTAGATGTACTGCTGCAATTGTTTTTGAATCATCATCAGAAGAAATCTACTTGCTGGTAATTAATAATATTATTTGTTTTTTCCACAATATGTTGGCTCACCTCTACTTAGAATGGACACAATATAGATTTTTTCCAGTCAGTTGGCCAGGTAGCTTTCTACAAAATTTCTGGGCACAGACCAGTAAATGTTTCCAGTACTGCTTTAGTTTGTTGAAATATTTTAGTTGGCTCCCTGTCAGTTCATAGAGAGTTGCTTTTCACTAGTGCCTTAAGTGCATCTTGAACATCATTCTTCACTATTATCTAATCATAACCACAATCACAGTCATTATCCAACCTCTTGAAGTGGTTGAGCATCAACCAATTCTCTTTGGTACGGTGACTCTGTGTATTCATTACATCTTCTTTTCATGTTTTCTGTATCAGTCAATATTTTATCAACTGTTGTTGTTGTTGTTAGGTGCTTTCAAGTCAGTGCTGACTCATAGTTACTCTGTGCACAACAGAATAAAACACAGACCAGAACATGCCAACCTCACAATCATTGCTATGTATGAGCCCATTGCTGCTGGAGCTGTACAAATCCTTCTCATTTGGAGTTTTCCACGCTTTCTCTGACCCTTCTCTAGACTTTGGTCCATCTTGACAATATGTACGATGCATGATTGATGAAGTCTGGCCATCCTAGCTTCCAGGGAGCATTCTGGCTGTACATCTTCTAACACAGATTGGTTTGTTCTTTTGGCAGTCCATGGTACTTTTAATATTTTCCTCCAACACAATAGACCAAATGCATCAATTTTTCTATGACCTTCCTTATTCACTGTCCAACTTTCACAAGTATATGAGGTAATTTAAAACACCATGGCTTGGGTCAGGTGCACCTCTGTCCTCAAACTGACATCATTGTTCTTCAGCACTTTTAAGAGGTCTTGCACAGATTTGCCTATGCAATACACCATTTAATTTCTTGACTAATACTTCCATGGTATTTTCAATAACCTCATAGGCATGCAAAAGCTGGGCAATGAATAAGGAAGACTGTAGAAGAATTGATGCATTTGAATTGTGGTGTTTGAGGAGAATATTGAGAGTGCCATGGGCTGCCAAAAGAACAAACAGATCTGTATTGGAAGAAGTGCAGCCAGAGTGCTCCTTGGAGACCAAGATGGCCAGATTTCGCCTCTCATACTTTGGACATATTGTCAGAAGGGACCAGTCACTGGAGAAGGATTTTATGTTTGGTAAGGTGGAGGGTCAGAGAAGGAGAGGAACACCCCCAGTGAGATGGATTGATAAAGTGGCAGCATCAATGGGCCCAGGTGTGGCAACAATTGTGAGTTTGGCCCAGGACCGGTAGTTTCAAATTGCTGACCTTAAGGTTCACAGACCGATTTGTAACCACTACACTACCAAAGCTCCTTTTTTCTAGTGCCACACTAGGACCTTCAATATCGCAATTTGAGGCATTAAAATTTTTCTTCAGTTCTATCAACTGGACAGATGCTGAACACTTTTCTTTATTTCTGTCTCTCTAAAGGTGGGTTTGAAAATTAGAAGTTGTCAAAATGACACGGAATGTATAAATATCAATATTCTAGGCATTGTTGTTGTTGTTGTTGTTGTTATGTGCCAATGAGTCAGTTCCGACCCATAGCGACCCTGTACAGGGTTTCCGAGGGTGTAAATTTTTATGGGAGTAGAAAGCCTCATCTTTCTCCCGCGGAGCAGCTGGTAGTTTCGAACCACTGACCTTAAGGTTCGCAGCCCGATTCATAACCACGCTACCAGAGTGAACCGAAATGGACTGGTATTGGTCATTTTGAATCTGATAACCTTTTGATTTACTATGACAGAAATTGAAGTTGAAGAAGAAAAGCATTGGAATCATTATGAAAAAGAACATTTCAAGATCTTTCTTTAAGTACAAGGCTCTCTGTGATCTGATAATATCCAAAAGCCTACAAAGAAGAGAATGGTTAAAACAACCATTATTTAAATTTATGAAACAACCTCTAAAGCAATTAATGATGAAATTAATCTTTCACCATACTTATTCAACCTCTATGCTGAGCAAATAATCTGAGAAGCTGGCTTATATGAAGAAAAACATTGCATAATGATTGGAGGAAGACTAATTAACAACCTGTGATATGCAGATGATAAAACCTTGCTTGCTGAAAGTGAAGAGGACTTAAAATAATTACTGATGAAGATCAAAGACCACAACCTTTGGTATAGATTGCATGTCAATGTGAATCCTCACCACTGGACCAATAAACAACATTCTTATCAATGGAGAAAAGATTGGCTTTGTCAAGGACTTCATTCTTCTTGGATAAACCATCAACATTCATGGAAGCAGCAGTCAAGAAATCAAATGACATATTGCAGTAGGAAAATCTGCTGCACAAAACCATTTAAAAGTATTGAAGAGCAAAGATGTCAGCTTGAGCACTAAGATGCACCTGACCCAAGCCATGGTATTTTCAATAACCTCATATGCATGCAAAAACTGGACAGTGAATAAGGAAGACCATAGAAGAAGTGATGCTTTTGAGTTATGGTGAGGGAGTAGAATATTGAAAATGCCATGACCTACCAAAAGAACCAACAGATCTGTGTTGGAAGAAGTTCAGCCAGAGTGTTCCTTGGAGGCCAAGATGGCCAAACTTTGTCTTTCATACTTCAGACATATTGTCAGGAGGGGCCAACCACTGGAGAAGGATATCATGTTTGGTAAGGTGGAGGATCAAAGAAAAAGAGGAAGACCCCCAGCAAGATGGATTGTCAAAATGGCACCATCAATGGGCTCAAATGTAACAACAATAGTGAGGTTAGCCCAGGACTGGGCAGTGTTTCATTCTGTTGTGCATAGATAGGGTTGCTATAAGTTGTACCAACTCAGTGGCACATAGCAACAACAACAACCAACTTCTTCAGTATGAAATTGATTAGGCATGCAATCAAGATGTATTGTTAATTACTGGTGATTAAAATACAAAGGTTGTAAACAAAGAGGAAGGATCAGTCGTTGAAAAATATGACCTTAGTAATAACAATGCTGGAGATTGCATGATAGAATTTTGAAAGACCAATGACTGCTTTATTATAAATATAATGTCTAAACAACATGGAAGACTACTATATACATGGACCTCACCAAATGTATTACACAGAAATCAAATTGACTACATCTGTAGAAATAAATGCTCTAAAAGCAGCTCCATATCATCAGCTAAAACAAGACCAGATACAGATTGTGGAACGGACCCATCAATTGCTCATATTTAAGTTTAGGCTGGAGCTGAAAAAAATTAAAACAAGTCCATGAGAGTAAAAATATGACCTTGAACATATCCCACCTGAAGTCAGAGATCATCTCAAGAACTGATATGAATTAGACACTCATGGCTGAAGACCAGAAGAGTTGTAGGATGACATTTGGAATGTCGTACAGGAATAAAGCAAAAGGTCATTAAGAAGACAAAATACAAAAGACCAAAATGGATGTCAGAGAGACTCTGAAACTTGCTCTACAGCAAAGCAATGCTAAGGGAAATGGAAGAAATGAGGAGGTACCAGAGCTGAAAAGCAAATTTCATAGGCCAGCTCAAAAAGAAAAAGTCAAATATAACAATGCAATGTGTAAAGACCTGGAGTTAGAAAACCAGAATGAAAGAGCATACTCAGCAATTATCAAGTGAAGGGAACTGAAGAAATATTCATGCCTTGACTTAAAATTATAAAGGATTCTGTGGAGAAAATATTGAATGATGCAGAAAGCATCAAAAGAAGATGAAACGAATACACAGTTACTTTACCATAAAGAATTGGTCAGTGTTCACCCATATCAATAGGCAGCATATGATCAAGAGCCAATGATACTGAAGGAAGAAGTCAAAGGTGCATTAAATGCATTGTCTAAGATCAAAGCTCCGGATACTGATGGAACAAAAATTGAAATTTTTGCTCAAACTGATGAAGCACTGGAAGTACTCATTCATGTATGCCAAGAAATTTGCAAGACAGCTACCTGGCCAACAGTCTGGAAAATATACATATTTGTGCCCATTCTAAACTGAGAAATTATTGACAATATCATTAATACTGCATGCAAGTAAAATTTTGCTAAACATAATTTAAAAACAACTGCAACAGTACATTGATAGGGAACTAAAGAAAAGCAGGATTTAGACAAGGGTGGGGAATGAGGGATATGATTGCTGACATCAGATGGATCTTGGCTGAAAATAGAGAACACTAACGGTGTTTTAATAGTACTTTACTGACCACGAAAAAGCTTTCAATTGTGTGGATCATAGCAAGCTATAATGGAGAATGAGTATACCAGAAAAATTAATTGTACTCATTAAGAACCTGTACATAGACCAAGAGGCAGTTGTTCAAACAGAACAAGGGGACACTGAATGTTTTAAAATCAAGAAACTTATACACACCTTGCTTGTTTTCTTTCACCATATTTTTCCAATCTGTATGCTATGCAAATAGTTCAATAAATCAGATTATATGAAGAACAATGTGGCATCAGGATTGGAGGAAGACTCATAAACAATCTACAATATGCAAGTGATACAACATTGCTTGCTGAAAGTGAAGAGAATTGAAAATACAAATAAAGATCATAGACTACTGACCTTGATATGAGTTACACCTCAATATAAATAAAACAAAAATTCTCACTAATGTGCTAATAAATATTATCAAGATAAATAGAGAAAAGTTTGATGTTGTTAAAGACTTCAGTTTGCTCAAACAACCATCAACACTCATGGAAGCAGCAGTCAGGAAATAAAACAATCGATTGCATTGGACAAATCTGCTGCACAAGACCTCTTTAAAGTGTTCAAGAGTAAAGATGTCAGTTTGAGAACCAAATTGCACCTGACCCAAGACATGGCATTTAAAATAATCTCATATGCATGTAAACATTGGACAACAAATAAAGAATACTGTAGATTAATTGATGCATGTAGATGAATAGAGGAATAGTGTTGAAGGAGAATATTAAAAGTACAATGAATGCCAAAAGACAAATCTGTGTTGGAAGATGTACAGCCAGAATACTCCTAGAAGCAAGGAGAGCCAGATTTCATCTCTCATTGTACCAACATATTGTCAGCAGGTGTCTGTCCCTGGAGAAGGACATCATATTTGGTAATGAGAAGGGTGGCAAATAAGAGAAAGAGCCCCAAAGAAATGGCCTAACACAGTGACAGCAGCAATGGCCTCAGTGTTAATGATTGTGAGATTGGTACATGATAGGGTGGTGTTTTATTTCTTTTTCTGTTGTGCATATGGTTGCTATGAGTTGGTATTGACTGATGGCACATAACAACAACAATGGAGGGTCTTTGCACATTTTAGTATACTACTTTACTTTATCTTCCAAAGCTGCCCTTTCAAATGTTCTGGTCAGCTCTATGATTTCATCATTTTTTACCTTTGCCTTGTAATTGTTGTTGTTAGGTTGCCATTAAGTTGATACCTAGTGACCCTATGCACAACAGAGTGAAATACTGCCAGTTCCTGGGCCAACCTCACAATCATTGCAATGCCTGAGCCCATTGCTGCCTCCACTGTGTCAATCCATCTTGTTGGGGGTCTTCCTCTTTTTCTCTGAACCTTCACTTTACTAAACATGATGTCCTTCTCCAGTGACTTGTCCCTCCCGATAATATGTCTGAAGTATGAGAGACAAAGTTTGGCCATCCTGGCTTCCAAGGAGAATTCTGACTGTACTTCTCCCCAGACAGATTTGTTTGTCCTTTTGGCAGTCTATGATTCTTTTAATATTCTTCTCTAATACCATAACTCAAATGCATCAATTCTTCTACAGTCTTCCTTATTCACTGTCCAACTTTCACATGAGGTTGTTGAAAATTTCACACGAGGTTATTAAAAATACCACAGCTTGGGTCAGGCACACCTTAGTCCTCAATCTGACATGCTTGCTCTTCAACACTTTAAGAGGTTGTGCACAGCAGATCTACCTAATGCAATATGTCTTTTGATTTCTTGACTGAAGCTTCAATGAATGTTGATGGTTGATCCGAGCAAAATGAAATCTTTGACATTTCAATCTTTTCTCTATTGACATGGATGTTGTTTATTGGTACAGTGGTGAGGATTTTTGTTTTCTTTACATTGAAATGCAACCCATACTGAAGGCTGTTGTCTTTGATCTTCATCAGTAAATATTTAAGTCCTCTTCATTTTCAGCAAGCAAGGTTGTATTATGTGTATATTGCAGGTTGTTAATGAATATTCCTCCAATCCTGACGCCATATTTTTCTTCATATGATCCAGCTTCTCAGATTATTTACTCAGCATACAGATTGAATAAGTATGGTAAAAAAAAATACAACCCTGGCTCATGCCTTTCCTAATTTTAAACCATTTGGTGTTCCCTTGTTCTGTTCTAACAACTGCCTCTTGTTCTATGTACAGATTCCTCATGAGCACAATTAAGTGTTTGGAATACTCACTTCACAATGGTTTCCATAGCTTGTCATGATTCACACAATTGAAAGCCTTTGCATAGTCAATAAAGCACACGTAAACATCTTTCTGGTATTATCTGCTTTCAGTAAAGATCATTTTGACATCAACAATGATATCCTTGACTCCACATCCTCTACTGAATCTGGCTTGTACATCCGGAAGTTCTCTGTCAATAGATGGTTGCAGTCATTTTTAAAATTATTTTTAGAAAAATTTTACTTGCATGTGATATTGATGATATTGTGCAATGATTTCTGTATTCCACTGGGTAACCTCTCTTTGGAAAGGGCACAAATATGGACTTGTACCATTCATTTGACCAGGTAATTTTCTTCCAAATTTCATGACATCCAGTGCCACTTCAGTTTGTTGAAAGATTTCAGTTTGCATTCTATCAATTCCCAGTGCCTTGTTCTTTGCCATTGCCTTCAGTGCAACTTGGATCTTCTTCCTTCAGGAACATTGACTCTTGATGATATGCTACCTCTTGAAATGGTTCAACATCGACCATTTCTTTTTGGTACAGTGTGTATTATTTCTATCTTCTTTTGATGCTTTCTGCACTGCTCAATAATTTGCCCAGAGAATCCTTCAATACTGTAGTCAAGGTTTGAAATTTTTCTTCAGTTCCTTCAGCTTAAGAATGCTGAGCATGTTCTTCCCTTTTTGTTTTCTAACTCCAGATCTTTTGCACATTTCATTATAATACTTGACTTTGTCTTCTGAAGCTGACCTTTGAAATTTTCTGTTCAGCTCTTGTACCTCCTCATTTCTTCCATTTGATTTAGCATCTCTACACTGGAGAATAAGTTTCAGGGTCTCTTCTGACATCCATTTAGTCTTTTGCTTCCTCTAGTCTTCTTAATGATCTTTTCTTTTCTTCCTATATGATGTTCTTGATGTCATCCCATAACTATTCTGGTCTTTGTTCTTTAGTGCTTAATGCATCATATCTGTTCTTCTGATGATCTATAAATTCAGGTGGGATATATTCAAGGTAATATTTTGGCTCTTGTGGACTAGCTTTCATTTTCTTCAGCTTCAGGCTGAATTTGCATATAAGACATTGATGATCTGTTCCACAGTCTGCCCCTGGCCTTGTTTTAGCTGATGATATGGAGCTTTTCCATCATCTCTTTCCAAAGATATAGTCAATTAATTTCTATGTATCCCATCTGGTGAGGTCCATGTATATAGTCATATTTTATTTTGTTTAAAATAGGTATTTTCTATGAAGAAATCATTGGTCTTGCAAAATTTGATTATGTGTTTCTATCAACAAGGCCATATTTCCCAGTAACTGATCCTTCCTCTTTGTTTCCAATCTCCAGAAATTATCAATACATCTTGATTGCATATTTGATCAATTTCAGACAGTCGTCTGTCAGTTTGTCATATTGTAGTGGCTTTTGTGTTGCTGTGATTCTGGAAGCTATGCCACAGGTATTTTAAATACCAGCAGGTTCACCCACGGTGGACAAGTTTCAGGTAATCTTCAGACAAAGATAGACTAGGAAGAAGGAGAGACTAACTACTTCTGAATATTTAGTCACTGAAAACCTTATAAATAGCAGTGGAACACTTTAAGATATAATGTCGGAAGATGAGCCCCTCAGGTTGGAAAGCACTCAAAAATGCAACTGGGGAAGAACTAGCTGTCTCTTCAAAGTAGAATTGACCATGATGATGTGAATGGAGTAAAGTTCTCAGGACCTTAATTTGGTTCTGGGGCACAACTCAAAATGAATGAAAACACCTATAAACATCCAATAATATTTAGAACATGAACTGCTCCAAGTCTTAATCTAGGGAAATTGGAAAATGTCAAAAATGAAATGGAATGCATAAATATCAAGATCCTAGGCATTAGTTAGCTGAAATTGACTGGCATTGGCCATTTAAAATCTGACAATCACATGGTTTAGTATGCTAGAAATGACAAATTGAAGAGAAATGACATCATATTCATCATCACAAAGAACATTTCAAGATCTGTCATGAAGTACAACGCTGTCTGTGATAGGAAAATGTCCATATGCTTGCAAGGAAGACCAGTTAATGCCATGGTATTCTGTTGCTTTAGCTACTTTTAATGGTTAGGATTCTGTGTCAACTCAGCTAGGCCATGATTTTCAGATGCTTAGCAATTGGGATGTGCTTATTCTCATGGTGATGGAACCTAATACAGGTTTAGTTAACTTTGTGATGTTGGCTATTAGTATTCAGTCAATTAAAGGAATGCTTCTTTGAGGATGTGGCCTGCTCTCAATATAATGAACACATGAGAGAGACTCTCTCTCTTTCTTCTGCTGGGAACCTGGGACTCTGCAATTGCAAGTCCTTTCATTGATATATACACACATATATATATTTCAGTGGTTTTGTTATTCTAGAAAACCTGGCATAAGACATGTTGTACTGAGACAGTGAGTTTCTTGAAAAACAAAATCATAAGGATGTGTGTTCTAATTTGGTTCTCAAATCTGAATAACTGTAAAGGCACAGATATATGTGTTGGAGGTATGTCTGACTTTCACTTCATAGGAATTAGCCTTGGACTGATTTTGAGTTTGGTCCTCTTTTTTTCTTGTGGAGTCAGAAGAAGTCAAACATGATTCACACTTGGTTTAAGTAGTTGTGAACAGGATTTATTGCAATAGCTCCAGATCTATGAAGTTATGAGCTTTACCAACTGGGATGTGTAAGTGAAAGAATGAACATGGATGGTTTAAAATATTCCAGTGGATAGGACACCAACTGCTATTTGAGTTGCTGGGAGACAATGCCACTTTGTTTAAAAAGAATTGCTGATACTGGGCATAGGACTACTGGAGCCCACCCTGTCAGAGGCCCATGGCATATGCATATGAATGGGGTTAGTTCAATAGAGAAGAAAAGATTGAACTTGAGTGTTTTAAAGGTTTATGTGTTTTACTTTATGGATATTGGTTTCTCTTAAGGTATTACTGTGAAATAGACATTCATGGGTGATGGAAATGAATACTGAAAATTATGATTACAGAGGGTTTGTAAACCCAACTTAAGCCTATACTTGATTGGATTTTCTGAAAGGGAGTTAGAATTTGCCCTAAAGAAATCGATTTCTTGGCTTAAGCTTTTGTAGAGCATGGGGTTTTGGTGGAATCCTGAGTCCCCACTCAGAACCTTCAGAGTTGGAATATTTACATTTGAAAAGACATGCAGACCAACACTTCTAGGAGAACAGGAGATTCATGATTGAAAGAAGGAAAGGATAAAAGTGAGCAATAAGGCTTGAGTTTTGAAGGCATCAAGACAAGGAAAGTTGGCCCATCATAACCCACCACCCCTTTAGTACTAGTATGGCACTGCAGGTTAATGTGCTGGACTGCAAGGTCGGTGGTTCAGGCTCACCAGCTGCTCCTCAGAAACCATATATAGAGATGCTGATTCAGAACTGACTCAACTTCACTTAACAACAAAACAATAAAGACTGAAAGTTTAACGGAACCCTGGCCATATGATCACTGATCACTGATCACTGAACCAACAGGTTCTACTTGTGGATGGAATTGGGGGAAATGCAGCGATGAAGACATTGGGTGTCTTCCTTTCAAATAATGTAAAATAGGATTGGCACCAAAGCAGAATAAACTGGGTTTTAGCCCCTTTCTTTTTTTTTTAAAGTTATTTAGAGAAACACCCCCATTTTTGTCCTCATACTATGTTATTGTTGTTGTTAAGTGCCATTAGTTGATTCTGACCCATAGTGACCCTGTCTAGGGTTTCCGAGAAGCAGCTGGTGAGCTTGAACAGCCAACCTTGCAGTTCAAATGGCTTTGCAGTCTGGCGCATTAACCAAAGTACCACACCTAGACCAGCCCAAACCAGTTTTGGGTGCTATCACCACCTGGCACAAAGACATTCCAAACTTTCTCAAGCCCCAACCCCCTCTCCCTCTAAGCACAAGTCAGATTAGCCAATTGGGTAAAGACAAGACTGTGAGGTTGAAATCTTAACCAATAGAATGACACACAGCCTTGTATCAGGGATAAAAGCCCAAGCAGACTGCCCGTTCCGTGTGCTTGCTAGCCTGTTTATGTGCAGCTATACACCTTTCTGTGGAAGTAAAATTTTGCCTTGCCAATATACTTTTGTTTTCACCAAGTGTCTGTTTGTAACATTAGGTTTCATTTCTAACAACATGGGCTGAGTTTGTACATGTTGTATTGACACCCATTGAGATAAAAGAAGAGAGAATGATGTCTGGTGTGAAGCTTAGGGAATTGTGTGAATTCCTGAACCCACTGGCACTGACTAGATCTGAGAGTGAAGGGGCACTGATTTGAAGTGCAAGGAGGTATGTGTGAACTCCTAAATTTGCAGCTGGTACCCTTTTGACCTAAGGAGCTCTGGTAGTGTAGTAGTTATGAGTTGAACTCAAAATTAACATTTTGAATCTACCATTGGTTCCATGGGAGAAAGATGAGTCTTTCTACTCCTGTAAAGATTTAAGCATTAGAAACCCTGTACAGGGGGGCTCTGAGTTGGAACTGACTCCATAGCACACAACCACCTCCACCACCACCCATTTGATCTAGCTTGAGTAGCTAGGGTAGAGCTAACCAGAACCTGATCTGATGAAGAAAAATACATTTGATACTATAAGTGTCAATTACTACAATTTGTTGTACTAGACTTTTGTTTATGGATGCAGATGTTCAAAATTGCAACCAGAATGTAAGAGTCATCATATCAAGGAACATGCTTGTCTGCTTGGTATACTGGGTTGGTTGATTGTTGTTGCTTGTAAGTGCCTTCGAGTTCGTTCCCACTCATAGCAACCCCATATAGGGCTTCTAAGGAGCAGCTGGTGAATACAAACCACCAACCCTGGTGTTCAAAGAGACCTAGTGGTCCAGTACATTATCCCATAGTGCCACACCAAGACTGAGTTGATAGGGATGGGAAATGCAGACATTGGTTATCAAAAATGGGGGTGAGGGCTGTAAAGGCATGAGATGGCTAACTTACAAGCTTTCATGAATGTGCTTAGTTTTGGAATAAGGGGAAATGATAGAATCCTCACTGACTAATTTTCTTCTTTTCTAGATTGATCTGGTGAAAGAAGGGCAGATATGATGCTGATAGGATCCTACGATTTCAATTGTTAGAAATGTTTAGTAGGATAATTGTGAAGACGTGCAGCTAAAAGGAAGGAGTAATTATCTTTAATTTCAGGAACAGACAATCCCAGCATCATCATTAAAGCAGAGCCTGAGTGGAACATGGGATTCCTGCCTGGAAGAGCAGTAACAGCAGGGAAGGTGGCATAGACATGGACTCTAGGCCCATGTACTGAGTAAGACTGTGTGCCCAAGAACAGGTGGTTGGTTTGCAGTACAGACCCTTTGACAATGTAAATAAATATAAAATATAAAATAGATACTTTTGCTTTGTCGATTTGTAACAACACAAAGGGAACCTTCCAGATAAACTACACAGGAATCTAACTGAGCCTCTGGAAAGAGCCAACAGAGAAGTTCCATTTATGTTGTTCTTTATGTTATTGGAAAAGATACATTTCTGATTAATAGTTATTGGTCTTTAAAAATTGTATTATGTAACCCCCATGTCAGGTGTTGTTTCTCTCACCAAGGCCTTTTGTTCCAACTATTGGTCTTTCCACCACTCATCTGTCAGTTTGTCATACTGTGGTGGTTTGTGAGCTGCTGTGATTCTGAAAGCTATGCCACTGGTATTTTAAATACCACCAGACAGAGTCACTATACCAAAAGGAAATAGTTAATGTTCAAACATTTCAAGAGGTAGTATATGATCAAAAGCTAATGATACTGAAGGAGGAAGTCCAAGGTGCATTGAAGGAATTGGCAAAGAGAAAGACATCAAGAATTGATGGAATAAAAATTGAAAATTTTCAAGAAAGTGAGGAAGCACAGAAGGCACTCACTCATCTCTGCCAAGAAATTTGGAAGACGACTATCTGGCTGACTGATTGGAAGAGATCCGTATTTGTGCCCATTCCAAAGAGAGGTGATCCAACAGAATGCGTAAATCATCAGACAATCTCTTTGATATCCCATGTGAGTAAAGTTTTACTAAAGGTAATACAGAAACGGCTATAATCATACATTGACAGAGAACTTCCAGAGGTTCAAGCCGGATTCAGAAGAGGTCGTGGAATGAGGGATATCATTGCTGATGACCGATGGATCTTGATTGAAAGCAGAAAATATCAGAAATATATTTACCAGTGCCTTATTGACTACACTTTTGATTGTGTGAATCATGACAAGCTATGGACAACATTGCAAAGTATGAGTATTCCAGAACACTTAATTGTACTTCTGAGGAATCTGTACCTGGACCAAGAGGCAGTTGTTCAAACAGAACATGGGAACAATGAATGATGTAAAATTAAGAAAGATGTGCGACAGAGTTGTATTCTTTCACTATACTTATTCAACCTGTATGCTGAGCAAATCATCCAAGAAGCTGGGTTCTATGAAGAAAAATGTGGCATCAGGATTAGAGGACAACTCATTAACAACCTGTGCTATGCAGATGATACAACCTTGCTTGCTAAAAGTGAAGAGGACTTAAAACATTTGCTGATGAAGATCAAAGAGCACAGAATTCAGTATGGGTTGCATCTCAATGTAAAAGAAACCAAAATCCTCACCACTGGACCAATAAAAAACTTTCTTATCTATGGAGAAAAGATTATAGTTGTCAAGGACTTCATTCTTCTTTGATCAACTATCAACTATCATGGAAGCAGCAGTCAAGAAATCAGATGACATATTTCATTGGGCAAATCTGTTGCACAAGACCTTTTTAAAGTGTTGAAGAGCAAAGATGTCAGCTTGAAGACTAAGGTGTGCCTGATTGAAGCCATGGTATTTTCAATAACCTCATATGCATGTGAAAGCTGGACATTAAATAAGGAAGACTGCAGAAGAATTAATGCTTTTGAGTTATGGTGTTGGAGGAGAATATTGAAAGTGCCATGGGCTGCCAAAAGAACCAACAGATCTGTGTTAGAAGAAGTTCAGCCAGAGTGCTCCTTGGAGGCCAGTATGGCCAAACTTCGTCTCTCATACTTCAGACATGTTATCAGAAGGGATCAGTCGCTGGAGAAGGATATCATATTTGGTAAGATGGAGAGTCAGATAAAAAGGCGAAGACCCCCAATTAGATGGATGGGCCAATTGGCAGCATTGATGGACTCAAGTGTGGCAAGAGTAGTAAGGTTGGCCCAGGATTGTGCAGTGCTTCATTCTGTTGTGCATAATGTCACTATGAGTCGATACTGACTCGATGACACCTAACAGCAATAACTGGTCTTTTATCTTTTATTCAAACATTTGCATTTCAATCACCAATAATTATCAATGCATTTTGACTGAATGTCTGATCTAACTTCTGCAGTTAAGTCTTTCATTTCTTCAACTTTGGCATAAGTGGTAGCTATGTAACTTTGAATAGTAGTAACATTAATAGGTCTTCCTTTTAAGTCCAGCTTTCAACTTTCAGTTAGTTGCATTGTGGGGGCTTGCATGTTGTTGTGACGCTAGAAGCTATGACACTAGTATTTTGAATTCCAGAATGGTAACCCATGGTGGACAGGTTTCAGCTAAGCATCCAGATTAAGACTAAGAAGAAAGAGAGGCAGACTATTTCTGAATGTTTAACCAGTGAAAACCTAATACATAGCAGTGAAACACTGTCAGATAACACCAGAGTATTGAATATTGAAACATGATGAATAGCAACAGAATATTGACAGACATTGTGTCAGAAGATGAGCCCTTCAGGTAGGAAGGAATACAGAAAACAACTGGGGAAGAACTCCCTCATCAGAGTAGAGTTAACTATGATGACACTAATGGAGTAGTTTTGGGGACCTTATTTGCTAATGGAGTGCAACTCAAAATGATGAGAAGCAACTGCAAACATCCATTAATAATTGGATTATGGAATTTACAATGTATTGGAAGTTGGCAAAAATGAAATGGAACACATAAACATTGATATATCCTAGGCATTATTAGCTGAAATGGCCATTTTGAGTCTAGTGATTATTATGGTTTACTATGCCAGAAATGACAAATTGAAGAGGAATGTCATCACAATCATCATAAAAAGAGCATTTCAAGATCTGTCTTAAAGTACAATGCTGTCTATGATCTGATAATATCCATAGGCTTATAAGGAAGAGCAGTCAATCCATTATTATTCAAATTTATGCACCAACCACTAAAGCAAATGATGGTGAACTTGAAGAATTCTGGAGTCCTGGTGTGGCTCTGTGGGTTAATGTGCCAGACTGCAAAGCTGTTTTGCAATGTTGGCAGTTTAAGCTCACTAGCTGCTCCACAGAAACCCTATAGAGGGTCACTATGGGTTGGAACCAACTCAACTGGCACTTAACAATAGCAACAGCAATCATCTACTTCAGTCTGAAATTCTTCAAGCATGCAATCAAGATGTATTGATAATTACTAGTGATTGTAATGCAATTGTTTGGAAACAAAAAAGACATATTCAGCATTTCTCAAGTTGAAATACTGAAGGATTCTTTGGACAAAATTTTGAATGATGCAGAAAGCTTCAAAAGAAGATGGTAGTAATCCCCAGAGACACTGTAATAAAAAGAAATGGTTGATGCTCAGTCATTTCAAGAGATACATATGATCAAGAGCCAATGATACTGAAAAGAAGTCCAAGGTGCACCGAAGGAATATTTAAAGAACAAGTCTCTGGAGTTTGATGGAATACAAATTGAAATCTTTCAGCAAACTAATGCAGCACAGGAGGTATTCAACTATGTCAAGAAATTTGGAAGACAGTTACCTGGCCAACTGACTGGAAGAGAGCTATATTTGTGCCATTCCAAATAGACATGGCCCAACAGAAAGCGAAAAACATTGGAGAATATCATTAATATCACATTCAAGCAAATTTTTTGCCAAAGATAATTCAAAAATATCTGCAACAGTACATTGACATGGATCCTTCAGAGGTTCAAACCAGATTCAGTTGAGGATGTGGAATGAGGGATATCATTGCTGACATCAGATGAATCTTGATTGAAAACAGAGAATATCAAAAAGCTGTTTACCTGTGCTTTACTGACTATGCAATGTGCTTAGACTGGTTGCATCATGACAAGCTATGGAACACATTGGGGGAGAATGAGTATTCCACAACAGAAACAGTAACCTACATCCATATAAATGGAGGAAAGTTTGCAGTTGTCAAATACTTCATTATGTTCAGATCAACCATAAATGGAAGTATTGTTGTTGTTGTTGTTGTTAGGTGCCATCAAGTCAGTACTGACTCATAGTGACCCTATGCACAACAGAACAAAACACTGCCCGGTCCTGGGCCAACCTAACAATTGTTGCCACACTTGAGCCCATTGATGCTGCCACATTGTCAATCCATCTTGCTGGGGTCTTCCTCTCCTTCTCTGACCTTCATGGAAGCAGCAGTCAAGAAATTAAAAGACATATTGCATTAGACAAATCTGCTGCACAAGACCTCTTTAAAGTGTTGCAGAACAAAGATGTCAATTTAAGGACTAAATTACATTGGGCCCAATCCATGGTATTTTCAATAGTGTTATATGCATGTGAAGGATGTACAGTGATTCAGGAAGATGGTAGAAGAATTGATGCATTTGAGTTACAGTGCTGGGGAAGAATATTTAAAGTACTTTGGACTACTAGAAGAAGAAACAAATCTATGTTGGAAGACATACAACCAGAATGTCCCTTGGAAGCCAGGATGGTGAGACTTCTTTTCTCATACTTTGGACATATTTTCAGAAGGGACCAGTTCCTTGAGAAGGACATCATGGTTTGTAAATGGAGTCATCAAAAAAGAGGAAGACCCCAAATAAGATGGATTGGTACAGTGCAGCAGCAATGGACATAATCATAACAACACTTGTGAGGCACTAGCCTGGGCAGCCTAGGGTCAGTATGAATCGGAATCTCCTTGATGGCACCTAACAACAACAGCAACATTCTAGTAAGTATATGGATATTTTCCTATCACTAACAATGAGCTCTGGTAGCGTAGTGGTTAAGAATCGGGCTGCGAACCTTAAGGTCAGCGGTTCGAAACTCCCAGCCGCTCCGTGGGAGAAAGATGAGGCTTTCT
>NW_006408600.1:10445576-10501300 GCF_000296735.1 Chrysochloris asiatica
GGGAGAAAGATGAGGCTTTCTACTCCCGTAAGGATTTACACCCTCGGAAACCCTGTACAGGGTCGCTATGGGTCAGAATCGACTCGACGGCACTTAACAACAACAACAATCAGTTATTGGCTGAAGATAGGCTTACAAGCTTTGTGTAATCATGTTTCCCAATATCCCTTTCTATCCAATTCCAGTTTGTATTTTACAATAGTAGGCAAGGAAAACCAATATACATAAGACAGTCAAGCATCTTAGTATTATTTCCCCTCTTCAAACTATACCTTGATCCTTGTATCACAGAGCCCTATTTTTCCAAGGTTGAGCATACATCACTATTTACCTCTGTCCCATTTAGCCCATGCAAACCTGTCTCAGTGTTCCCTATCCACCTTGTTCTTCTACCCCTCCCCCTTCTTGTGTATTGCCCTCCCTGATATCTGAACTATGATATGTATGTCCCTGTCCTCTGCTATACCATCACCTCCCTCCACCTCTTCCAAAACCCCCAACTCCAATCCCACCGGTAACCAACAAAGAAATTTTGGTTTTGTTTTTCATTTTAGTATGGATATCTTTTCTTAAGCTTTTCCAATAATGGTCTTATGCAATATTTGTTACTTTGTGACTGACTAATTTCACTCAGCATGAAGTCCTCAAGGTTCATCCATGTTATGTGGTGGCTTGAAGCTTCCTTGTTATTCTTCAAGGTAGCATTATGTGTATATTCCATTGTGTGTATTACCAAAGTTTGTTTATCCATTCTTCCATTAATGGGCACTTAGGCTGTCTCCTTCTTTTTGCTATTGTGAATAATGCTGCTATGAACATTAGTGTTCGTATGTCTACTCGTGTTGTGGTGCATATTTCTTGTGGATATATTACAAGTAGAGGAATTGCTGGATCATGAGGTATTTCTATTTCCAACTTTCTGATAAAGTGCCATGATGTTTTCCAGAGTGGTTGGACCATTTTGCATTCCCACCAGCAATGTAGGAGGGTCCCAGTATCTCCACATCCTCACCAATATTTATTTTCCTCTGCATTTTTCAACTTCACTAGTATTGCCGGTGTGAGATGATATGTCATTGTTGTTTTGATTTGCATCTCTCTAATGGCTAATGATCATGAGCATTTTTTCATATGTTTGTTGGCTGACTGAATGACTTCTTTGGTGAAGTATCTGTTCATGTCATGTGCTTACCTTTTAATTAGGTTGCTTGTCTTTTTCTTGTAGAGATGTAGTTTTCTATAGATTTTAGAAATTAGTCTCTTGTCTGCTATGTCATTGTAAAAGATTTTTTCCCATTCTGTGGGCTCCCTTTTTAATTTTTTGGTGAAATCCTTTGATGCACAAATGTTTTTAATTTTTAGAACATCCCAATCATCTATTTTCTCTTATTTTGTGCCTGTAATTTTCACAATGCTTTGTAGTTGTGTGTTCCCAGGATTAGAGCCCTTAAATGTATCCCTATTTTTTCACTGATGACCTTTATAATTCTGAGATTCACATTTAGGTCTTTAATCCATGCTGAGTTGGTCTTTGTATATGGCATAAGATAAAGGTCTTGTTTCAATCTTTTGCATATCAATTTCCAGTTCTGCCAGTACCATCTGTTGAAGGGACTATGTCTTTCCTACTTAATGTACTTTGGTCCTTTGTCAAAAATCAGTTGGCTGTATGTGGATGGGTTAATTTCTGGATTCTCACTTCTGCTCAGTTGATCAATATATCTTTCATTATACCAGTACCAGGCTGTTTTGACCACTGTAGCCTTGTAGCAAATTTTGAAATCAGGGAATGAGAGGCCTCCAACTTTGCTCTTCTTCTTAAGCAGTGCTTTGCGTGTCCTGGGTCCCTTTCCTTTCCATATAATTTTCTAATTGTTTTTTCCATCTCTCTAAAGAATATCGTTGGAATATGGATAGGGATTGCATTATACGTGTAGATTGCTTTGGGAAATATTGACATTTTTACAATGTTAAGTCTTCCTATCCAGGAGCATGGCATATTCTTCCATTTTTGTAAGTCTTTTTTGGTTTCTTGTAGTAGTGTTTTGTAGTTTTCTTTGTATAGGACCTTTGTTTCTCTGGTTTCTTTTAATTCTAAATATTTCATCCAGGGGGGAGGCTATTGTAAATGGTATTGCTGTCCTAATTTCTTTTTCAGTGTTGTCGTTATTAGTATAGAGGAAACCAAATATTTTTTTTTGTATGTTGATTTTATACCCTGCCACTTTGCTGAATCTTTCAATGAGTTCAAGTAGTTTTTTGTTTGTTTGTTTTTGCTGGGTCTTTGGGGTTTTCTATCTATAGTATCATATCATCTAAAAATAGAGTTTTACTTCCTATTTGTCAATTTGGATGCCTTTAATTTCCCTATCTTGCATTATAGCTTTGGCTAAGACTTCCAAAATAATATTGAACAGGAGTGGTGCTGGTTTCTTTGTTCTGCATGTCTTCTTGTGTTTAGTTCATGTTTTTTTTTGTGTACTTTTTTGTGAGTTTTCTCATAGTTTTAATGTTTCCATGTTCTTCTTGAATTTTCGTTTTCTTGGAATGTTGTGAAGTATTAATTTCCTTTGAGGTCACCTAATATTCCATTAACATTTCCCTCCATTTAATACAGTCTATTTTATCCTATAATCTACCTGGACTTCTTACCACCTGGATCTCTGTTGCTACATGTTTACCTTCTTTCACATTGTAATTGTTTTGATCATTGACTGACCTCCCAGATCTTCTGAATTTGTTCTTATAGTTTTGTTCTGTTCTCGACTCTTCCATTTGTCTATTGAGTTCCAGGTGGTCCTTCCACATATGTCAATTTCTGGTTATTGTCTATTATTGTTGATTTTCAGTCCACAGAACTCCCTTTAGGATGTTTTGCAGCAGAGTTGGCTTTGGCAAAAATCCCTTAACTTCTGTTTATCCTGGAATATTTTGATTACACCATCGTGTGTGATTGACAACTTTGCTGGGTAGAGGATTCTTGGTTGGCAGGTTTTTTGTTTTTTTTTTTTCTTTCTGAGTTTTATATATGTCTCCCTGTTGCCTTCTTGTCTGCATGGTTTATTCTGAGAGATTTGAGCTTAATCTGATTTGCTTGCCTTTGTATGTAACACTTCTCTTTTACCTAGCTGCATTCAGGATTGTCTCCCTATCTTTGATTTTGAATAGCTTGGTTATGATATGCCTCGGCAATTTTCTTTTGGAGTCTCTCCTTCCTGGGGTTCATTGGGCTTCTTGAATTCTTATCTTTTCTCTTTTCAGGATGTTAGGGAAATTTTATTCCAGCAGTTCTTCAACTACCTTTTCTGTGGACTTGTGTGATTCTTCCTGTTCTGGAATGCTGATAATTCTTAATTTATTCCTCTTAATGTTGTCCAACATGAATCTTAGACCTTCTTCAGATTTTTTTTCTGTTTGTTCTTCTATCTTAGTAGTATTGAGAGATTTGTCTTCCTGCTCACTGGTTCTGGCTCCATCACTTCAAATCTACTCTTTTACCCTTTCAATGTATTGTCCATTACTGATATTCTATTATTAATAATTTGGATCTCTTTCTGTAGATTTTGAATTGTTTCCAATGCTGTATCTATCTTATTTGATTGTTCCTGTAGCACTTTCCTGACTTCTTCCTTATTTTTCTTAAGTCCATTGTGAGGTATTTTGATATGTTTTATAATCATTTTTCTGAATTCCTTCTCAGACATTTCCAAAGTTTGCACTCCTTCCAGTATGGAGTGTAGGTCTAACTTCAGGTCATTTGTCTCAGTCACTTTATCTTGTTTCTGGACATGTGCTGATATGGTCGTCTCTTTCTGTTTCTTGGGTATATTCAGTTGTTACTTATGGCCTTGGTATTTAAATGAGTGTGTGTTTTGATATTTTTTATGCTTTCTGATTGCCTCCAGGTAGACGTGATCAGGAGATGTGCTTCCCTTTTCACTCTTCTTATTATGCTACTCAGAGTAACTGTCACAGGTATTGGTTGTTTAGTTGGTGTATGGCAGCTGGTAGTATTGGTTCTTGCCTGGGTTGTGGGATTTTATGGGGTGTGATTGTAGCTTGATTCTATGACAGCAATTGCTGTCTCTTCTTGGGTAATATAGGGAGAGAAAGAGCCTTATAGGTAAAAAGGGGACCATAAAACAAAACAGCAACAGCAAAAAAGACAGATTGGATGCTGTAGTTTATAATTGCAGGAAAGGGAAAAGAGAGACAAAGAAAAAAAATTTTTTGTTTAGCCAAATATGTGTATGACTTCAATATCCTCTTTCAGCTAATTGCTTTCAAGGCCTCCTGAGAAGTTTCAAGATGCCACTGTTGATTATTATGATGTAACTCAGATTTAATATTTGGCATGTTTCATTTTTAGTCTGTCTCTTCCACTCCACAACCCCAGTCTGGCCTTTTTCCTAATGATAAACAATTCAGGGCTGCCTGTGAATATTTTGTGCTGCCATTTGGTTTTAAATGGAACTGTTCCTTTAAATTTTGAGGAGATCTGTGCACATGCATAGTAGAACCCTCTGGGGGTGGGGGGGTGTCCACTTGCTCAGGCACCCCTATAGTCACCAGAGTGGTGGTGCACAGACAGCGAGTAGTCCAATGAACATTTAAAAAAAAAAGAATGTCCACACCTTTCTCTCTGAGGTTCCATCAGGTGGCAGTCTGTGGAGGCTCTGATCCTTCCCCTGCTTGGTATCTCCTAACATGGCAGCTCCAGGAGCCTCTGAACCACAGAAGATTTGAAAGCAAGAGGTTTCTTGCTTCTGCTACAAATTCCACTGGCTATATGTCTTCAAAAATTTAAAATATTCCTATATAAGTGGTTTAGAGTTCTGGAACTGTCCCTTGAACCTGCTTCATCCAGTATTCTGTATTATTGCTGATGGAGATCATCACTGCACTTCTACCCTATCTCCCATCAAACCCCGCCTCTCATGACAGTTATGAAAATGTCATTTTTAACAATAAATCTGATGTTATTACTCTACAATCTGTAATTCTTGGCACAGTAAACCATTTGGTGGGTTCAAAATGGCTAATGTTATGCCACTTCTGGAGCCCTGGTGTAGCATTATAAGAAAATTACCACCAAGTCAGAGATTCAAACTCACTAGCTTACCTCAGAACCCCTAAAGAGGGTTGTTATTAGTCAGAACCAATTTGGAGGCATTTAATAACAGCAACATTTCTTTTCTGCTCACCATTTTCTAGGATGTTGTTGTTGTGTGCCGTGGAGTCATATAGCAACCCTGTACAGGGTTTCCAAGGCTGTAAATCTTTATGGGAGCAGAAAGTGTCATCTTTCTCCTGCAGAACAGCTGGTAGTTTCGAACCGCTGAACTTGCAGTTCACAGCCCGATTCATAACCACTATGCTACCAGAGCTCCTTAGTGTCTAGGACATGCATCTTTAAATATTGCATTTCAATTCTGATGATTTCCAGTTTTCTTTGATCCATATATTTTTTTTTCATTCTATCTGAAAGAGGTCCTAGTGTGGCACTGTGAGTTAACAGACTTGACTGAAAAGTTGGTTGATAGTTCAAGTTCACCAGAAGTTCCTAGGAAACCCATACAGGGTTGCTATGGGTCAGAACAGATTCAAAGGCACTTAACAACAATAACATGTTCTGAAAACAATGGATGTTTGCAGCTGTTTCTTCTCAGTGTCAATCATGCTAGCAGATGAAGGTCCTGAATGCTTTACTCCACGTATGTCATTAAGCTCAACTATACTTTGAGGAGGCAACATTTCCCCAGTTAAACTCACAACAGGTTCAACGTAAGTAGTTTTCTGAAACTGAAGAATGCTAAATACATGTGATTTTTGGAATATAAAATAACCCTGTAAGAACATAAACCATATTTCAGCAAAGGTAGTTTTCAAGAAAAGTGACTCAACCTCATTCCAGATGTGTTGATATCAGTTGTTCCTCCCACAAAGTCTCCAAGGATTCAGGGATGGAAATGAAGAGGAAATGCTTAAGAAAGGAGAAACAACTTTTATGGCTAACACTGTCTTTGATTTTATGTCTCTACTAAATTAGTTAAATGTTAGTTAAATGCATGTGTTCAATTAGTTAAATGTTTGTAAGCCATGCTTGATCCAAGCCATGGTATTTTAAATTGCTTCAAATGCATGTAAAATTTTGATAGTGAATAAGGAAGACCATAGAAGAATTGATACATTTGAATTGTGGTATTGGTAAGAATAGTAAAAGTACCGTAGACTACCAGAAAAACAAATAAATCTGTGTTGGAATAAGTCCAGCCAGGATGCTACTTAGAAACCAGGATGGAAAAACTTCATCTCTCATAGATAGGATATGTTATCAGGCGGGACCAATCCCTGGAGAAGAACATCATTTACAGTAAAGTGGAGGATCAATAAAATGGAGGAAGATCTCAATGAGATGGGCTGAAACAGTGACAGCAGTAATGGGCTCAAATATGTCAATTATAAGGATGGTTCAGGGCAGGGTAGTGTTTTGTTCTGTTATTCATAAGGTCACTATGTGTGGGAACTGACTCAATGGCACTTAACAACATTGTGCTGTCATCATGAATGCTGAACCTCATTTTTCAAATGATAGTATTCAACTTATTTCTTTTTATCAGAAAACACTTCACTCTTAAAATATATGCTGATAGTAGACTTTACTTGAAGAATGAGGATATAAAGAATTTGTATTTGCATGTATGCACAAAAATTCAGTGTGAATGTTAGACATATTTATATGGAACTGTGAATTAATGTACTGGACTGCAAAGTCAATTTGAACTGCAATGCCAATGTTCAAGCTCACCAGCTGCTCCTCAAAAACCCTATACAGGGTCTCCATGGGTCAGAACTGACTCAAAAGCATACAAGAACAACAACAATGCTTAAACATATATAGACCATTTTGTTGCATAATGTAGTCCAGCCAACCTTTCATTACACCCTCTCCTCTTTGAAAGACTCTAAGGACTTAACTCTTCATACAAAATGATCTTTCAGTATATGGTCCCCAGCAGTCAATTCTTATTAAAAGAAGGAGATAATAAGTCATTTCAGAGATACATTTGTAAACTTTTTTTGTTCAAATAGACTTTTCAAAGTGTATTATAAAGGTATAAACTAAAAATTTACTTAAACAGAGGCTTAAAAAAGATTCATTCTTTGTAATTGCCAGATGGATACAGAGAACATGATGACAACTGTCTTCCATCAGTTTCTATACAGTCAATCAGCAAGTGGTGTTAAAAAGGAAAGAATAGAAGGAAAATACACTTTTAACATGAAATAATACAGTATATGTAAACACTCTGAGACTTAACAAGCAATGAAAATTTATCATCAAACTCATTATCAACAAATATTCCCTAAGCCCATCCTTGATGTGCAAATGCTTTGTACAAATTTCTTTTAGTTTCTTGGCAGTCTAAATTCCCTCAAGACCCTAAAAGCAGTATTATTTATAAGCCTCTTAGAAAGAGAGGAAGTTATTATTAATTCAGAAATTTTCCATTTAGAACTTTATGTAGGACTTAACTATTTTGGGCATATACATAGAGTGACGTGCATTTTTCAAAAACTGAAAAGAATATTAATGGAATAGCAAGTTTCTGAGTTATATTCTAAATAATTTTTAATATCTATATATACATTGTTTATATTCAATTGTCCAAGATACTTTTGTTATATTTTAAATTTTTATTGTGAATTGAGTGATAGTTTACATGGGAGAAAATCAGCTTTACATTCCTCCTATCATATTGAATTTCATTGCAATGATTATAATCCCCTCCATGCATCATCAAAGAGCTCTGGTAGCATAGTGGTTATGAATCGGGCTGTGAACCGCAAGATCAGCAGTTTGAAACTACCAGCTGTTCCGTGGGAGAAACATGAGTCTTTCTGCTCCCGCAAAGATTTTGTTGTTGCTGTTGTTGTTGTTAGATGCCATCGAGTCGGTACCGCCCATAGTGACCTTATGTACAGCAGAACCAAACACTGCCCGATCCTGGGCCAACCTCACTATTGTTACCACGCTTGAGTCCATCGACGCTGTCACTTGGCCAATACATCTCGTTGGGGGTCTTCCTCTTTTTCTCTGACCCTCCACCTTACCAAACATGAAATCCTTCTCCAGGGACTGGTACCTCCTAACAATATGTCCGAAGTATGAGAGACAAAGTTTGGCTATCTTGGACTCCAAGGAGCACTCTGGCTGCACTTCTTCCAAAACGGATCTATTGGTTCTTTTGGCAGCCCATGGCACTTTCAATATTCTCCTCCAACACTATACCTCAAAGGCATCAATTCTTCTATGGTCTTCCTTATTCATTGTCCAGCTTTCACATGCATATGAGGTTGTTGAAAATACCATGGCTTGGGTCAGGCACACCTTAGTCCTCAAGCTTACATATTTGCTCTTCAACAGTTTAAAAAGGTCTTGTGCAGCAGATTTGCTTAATGCAATACATAAAGATTTACAGCCTTGGAAACCCTGTACAAGGTCGCTATGAGTCTGAACCAATTCCACGGCACATAACCACCACCACCACCATGCATCATCAAACAATCAAAAGGTACACCCCACAAAATTTTCCCCCCCAGCCATTAACACACAGCCCCTCTCCCTCCCTGAGTCCAGAGTCCCAAGCTGCTCCATCTCTCCATGTCAACGTCTCTGCCTCCATCTCTCGCATCACTGCTTCTCTGGATAGAGTACCAAACTCCGCTCTTCTACCTTGTTGGCCCCAGGGTCCTCCACTTATGGACTGCAAAATCAATCACTTCCATCCTTTTGTTACAAAATGTCTACCTTTATTTGACACTCTCACAATCAGTCCTAATAGCAATTATTCACTATTGAATCACAAGTGTCATTCCGTTTTCCTTTCACCAACCCCGTCCAGACAGGTTGGAAACCACTCAGTGGAGATTCTACCTTCCCCTGCACCCTCTGGAACAAGGCTTCCTCTTTAAAGTTTGTAAGCCAGTCACTTCTTGCCTTTGTAGCCACCCCCCACCACCACCTTTTTGGGTAGCCAATGTCTACATTGCCCATCCCTGTCAACCATGTGTACAGAAAAGGTGGTATTGATCCTCGCTACAAAGATCTGTTTCCTCTTGTGAGCTACTACATCCATAAATATAGGTCAAGTTCATCAAATTATAGTGAATTACTCTTTTTTTCCTCTTCTTTCTTCTTCTAGTTAAGTTCTGATCATCTAGCCATTGAAGCTAGGTCAAGTGGGTACTATCTACAAGTATGGGTGTTCTTGTGCATGTCCCCTCACTTCATATCAGCTGGATGCTTCACTCTCTGCTCTAGTCCTCTGTGACCATGTCCCTGTCCCTAAGCCCAGATCTGGCCAACCAGATCTCAACCCAGGTTGACAAGAGTCTATTGAACGTGATGGACTTTGCTCCCAACTTCATTGCTGTTTTACTCCCACTTCCCCTTATTGCTAGAGCAACGAGATCACCAGCAAGACCACATACCTGCTCGTGTATTCCCCTTGAGTCTCAGTTTTGGAAGGGCATTTGCTCTGAGGGGACCCAACCACCTGCCCTGATGGTTCCTGGGTGCACAACTTGCTTGTTCTTGTAGTAGTCAATCAGACTGCCATTATTATTTTTTATTTTTCCTGCTGGTCTTTATTTCCAAAAGTATCTGCTGTTCTTCTAGCCACTCCAGGCTGGTCTGCTTGTCCTTTCAAGTGGAAATTCCCCACCTCAGAAAATTCGGAATGAGGATCAAGATTCTACATATGGTCTTATGCAATGTAAAGGCTCCACAGGAAGCCTCTTTCACTGGGCAAGTTCTAGCCACAGTTCAGGTATTCAAATCAGTTACAGTCTGAAGACAGACTTACAAGCTTTCTATGGTGATATTTCTGGCTATTCCTTTCTCTCCCCTTCAAGTGTCTATTTTACAATGGTAGGCAAGGGAAACCAAGATTCGAAATACAGTCAAGCATCTTAACCTTATTTCCCCTCTTTGAATTACCCATTCAAACCATGCCTCAGTCCCTGTAACCCAGAGCACTGTTTTTCTAAGTTTGAGCATACATCATTATTTATCTCTGTCCCACTTAGCCCATACAAACCTGGCTAAATGTTCTCCCATCTGCCTTGTTCTTCCATTCCTCTGCCTCTTCTTGTGTATTGCCCCTCCCCCCAGCACCCAAGCTGTCCTCTGTCTATTCTGTACCTTGTGCTTCACCTTCCCCTCCCTCCGTTACCCCACTCCCTAACCCCAGTAACCAGCAAAGAATTTTTTTTTCTTTTCCCTTTTAGTGTGGGTACTTTTTCTTAATATTTTACAATAATGGTCCTATGCAGTATGGAGCAGGACCAGGCAGTGTTTTATTGCATTGTGTATGAGATGGCTAGGAGTTGGAGCTGAATGTAAAGCACCTAACAACAACAAGATTAAGTAACTAGATGGATATGTAGATAAAAAGGCAAGTGAATAAGTTGAAATGCAGGCTCTTAGCAATTTCCTCATTGCCTCAATGTGTCCTGGAGATACTAATAAAATTTAGTCCAGCACTTTATGTTTTCCATGTTTATTTCAAATTATTTTTAGATTAAAAATAAAAATCCACTGATATTAAGTGGAGTGAAATGATCTATAATTACTGCATTTGAGAAAGAGCTGCACTCACTGAAGCTTGACAGTGAAAGGTGCAATGAACCAACATGCTGCATGTTCCCAAAGAACTAAAACAAACCACCACTTATCTCCTCTAGACCCAGCATTGTCAATTTCAGTATTGCAAAAAGTATAATTTGTGGCAGCAATGCTGTAGATGCAAGTACGTAATTTGAATTTGTTCTTTAGAAACTTTTCAAAGGATACATAAAGTGAAATTATGAGTGGCAAGATTGGCTAATGAGCAATCAGTAAATGAAGTCCTAGCTAGGAGAGTAATTGTATATATTCTAATGTTTGCATATAGTGTTCTAAAATGCTTGAACATATCTGATTTCACCTCAATCATAGCCTTTTAGGTTTGGAAAAATCTTTTGCAAAATTTAGACAGAAATGAAAGCTAAGAACAACTGAAACTTGTAGAATCTAAATGCAGCTGCAACATTCATAAGCATATATTTTGCTTTATACACCTAAAATAAAAAGAAAATGTATACTTTGTAACAATTGAAATTATTCATGATATTACTGTCAAAGATATGCTGCCTGTCCCATTTAAAAAAAAAAAAATCATTTAGTATGAGAAAAACGACTCACTATCAGTTCTCAGACAGGTGAATCTCTACCAGCTCTCTTCTGTCAGGTTGTCCTTCTGTGGTGGCTTCATGTTGTTGTGATGCTGGGTGTTATGTCACCAGTATTTATATAACAACAGGATGACCCATGGTACACAGGTTTCAGCAGAGCTTCCAAACTAACACAAACCAGGAATAAAAAGAAATGTACTGCTTCTAAATGGTTAGCTAAATAGTAGTGGAATGCTGTCAGAAATAGTTCCAGAATATGTTCACCTCATCTTGGAATGAACTCAAAATACAACTGGGAAGGTGATGCCTCCTCAATATAGAGTTGACCATAATGATGGGAAAGGAGAAAAGCTATCAAGATCTTCATTTGCTGATGGAACACTACTCAAAATGAGGAGAAACAGCTGCAAACATCTATTGATAATTAGAACATAGAATGTTTGAAGTATGAACTTGGGAAAGTTGGAAGTTTTCAAAAATGAAATGGAACACATAAAGGTCAATATACTAGGCATTAGTGAGCTAAAATAAACTGCTATTGGTTATATTGAATCAGATCATCTTATGGTCTATATGCTGGGAAAGTCTAATTACAGAGGAATGGTATCACATTTAACATGAAATGTTAAAAAGAACATTTCAAATCTATCTTGAAGTACAATGCTATCTGTTATAGGATACTATTCATAAGCCTACAAGGAAGACCTAGGAAGCTGACTTGATGGTATTTAGCAAAAGCAACACAGGAAAACCATTTACTGTTACTATTATTCAAATGTTGAACCAACCACTAAAGCAAGTAATGAGAACATTGCAAAATTCTACCAACTTCTGAGGAGCTAAACAGCACAACCAACCAACTTGAACACATAGATGTGTACAGAGCATTCAACCCATCAACAGAACAATACACAATCTTTTCCATTGCACATGGAACATTCTCCAGAATTGACCATATGTTAGGACTTAAAGCAAGCCTTCATACATTTACAACATTAAAATACTACAAAGAATTTTATTGGACCACAATGCCATAAAACTAGAAATCAACAATAAGAAGACAAAGGAAAAGAGGGAGAACACACAAATAACATGCATTAGAAATCACATGGGTGATGTCACAACGGTACCAAAGGAAATCAAAAGGCTAATAACAGAATACTATGAAGAGGTGTACTTAAACAAATTTGAAAACTTAGAAGAGATGGATACACATTTAGAAAAACAGGACTACCTAAAATTACACAGCGTGAAGTAGAAGACTTAAACAGACTCATAAAAAAGAAGAAATTGATCAGATCATCAAAAAACTCCTAACCAAATGAAATCTGGACAAAGGTCCATATGGCTTCACTGGTGAGTTCTACAAAACATTCAGGGAAGAGTTGTCATTAATTCTACTCAAATTATCCAGATTTAGAAGAGGATGGAAAACGTCCTAATACATTTTATGAAGCAAGCATAGCCATCATACCAAAACCAGGAAAGGACATCTCTAAGAAAGAAAGTTATAGACCAATATCCTTCATGAACATAAATGCAAAAATTCTCAACAAAATCCTAGCCAACAGAATCCAGCAGCACATCCAAAAAAATAATAATCATGAACAAGTGGGAATGCATAAAAGTGATGCAAGGATGGTTCAACATTAGAAAAACAATCAACATAATCCACCATATAAATAAGAAAAAGGAAAAGAACCACATGATCATATTGATTGATGCAGAAAAGGCATTTGACAAAATCTAACATCAATCCCTGATAAAAAACACCCAACAAAGTAGGAATTGAAGGGAAAATCCTCAACATAATTAAGAGTATATATACAAAACCAACAACCTACATTATTCTCAATGGATAGTAACTGAAAGTCTTCCATCTGTGAACAGGGACCAGACAAGAAGGGCCTCTGTCACCACTCCTATTCAATATTGTGCTGGAAATCTTAGGCAGAGCTATATGGCAACATAGGGAAATTAAAGACATCAAAATTCACAAAGAGGAAATAAAGCACTCTCTATTTGCAGACAATATGATCCTATACATAGAAAACCACAAAGACTCAGTAAAACTGCTACTAGACCTCATTGGAGGATTCAGCAAAGTGGCAGGGTATAAGATCAGCATGCAAAAATCAGTTGGATACCTCTATAGTAACAATGACAGCACTGAAAAGGACATTAGGAAAGAGATACCATTTGCAATAACTGCCCAAAGGATGAACTATTTTGGAATAAATAAAACCAGCGAAACAAAGGACCTATACAAAGAAAACTACAAAACAAGACTACAAGAAACCAAAAGAGACTTATGAAAATGGAAGAATTTACCATGTTCCTTGATAGGAAGACTTAATATTGAAAAAATGTGAATACCGTCCAAAGCAATTTACACATATAATGCAATCCCAATCCAGATTCCAAAGACATTCTTCAAATATATGGAAAAAAAAATACAAACTTTATATGGAAAGGAAAGAGACCCAGGATAAGCAAAGCACTGCTTAAGAAGAACAAGATTGGAAGCCTCTCACTCCCTGCTTTCAAATTTTACCACATGGCTACAGTGGTCAAAACAGCATGGTACTGGTATAATGAAAGATACATTGATCAGTGGAACAGAATCAAGAACCCAGAAATTAACCCATGCACATACAGCCAATGAATTTTTTATAAAATACCTATGAATATTGCATAGGGAGGAGATAGTTTCTTTAACAGATGGTGCTGACAGAACTGGAAAACAATATGCAAAAGATTGAAACAATACTTTACCTTACCCCCTATACAAAACCCAATTTAGCATCATCATGGATTAAAGACCTAAATGTAAATCCCAGAATTATAAAGGCCATCAATGAAAAAATAGAGACAAATGTGAGAGCTCTAATACATGGGATACACAGACTACCAAACATTCTCAAAAATTACACAAACAAAAATAAAAAAAACAGATGATTGAGAAATACTAAAAATTAAAAACTTATGTGCATCAAAAAACTTCATCAAAAGAGTAAAAAGGGGAAAATCTTTCCATCAGACAAGGCACTTATTTCTAAAATATATAGGAACCTACAACCCCACTACAAAAATAACCCAATTTAAAGAGGGGCGCAGCACATGAACAGACACTTCATCAAGGAGGGGATATAGTCAGCCAACAAACATGAAGAAATGTTCGTGTCATTAGCCATTGTTGTTGTTGTTAAGTACCGTGGAGTCGGTTCTGACTCACAGTGACCCTACACAGGGTTTCCCAGGCTGCAAATCTTTACAGGAGCAGAAAGCCTCATCTTTCTCCCACAGAACAGCTGGTAGTTTTGAACGTCTGACCTTGAGGTTAACAGCCTGATTCGTAACCACTATGCAACCAGAGCTCCTTTTACTAGCGATTGTTGTTGTTGTTGTTATTGTTGTTGTTGTTGTTGTTAGGTGCCATTGAATTGGTACCAATCCATAGCGACCTTATGCACATCAGAACAAAACACTGCCCCATCCTGGGCCAACCTCAATACTGTTGCCACGCCTGAGTCCACCGATGCTACCACTTGGACAAACCATCTCGTGGGGGTCTTCCTCTTTTTCTCTGACCCTCCACCTTACCAAACATGATATCCTTCTCCAGCAACTGCTCCCTCCTTACAATATGTCCGAAGTATGAGAGATGAAGTTTGGCCAGCCTGGCCTCCAAGGAGCACTCTGGCTCCACTTGTTCCAACACAGATCTATTGGTTCTTTTGACAGCCCACGGCACTTTCAGTATTCTCCTCCAACACCATAACTCAAAATCATCAATTCTTCTATGGTCTTCTTTATTCATTGTCCAGCTTTCGCATGCATATGAGGTTACTGAAAATACTATGACCTGGGTCAGGTGCACCTTAGTCCTCAAGTTGACATCTTTGCTCTTCAACACTTAAAAAAGGTCTTGTGCAGCAGATTTGCCTAATGCAATACATCATTTGATTTCTTGACTGCTACTTCCATGAGTGTTGATAGTTGATCCAAGAAGAAAAAAGTCCTTGAGAACTTCAATCTTTTCTCCGTTGATAAGAATGTTGTTTATTGGTCCAGTGGTGAAGATTGAAGAAGCAAAAGAGGTGAGCAGAAAATTTCAAAGGTCAGCTCGAGAAGATAAAGTAAAATATTTTAATGAAATGTGCAAAGAAATGAAATGGAACACATTTCTAATGGAGTTAGGAAATGTAAAGGGAAGAACACGCTCAGCATTCTCAAGCTGAAAGCACAAAAGACAAAATTTAAGTCTCGACTTGCTATCTTGAAGGATTCTATAGGAAAAACATTAAATGGTGCAGAAAGCATAAAAGAGTATGTCATTCAAAGACTTACTGTTCCAAAAATAAATGGTTGATGTTTGACCACTTCAAGAGATAGCATATGCACAACAATGAATGGTACTGAAAGAAGAAATCCAGTCTTCACTAAAGGCATTGGCAAAAAACAAGAGTCCTGGAATTGACATTTTCAACAAACTGATGAAGCACCGGGGGTGCTCACTGGTCTCTGCCAAGAAATTTGAAAGATAGCTACCTGGCCGACTGATAGGAAAAGATGCATATTTGTCCCTGTCACAAAGAGAGATGACCAAACAGAATGTGAAAGTCTTTGAACAATATCACTGATTCACATGCAAGTAAAATTTTACTTGTTGTTTTTAAGTGCCATTGAGTTGATTCTGACCCATAGCGACCCTGTACAGGGTTTCCGAGGAGCAGCTGGTGAACTTGAACTGCCAACCTTGCAGTTCAAATGGCTTTCCAGTCTGGCGCATTAACCCACAGAGCCACAAATTGTTGTAACAATACATTGAAAAGAAATTGCCCGAAATTCAAGACAGATTCAGACGAGAACATGGAATGAGGGATATCATTGTTGCATCAGATGGATCTTGGTTGAAAGAGAACACCAGAGAGAAAATTTTTGTTGTTGTTATTAAGTGCCTACAAGTCAGTTCTGACTTATTTTGTTGCTGTTGTTAGGTGCCATCAAGTCAGTACTGACTCATAGCAACTTTATGCAGAACAGAATGAAATATTGCCCAGTCCTGCACCAACCTCACAATCGTTGCTACGTTTGAGCGTGTTGCTGCTGACACTGTGCCAATTCATCTAATTGGGTTGTCTTCCTCTTTTTTTCTGACTCTCCACTTTACCAAACATGATATCCTTCTCCAGCTTCTAGTCATTCCTGACCATATGTCTGAAGTATGAGAGATGAAGTCTGGCCATCCTGATTTCCAAGCAGCACTCTAGCTGTACTTCTTCTAAAGCAGATCTACTTGTTCTTTTGACAGTTCATGGTGCTTTCAATATTTTCCTCCAACATTATAACTCAAATACATCAATTTTTGTCCTTTTGCTACAGCTTCTCTCTGCTTAAGAACAAGGTTCAGAGTCTCTTCTGATACCTATTTTTGTGTTCTCTTTCTTTCCTGTCTTCTTAATGACTTTTGTTTTCTTCCTTTACGATATTCTTGCTGTCATTAACAAATCTTCTGGTCTTTGATCATTAGTGTCTAATGCATCAAGTCTGTTCTTGAGAAGACCTCTAAATTCAAGTGAGATATATTCAAGGTCATATTTGGGCTCTTGCAGACTTGTTTTAGTTTTCTTCATCTTCAGCTTGAACTTGCTTATGAGCAATTGATTATCTATTCCACAGTCTGCCCTGGTTTTTTTTAATGGGCTTTCTTTGGCTCGTGATATTTAATTCTTCTATCGTCTATTCCCACAGATGTAGTCAATTTGATTACCGTGTATGCCATGTATATAACATATATAATCACTGTTTCTGTTGCTTAAAAAAAGTTGCTTTACAATGAGTAAATCATTGGTCTTGCAAAATTCTGCCATGGGATCGCCACATCATTTCAATCACCATGGCCATAATTTCCAACTACTGATCCTTTCTCTTTGCTACCAATTTTTGCATTCCGAACACCAATAATTATCAATGCACCATTTTTGCATGTTTGATCAATTTCATATTGAAGAAGTTGGTAGAATTTTAAAAAAAGTTTTTATTGTGAATTATGTGATCATTTACATGGGAGAACATTAGCTTTACATTCATCCTATCTTATTTTGCTTCATTACAATGATTACAATCCCCTGCATGCATCATCCAACTACCAAAGGGTAGACCCCACAAGCTGACCCCCAGCCATCAGCACACAAACCCTCTCCTTACCTGAGTCTAGCGTCCCCAGCTGCTCCATCTCTCTACATCATTGTCTCTGCCTCCATCTCTGGTGTCACTGCTTCTCTGGATAGGGTCCCGCACTCTACTTTTCCCCCTTGATGGTCCCATGGACCTCTGCTCCTGGACTGCAAAACCAACCACTTTCTTCCTTTTTTTGTACAAAACATCTACCTTTACCTTTCCAACACTCACAGTCAGTCCTGATAGCAATCATTCACTATTGAACCACAAGAGTTTTATCCTAATCTCTTTTCATCAGCCCTGTCCAGACAAGTTGGAAATCACTCAGTGGAGATTCTACTTTTCCCTGCACCTTCTGGAACCAGGTTCCCTATTGAAAGCTTGTAAGCTAGTCACTTCTTGCCTTTGTAGCCCCCCCCCCCCCATTTTTGGTAAGCCAATGTCTAAGTTGCCCATCATTGTTGACCCTGTGTACCAAAGAGGTGGGAATGATCCTTGCTGTAAAGTTCCCTCCTTTAACCTACTGCATCCACAAATATAGGTCAAGCTCATCAAATTGTAGCAGATTACTCTTTTTTCTTCTTCTTTCTTCCTCTAGTTGAATTCTGATCATCCAGCCATTGAAGCCAGATCAAGAGGCTACTATCTTCAAGTATGGGTGTTCTTGTGTATCTCCCCTCACTTCATGTCAGCTGAACGTTTCACTCTCTGCTCTAGTCCTCTGTGGCTATGTCTCTGTTGCTGGGCCCAGGAGTCTTTGGTTCTTGTCAATGATATTTTCCAATGATTTCCATGTTCCATTAGGTTACCTCTCTTTGAAATAAGCACAAATACAGATCTCTTCCAGTTAGTTGGCCAGGTTGTTGTCATCTAATTTCTTCTTAACTACTTGCTATATGCAGCTAATACAACTTTGCTTTCAGGAAGGGAATAGGATTTAAAATACTAATTGATGAAGATCAAGGATTACAGTCTTCAGTATGGGTTTTGCCTCAATGTAAAGAAAACAAAAGTTCTCACAATTGTATCAATAAAGAACATCATTCAGAAAAGACTGATGTTGTCAACAACTTCAGTTTGCTTGGATCCATCATCAACACTCATGGAAACAACAGTCAAGAAATCAAATGACAGATTGCATAAGGCAAGTCTGCTGCAAAAAGCCTCTTCAAAGTATTCAAAAGCAAAGATACCAGTTTGAGGACTAAGGTGTGCCTTACCCAAGCTCCCATATTTTTAATTGCCTGTATGTATATGAATAAATGCATCAGATTGTAGAAGAATTGATGCATTTGAATTATGATGTTGGAGAAGAATATTGAAAGTATCATGCACTTCCAGAACATACAAATCTATCTTGGAAGAAGTGCAGCCTTAATGCTCCAGAGAAACCAGGATTATGAGATTTCCTCTCTCATACTTTGGACATGTTATCAGAAAGGACCAGTCCTTGATGAATAATGTCATGCTCAGTAAAATTGAGGACTAGCAAAGAAAAGGAAGACCCTCCCCCCAAAGATAAAGTGACATAACAATGGGCTCAAGCATAACCATTGTGAGGATGGCATAGGACTGGGCAGTGTTTCATTCTGTTGTGCATAGGATTGCTGAGTCAGAATGGACTGAAAAGCACGAACTACAACAGCAATAATGAATGAAACAAGGGTATAGAAAGTAAGCAAAGGTTAATGTATACTAGTATACAGAAAGCAGAGAGACTGCATGCTCTCCAAAAACATTGCTTCCTCCAGGAAAGAGGGGAAAGGAACATTTACAGGTATCTTGGGCACTGGTCTGAGGAATTTCAGGCACTTCTTTGTTGCTCTTTTTATCTCCGGTCAGACTCACCACTGCAAACAAGTTGTCTCCAAAAGGCACATTGTGTTCCTTCAATGGATTTTCTCTGGAGATATATTCTTTCATTTCCATACTATCTAGTTGAGTGGGGGTTAGCTATAGCATATCTATTATCATTGTGTTGCTAAATTATGTGAGTTCTGACTCATGGTTACCCTGAATATAAATCTTTTTGGGAGCAGAAAGCCTCATATTTGTCCCATAGAATGGCTATTGGGCTTGAACAGTCAACCTTTCTGATTGCAGTCCAGTTCTTATCCTACAGAGCCACCATGCAGCGTGGCTGATCTATTGTTGCTGTTAAGTGCCATTGAGTCCATTTCAACTCACACTTATCCTATATAGAGTTTCCAAGGAGCCCACATCAGGGCTAATACTTGTTGTAAGTACTATCGAGTAGGTTATAATGCATAGTGAACCTGTGTAGGGTTTCCGAGGAGCAACTGGTCACTGACCTTGCACTTCAACCCTGTTTTGCAATGTAGTGCATTTACCCACAGCACCACACCAGGATTCTACTAACAGCTTTTTACTTGCACAAAAGAGTTATTTTTTCAATCTACAGCTTCAAGGTCTTTCAAGTGCAAAGGAGGAAAATAAGTTGTTTTAACTAGCAGTGACTTCAACTTCCTTTTTTTGTTGTTTGTTTCTCATTATTGAAAAAATGATGATGTTTTCATCTGGGTACTTTCTGCACATTGAGGCTGTATGTGGGATTCATGCTAGAAACTGTCTGTTGAGATAGCAGAGGCTGTGTCCTCTTAATAATTCTTGTTGGATTTGGTTCTGGTTAGTCACTGAAGTTATTTGCAATATGTTGGGAATTTTAGTTTTGCTTCCAAGGATGGTTTTCCGGGTACAATAGACCCAGGTCTTTACTACAGCCGGTTTCAAAGAGAAGTGACTTGTTAGGAGAACTTCAATGTTCGTCTCACCATGTTGTCGGTTGATCCTGTATGTGTTGACGTTTCTAAATGTTTAAAAGCACCCAGTCGCCTGGCTGGAACCTACGAAGCAAGGTATTAGAGGGGAAGGCCAAATGAAGAACCGTATTGGTTAATGTAATTTATCACCAAGTTGAAAGATCTAGTCCAGTTTTGTGTGTCTATCTCTGCCATAAGTAAATAATTGGAAAAAGCCTTTTCAGGAATGGTCTCCTATGCTTCAATTTCATAGGGCTTAATTTGAGCCTGCTTTAGGATGTCACTTAGATCTGAAGAAGGTAGCACACAAAATTCAATGCCAGTTGAGATTAGTATCTTAGCAGAGTTTGGCTAGCATGCCTTTTATCATATGGTTTATTTTTGTCTTTTCTGTGGATCATGGTCTCCACAATGAGTATAGCATTTAAATTATGTCTAGGGCTTTACTGAGCCCTTGAGCAATTTGAGCTATAAAATTTCCCCCACTATCACTCTGAATAGGCACAGGAAGTCCACCTGGGTATAATTTTAAAGTAAAACTTTGTTTACTTTTAACATTTGTTCATTCTTACTAGGAAATGCTTCTACTCACCCCGAATATGTACCTACACAGACCATTAAATACTTGCAGTTTCCTGGACTAAGGGGCATTATAGTAAAATCTATTTGCAAATCTTTTCCTAAATTGGTCCCCCATAGTTGTGTTACATGTTCTAGAGGATGTGGAGTAATCTGGGTTGTTCAAGGCATGCAGGAAACATTTCCGGGTGACTTTAACCTTATGTAATTTTTTTCTAAATTTAATACATTCACTGTTCAATTAATTTGGAATTGTCATCCAAGTGGAAATAACACATTTTAAAAATTCTGAACATCCATAATTATGTCTTATCAGGAGACAGTAACTTGGTTTTCTCAAACTGACTCTCTAACCTGGCTGATAGCAGTTCATGCCAGAGATGTGGCATTTAAAGCTTTTGCCATGGGGCAGGCTGACTTACTAATTTCAATATGAGCCCTAATAATGCTTTACAGAAGAACAGAAATATGGCTATATATTCTGCTTGACTTAAAAGGCAGAAATTATTCTTATTATAAGTGCTGGCCATATGCAAACCTATCTGTAGAAAAATAAGACTTTAAGACAATTCAGATTTCTGTTAAGACCCTAAAAATCTAGGTAAAGGTCTGGTTTCAGATTTTTCCTATTTACATACACCAAGTGCCTCAAATTTAAACTCTAATACATTTTGCCTCTTACTTATGGATTTGATTTAAAATTCTTTTGATCATACTTAGGTTGATCTACTTTCTTCTGCATGGACTTGTCAACAGTTCTTTTCAGATGGCTGTTTTACAGACATTTCTTCCCTATGCTTTACTTCTGTACCTAATTTTCAGTGATCCCTTTAGAAAAAGCTAGTATGGAATAAGTAACGTTAGAGGTTGTACTTGGTTATTAGGTAACTAGAAAGTATTAAAACAGAGACAGAAGTCCACTGACAATAACTGTATTAACAATGTTGGGAGCATGGTGACACCATAAGATAAGCACTGAACTGCATACCACAAGGTTCACAGTTCGAGTCTGCCAGCCATTCGGTGGGAGAAAGGTGAGGCTTTATACTGTCATGAAGTTTTAAAGCCTTGGAACTCTATACAAGCTTGTTATGCATTGGAATCAACTCAATGACCATTAACTACAACGTTAGCAATGTCACCAGCTACTCTTTTTATACTGGCATGTATTACATCAGTGACTTTATATTGAGAAGAGAAAGGCTCTCAAAAACAATAGCCTAGGCTAGGGGAGAGATGGCTTAAGGCACTTTGGCCTATTAACTTGAAACCAGTCAGGCATATTGTTTCTGCTATGCACAACAGAATGAACCACTGCCCAAATCTGTGTCCACCTCAAAATTGATACATAATGCTGCTGCCAATCCATCTCACTAGGGGTCTTCCTCTTTTTTGCTTTTCTTCTACGTTATACCAAGTATGATGTCCTTCTTAGAGGACTGGTCTCTCCTGATAATATGTCCAAATTATGAGATACGAAATCTGGTCATCCTGGCTTCTAAAGAACATCCTGGCTAACTTCTAACACAAATTTATTTGTTCTTCTGGCAGCCCATGGTACTTTTAATATTATCCTTTAAAAACTTAACTCCAATGCACCAATTCTTGTTGTTGTTAAGTACCGTCTAGTCAGTTCTGACCCATAGCAACCCTGAACAGGGTTTCCGAGACTGTAAACCTTTACGGGAGCAGAAAGCCTCATCTTTCTCCAGCAGAGCAGCTGGTAGTTCCTTAGTCTTCCTTATTTATTGTTCAACTTTCAAATGCATATGAGACTATTGAAAATATCAAGGCTTAGATTCAGGTGCACTTTAGTCCTCAAACTAACATCTTTGGTCTTGAACACTTTAAAAGGTCTTTTTTAACCCTTCTTCTTCCTCCTCCTCCTCACAGAACTCTGATAGGGAAAATGTTTCTTTGAGTTGTTCTAAATAAAATTTTGGATGTCATCTAAGATGGCAGATTGGGTAGACGTGCACTGAGAAGCTCCATCACCTTTAACACAGAATACCGGATCGAGCCGGCTCAGGGGATGGTGCTAGAACTCTGAACCACATAAAAAGAAGTATTTAGAAGCTTACAACTAGGGGAATTATGCGAATGGAGTAAAGCCCATGGGAGAAAAGCCCATGGACCTTCATTTGCTGATGGGGTAAAACTCAAGATGAAGAGAAACAGCTATAAACATGCTTTGAAAATCGGAATATGGAATGTACAAAGTATGAATCTGGGAAAATTGGAAGTTGTCAAAAATTAAATGGAAAGCATAAACATCAACATCTTAGGCATTAATGAGCTGAAATGGGCCATTTTGAATCTGACAACCAACCACATGGTTTATTATGCCAGGAATGACACATTGAAGAAGAATGGTGTTGCATTCATCATCAAAAAGAACATATCAAAATCAGTCATGAGGCACAATGCTGCCTGTGATAGGAAAATATCCATGTGCCTACAAGGAAGACCAGTTAATACCATGACTGTTCAAATTTAAGCATCAACCACTAAAGCCAGTGAGGATGAAATACAAGAATTCTGCCAACTTCTTCAATCTGACATTGATCAAATATACAATTAAGATGTATTCATCATTACTGGTGATTGGATCAGTAATTGGAAAATATGGGTTTGGTGATAGAAATGATGCTGGAGAATGCATGATAGAATTCTGTGAAACAAATGATTTCTTCATTTCATAAACCTTCCTTAGAGAGCATAAGAAATGATTGTACACATGGACCTCACCAGATGGAATACATAGAAATCATATTGACAACATCTGTGGAAAGAGACAATGGAAAAGCTCCATATTATCAGTAAAAATAAGGCCAGGGGCAGACAGTGAAACAGACCATCAATTGCTCATATGCAAATTCAAACTGAAGCTGAAGAACATGAAAACAAGTCCATGAGAGCCAAAATATGACCTTGAATACTCATACTTCACAAGGTTGTCCATAGCTTGTCATGATCCACACAATCAAAAGCCTTTGTGTAGTCAATAAAGCGCAGATAAAAATCTTTCTGGTATTCTCTGCTTTCAGTCAAGATCCATCAGACATCAGCAATAATATCCCTCATTCCACATCCTCTTTTGAATCTGGCTTGAACCTCTGGAAGTTCTCTGTCAATGTAGGCTTACAACAATTTCTGTATTACCTGTAGTAAAACTTTACTCTCATGGGATATCAAAGATGAACTCCACATTCGATTCTGTCACCTCTCTTTGGATTGGGCACAAATATGGATCTCTTCCAATCAATTGGTCAGGTAGTTGTCTTCAAAATTTCTTGACATAGATGACTGAGTGCCACCAGTGCCACCTCACTTTCTTGAAAGACTTCAGTTTGTACTCTATCAATTCCTGGTGCCTTGTTCTTTGCCAATTCCCTCAATGCACCTTGGATTTCTTCCTTCAGTATCGTTGGATCTTGATCATATGCTACCACTTGAAACGTTTGAACATCAACCATTTCCTATTGGTACAATGACTCTGTGTATTCCTTCGATCTTCTTTTGGTGCTGTCTGCACCATTCAATAATTTGCCTAGAGAATCCTTCAATAATGAAACTCAAGACTTGAATTTTCCTTCACTTCACCCAACTTGAGAAATGCTGAGCATGTTCTTACCTTTTGGTTCTCTGATTCTAGGTCTTTGCAGTTTGTTGTAATATTTTACTTTGTCTTGTTGAGCTGACCTTTGAACTTTTCTGTTCAGCTCTTGTACCTCCTCATTTCTTCAATTTGTTTCAGCATCTCTATGCTGAAGATCAAGTTTCAGTGTCTCTCTGACATCTATTTTTATCTTTTCCTTCTTTCTTGTCTTCTTAATGACTTTTTGCTTTCATCCTGTATGGTGTACTTGATGTCATCCCATAACTTTTCTGGTCATTGATCTTTAGTATTTAATGTATCAAATCTGTTCTTCAGATGATCTCTAAATTCAGTTGGGATATATTCAAGGTCATATCTTGGCTCTTGTGAACTTGTTTTCATTTTCTTTGGCTTCAGTTTGAATTTGCATATGACCCATTGATGGTCTGTTCCACAATCTGCCCCTGGCCATGTTTTGCCTGATGATATGGAGCTTTTCCATTGTCTCTTTCCACAGATGTAGTCAGTTTGCATTATTTGTATTGTATCTGGTGAAGTAAATATGTATTATCATCTCTTATCCTGTGTAAAGAAAGTATTTGAAATGAACAAATCATTGGTTTTGCAGAATTCTATCATGCAATCTCCAGCATCATTTCTATCACCAAAACCATATTTTCCAACTACTGATCCTTCCTCTTTGTTTCCAACCTTTGCATTCCAATCACCAGAATGATCAATACATTTTGATTCCATGTTTGATCAATTTCAGATTGAAGAAGTTGATAGAATTCTTCTATTTCATCCTCACTGGCTTTAGTGGTTTGTGCATAAATTTGAAAAATAGTGGTATTAACTGATTTTCCCTGTTGATGCATGGATATTAACCTATTACAACCAGCATTGTACCTTATGACTGATCTTGATATGTTCTTTTTGATGATGAATGCAGCACCATTTCTCTCCAATTTGTCATCCTGGCTCAGTAAACCATGTGGTTGTGAGATTCAAAATGGCCAATACCAGTCCATTTCAGCTCATTAATGCCTAAGATACCACTGTTTATGCTTTCCATTTCATTTTTGACAATTTCCAATTTTTATAGATTCATATTTCGTACATTCCATATTTTGATTATTAATGGATATTTACAGCTGTTTCTCCTCAGCTGTGCCCCATCAGCAAATGAAGGTCCCAAAGACTTTACTCCCATGGGCTTTACTCCATTCACTTCATTATGGTCAACTCTACTTTGAGGAGGTAACTCTTCCCCAGTCACCTTTTGAGTGCCTTCCCACCCGTGTGGCTCATTGTCTGGCACTATATGTGACAGTGTTTCTCTGCTATGCAAAAGATTTTCAATGACTAAATATTCAGAAGTAGTTTCTCTTTCCTTCTTCCTAGTCTGTTTTCATCAGGAAGCTCATCTGAAACCTGTCCACCATGGGTGACCTTGCTGGCATTTAAAATACCCATGATATACCTTCCAGAATCACAGCAACTCACAAGTCACCACAGTACACCAAACTAACAGATGAATGGTAGAGACCCATTAGCTTCTGTGTTGTTAGATGCAAAAGAAATAAAATTATGAGCAACATTGTTCTTGTTTTTGTTAAGTACCATTGAATCTGTTCCAACTCATAACGACCCTGTATAAGGTTTTTTAGGATCTGATGGTAAGCTTGATTTGTCAACCTTGATGTTCAAACCGACATTACAGTCTAGTGAATTAACCCACAGCACCTTACCAGGACTTTAGTGACCAAAAATTCTGAAGAATAAAATTCTATTATACTATATGCCTACTGTCTAACATTATGCATAAATACAACAGAAAAAAAAACCAACATGAATTTTCAGCCCAAACAAGAATCAGATACCTTTCTTATTAATGCCTGTTTTGATACATTTTTCATAAATAGAAAATATTTTGTATCTTATTGTTGTTGTTGTTGTTGTTGTCAGGTGCCATCGAGTCGGAACTGACTCATAGCGACCCCATGCACCGCAAAACGAAACAATGCCCCATCCTGGGCCAACCTCACTACCATCAATGATGCCACCTCGCCAATCCATCTTGTTGGGGGTCTTTCTCTTTTTCTCTGACTCTCCATCTTACCCAGCAAGACATCCTTCTCCAGTGACTGTTCCCTCTGGACAATATGTCCAAAGTATGAGAGACAAAGCTTAGCTATCCTGGCCTCCAAGGAGCACTCTGGCTGCACTTCTTCCAAAGCAGATCTATTGGTTCTTTTGGCAGTCCATGGCACTTTTCAGTATTCTCCTCTAACACCACAACTCAAAGGCATCAATTCTTCTACAATCTTCCTTATTCACTGTCCAGCTTTTGCATCCATATGAGGTTATTGAAAATACCATGGCTTGGGTCAGGCGCACCTTAGTCCTCAAGCTGACATCTCTGCTCTTCAATACTTTAAAAAGTTCCTGTGCAGCAGATTTGCCCAGAGCAATACGTCGCCTGATCTCTTGACTATTCTATGAAGCTTTAAACTGTCCGAAGTTCATTTTGCTAAGGAATTTGTTCTACTAAAACCCTGTATCCAAGGGATATTGCATAAGAATAAAATTAACTGTTTAGTTCAGTAAGCAAGGAAAAATTTTCTTAGCTTTATGTCGTCAATAAAGCTTTTAAAGGTTCTTAGGAATCAACATAAACTTTTGTTACAAATAAACTAGAACTTTATATCAGACAAACTTTAGCAAAGGTCTTCTATTCTTTGCCTTTGTTACATTTTTATACCATTATTTTTCACCAAAAACATGAAAATATTTATCATTTGACCAAAATATATATATTTAACTTTTTGCTCTATCCTTTTACTAGTTACCATATACCTTCAAACTTATTATGTCTTATATTCTGGAATAGTCAGATGATCCATCTTAAGACAAAACTGCTTTCTTTTTCCCTCTTAAAAAAACTAAATTTCGCATGTTATGTTTCTATTTAATCTTTTTTGTTTTTTCTTAGAAATGATTTTATTTTATGAAATGAAATTTACAGCCTCAGAAACCTTGTTGAGTGTTGCTATGAGTCAGAACCAAGTCAACAGCATACAAGAACAGCAACAAAAAATCATTGGGTTTGAGTCCAAATACACCTTAGAAGAAAGGCCTATCAATTCCCTTCCCCCAAACCAGTCATTTAAAACCCTGTGGAACACAGTTCAACTTTAACAAAAATGAGGTTGCCATTAGAGTTGCCATTTAAATGTCAGCAACCAGTATACTTAAAGATGTAAATGATATGTGTGGATAGATAACTGTAATATATTAGATATCTATTGCTGAGTAACATATTACTATGAATTTAGTTTAAAGTTGTTGTTGTTGTTGCTATGTGCCTTGGAGTCAGTACTGACTCACAGAAAATCTATGCACAATAGAACAAAATACTGCCTGGTACTGTGCTAATGTCACAATCAATGGGCTTGAGCCCATTGCTGCTGCCATGGTGCCTGCCATTCTCACTGGGGGTCTTCCTCTTTTTCATTCATCCTCCAATTTACCAAGCATAATTTCCTTCTCCATGGATTGTTGTTGTTGTTAGGTGCCATTGAGTCAGTACTGATGCATAACGACCTTATGCACAACTGAAAGAAACACTACCTGATTCTGGGCCAACATCACTATCATTTCCATGCTTGAGGCCATTGATGCTGCCACTTTGCCAATCCATCTCACTGGGGGTATTCCTATTTTTCTCCGACCCTCCATCCTACCAAACATGATATCCTTCTCTAGTGACTGGTCCCTCCTGACAATATGTCTGAAGTATGAGAGATGAAGTTTGGCCATCCTGGCCTCCAAGGAGCATTCTGGCTGCACTTCTTCCAACACAGATCTGTTGGTTCTTTTGGCAGCCGATGGCACTTTCAATATTCTCCTTGATTCGTCCCTCTTAATAATATGGGTCCCTCTTATGAAGCATGGGAGATGAACCATTCTGTCTGTACTTCTTCCAACACAGAGTTGGTTGTTCTTTTGGCAGTTCATGGGACTTTTAATATTTTCTTTCAATATTATAACTAAAATACATAAATTCTTCTAAGGTCTTCCTTATTCACTGTCCAACTTTCACAAGCATATTGAAGATGCCATGACTTTGGTGAGGTGCACCTTAGCCCTCAAACTGACATCTTTGCTCTTTAACACTTTAAAGAGGTCTTGTACAGCAGATTTGACTAAAGTAATGCATCATTTGATTTTATTCACTGCTTCTTCCATGAGTGTTGATGGTTTATCAGAGGAAAATGAAGTCTTTGACAATTTCAATTTTGTCTCCTTTTATATGAATGCTATTTATCGGTCCAGTGGTGAAGATTATGGTTTTATTGACATTGGGACGCAACCCATACCAAAAGCTCTGATCTTTGATCTTTATCACTAAGTATTTTAAGTCCTCTTCACTTTCAGGAAGCAAGGTTGTATCATCTGATTACACAGGTTGTTAATGAGTCTTCCTTCAATCCTGATGCCACCGTTGTCTTCATATAATTCAGCTTCTCAAATTATATGCTCAGCATATAGATTGAATAAATATGGTGAAGGAATACATCTTTGTCACACGCCTTTTCTATTTTTAAACCACTCAGTGTTGCCATGTTTTGTTTGAACAACTGCCTCTTGATCTATGTATGGGTTCTTCATGTTGTTGTTGTTGGCAGGTGCCATCGAGTCGGAACTGACTCATAGCGAGCACAACTTAATATTCCACAATATTCATTCTCTGCAGTGTTTTCCATAGCTTGTCAAGATCCACACATTCAAAAACCATTACATAGTTAATAAACCACAAGCAAACATCTTTCTGGTGTTCTCTGCTTTCAGCCAAGATCCATCTGGCATCAGTAATGCTATCCCTCATTCCACATCTGGCTTGAACCGCTGGCAGTTTTCTGCCAGTGTACCCATGAAGACTTTTAAAAATTATCTTTAGCAAAATTTTACTTTCAGGCAATATTAATGATATTGTCCAATGATTTCCAGATTCCATCCAGTCATCTCTCATAAAAATGAGCACAAATATGGCTCTCTTCCAAATTAGTGCACCAGGTAATTGTCTCCCAATTTCTCAGCATAGATGAGTGAGTGTCTTCAGTTTGTATTCCACAAATTTCTGGAGGCTTTTTCAGGGTCAGCAGTTTGAAACTACCAGCTGTTCCATGGTAGAAAGATGAGTTTTTCTGCTCCCATAAAGATTTACAGCCTCGGAAACCCTGTGCAGAGTTGCTATAAGCTGGAACCAACTCCATGGCACATAATGACAACAACAACAACATTCTTTGCCAATGTCCATAATGTACCTTGAACTTCCTCCTTTAATATCCTTGGCATTTGTTCATATGCTATCTCTTGAAATGGTTGAACATTGACCATTTCTCTGTGCACTTTGTGGTACAATAACTCTGTATATTCTATCCATTTTCATTTGGTGCTTTCTGCATAATTCAGTATTTTGACGACGTTGTTGTTGTTAAGTACCATGGAGTTGGTTCCAACTCACAGCTACCCTGTACAGGGTTTCCGAGGCTATAAATCTAAATGGGAGCCGACAGCCTAATCTTTCTCCTGCAGGAAGGCTGGTAGTTTTGAACTTCCGACCTTGAGTTTAGCAGCCTGATTTGTAACCACTACGCTACCAGAGCTCCTTATTTTGACCATAGACTCCTTCAATATTGCAAGTCGAGGCTTGAATTTTTCTTCAGTTACCTCTGATAAATACTGAGCATTTTCTTCCTTTTTGGTTCTCAAACTCCAGATATTTGCACATTTCATTATAGTATTTGACTTTTTCGTTTTGAGATTCCCTTTAAATTGTTCTCTTATCTCTTTTCCTTAAGTTCTTCCATTTGGTTTAGCATTTCTATGTTGGACAACATGATTCAGAGTCTCTTCCAATATCCATTTTGGACTTTTCATTCTTTCTTGTCTTCTTAATGACCTATGTGTTCCTTTCTGTATGATGTTCTTGATGCTATCCCACAACTCATTTGGTCTTCAGTCACTGAAAAGACATCAGTCTTTTCTTGACATAATCTATAAATTCAGGTGGGATATGTTCAAGGTCATATTTTGACTCTCATGGACTTGTTTTACATTTCTTCAGTGTCAGTCTGAACGTGAATATGAGTAATTGATGGTCAGTTTCAAAGTCTGCCCTTAGTCTCTTTTTTTGTTGTTTTTTAAAACTTTTATTGTAGAATGATAGTTTACATGGGAGAACTTTGGGTTTGCACTCACCCTATTGTAGTTTTTTTCATTGCAATGATTATAATCCCCTCTGTGCATCTTCACTTAAAAGTATTTGCTTATATTACCTGTTTTTCTGTTTTGTTTGATGTACACAGAACACTTAGGAATGTATATTTAAACAACCAGAGGGCATATTCTGCAAGCCTGCCTACTGGCCACCAGCACACATCTTTTCTCTTTCCATGAGTATGGCATCCTTAGCTGCTCTAACTCTCCATGCCATCACCTCTGCCTCCATCTCTGGTGTCATTGCTTCTCTGGTTAGGGTCCTACTTTCCTCTGATGTTCTTCTGCCTCAATGTTCTCTGGCCTTGTAATGTATGATTAATTACTGCCCCCTTTAGGTTTTATAACTTCTACTTTTACAGTTGTGACAATCATACTTGTTGTTAAGTGCCTTCGAGTTGGTCCCGACCCATACCAACCCTTTAAAGGGTTTCCAAGGAGTGGCTGGTGAGCTTGAACCACCGACCTTATGGTTCAAACTACTTTGCAGGCCAGCACATTAGCTCGCAGTGCCACACCAGGACCCCAGATGGTAACAATTATTCCCAGAATAATTTTCATCTTGTCTAGATGGATATGGTGAAAGGAGATGGAGGTAATTGTTATCATTGTTGTTGTTGTTAGGTGCCATTGAGTTAGTACTGACTCATAGCGACCCTATTCAAAACAGAACGAAACAGTGTTCGATCCTGGGCCAACCTCACATTTGTTGTCACACTTCAAAAAAATGATACTGCCACTTTGTCAATTCATCTCGCTGAGGGTCTTCCTCTTTTTATGTGATCCTCCACTTTACCAAACATAATATCCTTCTCCAATGACTGGTCCCTCCTGATAATATGTTTGATATATGGGAGACAAAGTTTGGCCTTCCTGGCCTCCAAGGAGCATTCTGGCTGCACTTCTTCCAACATAGATCTGTTGGTTCTTTTGGCAGCCCATGGCACTTTCAATATTCTCCTCCAAGACCATAACTCAAAAGCATCAATTCTTCTACAGTTTTCCTTATTCACTGTTCAGCTTTTACATGCATATGAGGTTATTGAAAATACCTGGGTCAGGGGCACCTTAGTCTTCAAACTGACATCTTCGCTCTTCAACACTTTAAAAAGGTCTTGTGCAGCAGATTTGCCTATTGGAATATATTGTTTGATATCTTGACTGCTGCTTCCATGAGTGTTGATACTTGATCCAAGAAGTATGAAGTACTTGACAATTTCAATCTTTTCTCCATTGATAAGAATGTTGTTTATTGGTCCAGTGGTGAGGATTTTTGTTTTCTTGACATTGAGATGCAATCCGTATTGAAGGTTGTGATCTTTGGTCTTCATCAGAAACTGTTTTAAGTCCTCTTCACTTTCAGCAAGCAAGGTTGTACATCTGCATATCACAGGTTGTTAATGAGTCTTCCTCCAATCTTGATGCCACGTTTTTCTTCATAGAACCCTGATTCTCAGATTATTTGCTCAGCATACAGGTTGAATAAGTATGGTGAAAGAATACAACCTTGTTGTACGCCTTTCTTAATTTTAAGCCAATCAGTGTTCTTGTATTCTGTTCGAACAACTTCCTCTTGGTTCATGTACAGATTCCTCATGAGCACAATTAAGTGTTCTGGAATACTCATACTTCACAATGCTGTCCATAGCTTGTAATGATCCACACAATCAAAAACCTTTGCGTAGTCAATAAAGCACAGGTAAACATCTTTCTGATATTATCTGCTTTCAGCCAAGATCCATCAGACATCAGAAATGATATCCCTCATTCCATGCCCTCTTCTGAATCTGGCTTGAACCTCTGGAAGTTCTCTGTTAATGTATCATTACTCATTATTAAATCAAAATAATTCTACACCCATCTTCTTTCACTAGATCCATCTAGACAAGATGAAAACTATTTATTGGGGATTCTACCTTCCCCCACACACTCTGAAACGAACTCCCTCTTGAAAACTTGCAAGCCAGTCAATTTGTGCCTTTATAGACTCTTCACCGAATTTTGGGTAGCCAGTGTCTAACTTTCTCATCCTTATCAAACCTGTATACGTAGAGAATAAGCTTGATCCTTAATGTTAAGACTCCTTCCCTCTCACTTGGTATTTTGAGCTACTACATCCATAAATATGGTCAAGTTCATCAAATTGTAGCTATTTACACTGGTCTCCTTTATCAAATTCTTTATCTTCCTCAAGTCGAGCTCTGTTCATCAAGCCATTGAAGGTAGGTTAAATGGGTACTATGTCCAAGTTTGGGCATTCTTTTGCTCCTCCCCTCACTTCATATTAATTGAATGCTTTCCTTTCAGCTCTAGCCCTTCATGGTTAGGTCGATGTTAATGGGCTTAGGAGTTCCCATGTCTCCCTAAACTTCAGAACACCAGCCCTTCTGCTTCTTTATCTCATCTCAAGGTTGACAGGAGTCTATGGAATGTGGTCAAACTCAGCCCATATCTTAATTACTGACTTTATCATACTTCTATTCAAATGTAGACCAACGCAGTCACCAGCAGGCTTATGTGTTTGCTCATGTGTTCCCTTTGATTTTCAGTCTTGGAGCAGTGCTTGTCCTGAAGGGACTTGAGTGTTTATCTTGATGGCTCCAAGGTGAACATCTTGCTTGTTCTTGTAATAGCAAAACTCTCTGCCATTTTTGTTTGTTTCTGTAGGTCATTCTTTCAGAAAATATCTTCTGTTCCTTTAGCTGTTCCAGTCTTGTCTGCATGTCTTTCAAGTGGGAATATCCCACCTCAGAATGTTATGGATGGGGCTCAGGACTGATCCTTCATCTGTTTCTACTCTTTGTATTCCAATCGCCAGTAATTATCAATATATCTTGATTGTAAATTTGATCAATTTCAGACTGAAGAAGTTGGTAGAATTCTTCAGTTTCATCATCACTGGCATTAGTAGTTGGTGGGTAAATTTGATTAATAGTTGTATTAACCAGGCTTCCTTGTTGGCATGGATATTATCTATTATAGTCAGTGTTGTACTTCAAGATAGATCTTGAAATATTCTTTTTGATGATGACTGCGACGTCTTTCTTCTTCAATTTTTCATTCCTGGCATAGTAAGCCATGCTATTTTCTGATAAAAAATTACCAATTTCAGTTCACTGAAGGATAATGCACTATATCTCAAGGTTGGTTTGAACTGCAAGGTAGGCAGTTCACACTCACCATCTGCTCCATAAAAGCCCTATACAGTGTTTCTATGAGTCAGAACAGACTTGACAGCACTTAAACAACAACAAAATATGACTAGGCTATCCATGTTTCTGCACTCTATTTTGATTTTTGGCAATTTCCATTAGTCCTAAATTCATTCTTTGTAAATTCCATGTTCCAATTATTAATGGATATTTACTGCTGTTTCTCCTCATTTTGAGTCATGCCCCATCAGCAAATGATTGTCATGAAAGCTTTACTCCATTCATGTCATCATTGTCAGCTGTACTTTGAGAAGGGCAGCTCTTCCCCAGTCATATTTTGAGTGTATTCATAGCTGAGGGGCTCATTTTCTGACACTATAGCTGAAAGTATTCTGGTGCTCTTTATCATATTTCAATATTCAGTATTTTGATGCTATCTGACAGTGTTCCACTGCTATTCATAAGGTTATCAGTGACTGAATATTCAAAAGTAGTCAATCTTTCCTTCTTCCTCATCTGTTTTAGTCTGGAAACTCTTCTGAAACCTGTCCACCATGGGTGACCCTCCTATTATTTAAAATACTGGTGACATAGCTTCCAGAATCATGTAACACATGAGCCACAGTACAGTAATCTGACAGACGAGTGGTGGTAGTTGACAATTAGACAGTTGTTAGATCTGTCTCTGTGTGTCAGGAGTCTGGTCAAGGCTTAAATTTGTACTCAACATCAGATATTACAAGCCTGCAATAATTACTAGGCTATATGCTTATATGGAAACTGAGCAAGAATCCATTTCAATGGTTTCTGAAGTTTCTTGAAGAATCATTTATTTACAGCAGTAAAACTAAGAATCTGGCTTCTTGCTCTTTATTAATTGTAAGCTGCTTACTCTGAGAATGACCACAGATTCTTGCCACATGGGATTCCCCAACATGCCTGCTCATTTCATCAATTCAGCAAAGAGGAAAAACTTTCCTTTCTTTGAACCTAATGAATATCTCTGCTCTTAGGATGCATGTGCATCATAAAATCCCTGAACAAATACACTACTGCTGGAGAATAAACAAGGAGAAAGAATAGGGTCCTTCACTACAACATGGCAGTAGTGTGTGCCCTCCATCTGCTACAGAAAATGGCCTACTGGTTATGGGAGACTGGTGCCCAATATTGAACCTGAACTTCAGCTTGTTCTGTGAGAAAAGTGTTGTTCTATGCAATGCCTGTGTGTAAGTTGTGTCTTTCTTGGTCAACACAGACCTTGTTGTTGTTAGGTGTCATCAAGTCGGTACCAACTCATAGCAGCCTTCTGCACAGCAGAATGAAACACTGCACGATCTTGTGCCTACCTCACTATCATCACCATGCTTGTGCCCATTGATGCTGCCACTTTGCCAACCCATCTCGCTGGGGGTCTTCCTCTCCTTCTCTGACCCTCCAACTTAACAAACATGATATCATTCTCCAGTGACTGGTCCCTCCTGACAATATGTCAGAAGTATGAGAGATGAAGTTTGACCATCCTGGCCTCCAAGGAGCACTCTGGCTTCACTTCCTCCAACATACATCTGTTGGTTCTTTTGGCAGACCATGGCACTTTCAATATTCTCTTCCAACACCATAACTCAAAAGCATCAGTTCTTCTATGGTCTTCCTTATTGACTGTCCAGCTTTCGCATGCATATGAAGTTATTGAAAATACCATCAATAGCAGAGAAATACTGTCAGAAATAGTGCCAGAAAATGAGCCCCTCAGGTTGGAAGGCACTCAAAATGTGACAGGGGATGAGCTGCCTCCTCTAAGTGGAGTTGACTGTGGTGACGCAAATGAAGTAAAACCTGTTGGAGTAAAGCCCTTGGAACCTTCATTTGCTTATGGGGCACAACTCATACTGTAGAGAAACATCTGTAAACATCCATTAACATGGAATGTACGAAGTATGGATCTAGGAAAATTAGAAATTGTCAGAAATGAAATGGAATGCATAAACATTGACATTTTAGGCATTAGTGAGCAGAAATTGACTGGTATTGGCCAGTCTGAATCTGACAACACATGGTTTACTATGCTGGGAATGACAAATTGAAGAGAAATGGTGTTGCATTCATTGACAAAAAGAACATATTCAGATCAGTCATGAAGTAGAATGCTGTCTGTGATAGGATAAAACACCTAAAGAGTACACCCCACATTCCTGCCCCCTGGCCGCCAGCATACAACCTGTCTCCCTCCCTGAGTCCAGAGTCCCCAGCTGTTCCTTCTATCCAAGTCATTGCCTCTGCCTCCATCCCTAATGTCGCTGCTCTTCTGGATATGGTCTTGCACTTCACTTTTCTCCCTTGATTGTTCCAGGGATCTCTACTCCTGAAGTGCAAAATCAGCCACTCCCTTCCTTTTGTTACCAAACATTTACATTTACCTTTCCAACACTCACTGTCAGACCTGATAGTAATCATTCCCTATTGAACCACAGGAGTGCTTTCCTCTCTCACCTTTTATAAACTCCATCCAGACAGGTTGAAAACAATTCAGTGGAGTTTCTACCTTTCCCTTTATCCTCTGGAGCTAGGTTCCCTATTGAATGCTTGTAATCCAGTCATTTCTTACCTTTGTAGTCCACCATTTTGGGTAGCCAATGTCTAAGTTCCCCCTCCCTGTCCACCCTGTGTACCAAAGGGGTGGAAATGATCCTCACTGTAGAGATTTGTCCGCTCTTTTGTCATACTGCATCCACAAGCGTAGGTCAAGATCATCCACTTATGATGGGTTACTCCTTTTTTTTTTTTTTTCCTTCTTCTTTCTTCCTCTAGTTGAGTTCTGACCAGCCATTGATGCCAGGTCAAATGGGTACTATGTGTTAGTGTGGGTGTTCTTTCTCATCCCCCCTCTCTTTATATCAGCTGGATGCTTCACACTCTGTTCTAGTCTCTGTGGCTATGTCCCTACCCCTGGGCCCAGGAGTCCCCAGGTCTAGTCATACTGCTGGTTAACCAGGTCTCAATCCAGGTTAAGAGGAGTCTATTGAATATGGTTGGACTTAGTTCACAACTTCATTACTGTTTTTCTCCCTCTTCCCCTTATTGGTGCCCAATATGGTCAGCAGCAGGACCATATGCCTGCTAGTGTATTCCATTTGAGTTTCAGTCTTGGAAGGGGGTTTGCCTAGAGGGGACCTGACCACTTGCCTTGATGGCTCCCTAGGGAACAACTAGCTTGTTCTTGTAGTAGTCAATTTGACTGCTGTTTTATTTTGTTTCTGCTGGTCTTTCTTTCAAGAAGTATCTTCTGTTCTTCTAGCTGCTCCAGACTGGTCAGCTTGTCCTTTCACATGGAAATGTCCCACCTCAGAAGATTCTGGATGATGATCAGGATTCCCCCTATAGTCTTTTGCAGTTCAAAGGCTCTGCAGGGAGGCTCCTTCACTGGGCAAGTTCTAGCCCCATTTTAGTTATTCCAAACAGTTATAGGCTGAAGATGGACTTATAAGCTTTCTCTGGTGATGTTTCTGGCTATTCCTCTCTCTCCCCTTTAAGTGTCTATTTTAAAATAGTAGGAAAGGGAAACCAAAATTCAACAAACAGCCAACATCTTAACATAATTTCCCCAGTTTTACCCATTCAAACCATGACTCAACCTTTGTATCCACAAGCCCTGTTGTTCCATGTTTGGGCTCAGATAGTTATTTACCTCTGTTCCATTTAGCCCATGTAAGCCTGCCTAGCTATTCTCCCATCTGCCTTATTTTTTCTTTACCCTTCCCCTTCTAGTGTATTGCTTCCCCAGCACCAATCTATCCTGTGTCTATTCCATACCCTGTGTTCCATTATCCTGTGCCTATTCCTTATCCCATGCTTCACATTCCCCTCCCTCCCCCTCACCCCACCTCTTACATCCAGGTAACCAACAATAACAAAAAAAGAGATAATAATAATAATAATAGCTATAAAAAAATTTTTAAAAGATAATTTTTTCCCCTGTTCAGTGTGGGAGCATTTTCTTAATCTTTTACAATAATAGCTCTATGCCATATTCCTCCTTTTGTGACTGATTGATTTCACTCAGCATAATGCCTTCAAGGTTTATCAATGTTATGTGGTGGCTTGCTGATTCCTTGTTATTCTTCATGGTAGCATAGTATTCCATTGTGTGTATGTACCAAAGTTTGTTTTTCCATTCTTCCATAGATGGGCACTTAGGCTGTCTCCATCTTTTTATTATTGTAAATAGTGCTGCTATAAACATTGGTGTGCATATATCTACTTGCGTTATGGCTCATATTTCTTGTAGTAGTCAATTGGACTGCTGTTTGTTTTGTTTCTGCTGGTCTTTCTTTCAAGAAGTATCTTCTGTTCTTCTAGCTGCTCCAGACTTGTTAGCTTGTCCTTTCACATGGAAATGTCCCACCTCAGAATATTCAGGATGATGATCACATTATATGTGTAAATTGCTTTGGGCGGTGTTGACATTTTCACAATGCTAAGTCTTGCTATCCAGGAGCATGGTATATTCTTCCATATTTGTAGGTCTCCTTTGGTTTCTTATACTAGTGATCTGTAGTTTTCTTTGTATAGGTTCTTTGTTCCTCTGGTTACATTTTTTCCTAGATATTTCATCGTTTGGGTTGCTATTGTAAATGTTATTGTTTTCCTAATGCCCTTTTCAGCACTGTCGTTATTGGTATAGAGGAATCCAACTGATATTTGGATGCTGATACTATACACTGCCACTTTCCTTAATCCTCCAATGAGGTCTAGTAGCTTTTTTACTGAATCTTTGGGGTTTTCTATATATAGGATCATGTCATCTGCAAATAGAGAGATTTTTAGTTCCTCTTTGCAAATTCGGATGCCCTTGATTTCCCTATTTTGCCATATAGCTCTAGGTAAGACTTACAGTCCATAATTGGATAGGAGTGGTGACAAAGGGCATCCTTGTTTGATTCCTGTTCACAGAGGGAAGGATTTCAGTTTCTCTCCATTGAGAATAATGTTGTTGTTGTTGTTGTCAGGTGCCATCAAGTCAGAACTGACTCATAGCGACCCCATGCACAGCAGAACGAAACAATGTCCGATCCTGGGCCAACCTCATTACCGCTGCCACACTTGAGTCCATCAATGATGCCACCTGGCTGATCCATCTCGTTAGGGGTCTTCCTCTTTTTCTCTGACCCTCCACCTTACCCAGCATGACATCCTTTTCCAGCAACTGTTTCTTCCAGACAATGTGTCCAAAGTATGAGAAACGAAGCTTAGCCATCTTGGCCTCCAAGGAGCACTCTGGTTGCACTTCTTCCAAAACAGATCTATTGGTTCTTTTGGCAGTCCACAGCACTTTCAGTATTCTCCTCCAACACCACAACTCAAAGGCATCAATTCTTCTACGATCTTCCTTATTCACTGTCCAGCTTTCACATCCATATGAGGTTATTGAAAATACCATGGCTTGAGTCAGGTGCACCTTAATCCTCAAGCTGACATCTCTGCTCTTCAGTACTTTAAAAAGTTCCTGTGCAGCAGATTTGTCCAATGCAATATGTTGTCTGATCTCTTGACTGCTGCTTCTGCAAGTGTGGACAGTTGATCCAAGAAGAATGAAATCCTTGACAACTTCAATCTCTTTTCCATTGATAAGAATGCTGTTTATTGGTCCAGTGGTGAGGATTTTTGTTTTCTTAACATTGAGATGTAATCCATATTGAAGGCTGTGCTCTGTGATCTTCATAAGTAAATGTTTCAAGTCCTCTTCACTTTCAGCAAACAAGGTTGTATCATCACTAATGTAGGCTGTTGGTTTTGTATATATGCTCTTGATTATGTTAAGGAATTTCCCTTCAATCCTTACTTTGTTGAGTGTTTTTATCAGGAATGGATGTTGAATTTGGTCAAATTACTTTCCTGCATCAATTGATATGATCATTTGATTTTATTCTCCTTTCTTGTTTAAATGGTGAATTATGTTGATTGTTTTTCTAATGTTGAACCATCTCTGATATGAATTCCAGTTGCTCATGATATATTATTTGTTTGATATGCTGCTGGATTCTGCTGTCTAAGGTCTTGTTGAGAATTTTTGCATCTATGTTCATGAGGGATATTGGTCTGTAATTTTCTTTCTTAGTCATGTCCTTCCTTGGTTTTTGTATGCGGGTTATGCTTGCTTCATAAAATGTATTAGGAAGTTTTCCATCCTACTGTATATTCTGGAATAATTTGAATAGAATTGGTGACAACTCTTTTTTAAACATCTGGTAGAACTCACTAGTGAAGACTTCTGGACCTGGACTTCTTTTGGTTGAGAGTTTTTTGATGATCTGATCATTTTCTTCTGATGTTATGGGTCTGTGGAAGTGTTCAACTTCACTCTGTGTGAGTTTAGATAGGTTATGTTTTTCTAAAAATTTACCCATCTCTTCTAAGTTTTCAAATTTGTTGGGGTAAAACTCTTCATTGTTGTTGTTGTTGTTGTTGTTGTTGTTGTTGTTGTTGTTGTTGTTAGGTGTCATCGAGTTGGCACCAACTCATAGCGACCATATGCACAGCAGAAGGAAACACTGTCAGATCCTGGGCCAACCTCACTATCATTGCCATGCTTGAGCCCAATGATGCTGCCACTTGGACAATCCATCTCTTTGGGGGGTCTTTCTCTTTTTCTCTGACCTTCCACCTTACAAAACATGATATCCTTCTCCTATGACTGGTCCTTCCTAATAATATGTATGAAATATGAGAGATGAAGTCTGGCCAGGTTTGCCTCCAAGCAGCACTCTGACTGCACTTCTTCCAAAACAGATCTATTGGTTATTTGGGCAGACCATGGCACTACCAATATTCTCCTCCAATACCATAGCTCAAAAGCATCAATAATTCTATGGTCTTCCTTATTCTCTGTCAAGCTTCTGCATGCATATGAGTTTATTGAAAATACCATGGTTTGGGTTAGGTGCAACTTAGCCTTCAAGCTGATATCTTTGCTCTTAAGCACTTTAAAAGGGTCTTGTGCAGCAGATTTGCCTAATGCAATACATTGTTTGGTTTCTTGACTGCTGCTTGACAACTTCAATCTTTTCTCCATTGATAAGAATGTTGTTTATTGGTCCATTGGTGATGATTTTTGTTTTCTTTACATTGAGATGTAATCTTTGAATTCATCAGTAAATGTTTTAAGTCTTCTTCATTTTCAGCAAGCAAGGTTATATCACCTACATATCACAGGTTATTAATGACTCTTCCTCCAATCCTGATGCCATGTTTTTATTCATATAACACAGCATCTCAGAGTATTTGCTCAGCATACAAGTTGAATAAGTATGGTGGAAGAATACAATCTTGTCACATACTTTTCTTAATTTTAAACCATTCAGTGTTCCCATGTTCTGTTCAAACAAATGCATATTCGTCCAGGTACATATTCCTCATGAGCACCTTTAAGTGTTCCAGAATGCGGGAGGCCAGCTCACACAGGGTCGTGAAACATGAGAGGAGATGCTGAGTTGGCAAAAATGAAAGCAATCAAGAGGTTCTCTTTCTCTGTCTGCCTGTTGTTCTCATTTCTCTGTTCTGGCCCGGCTCAGCAAGTCTTTATTTTTATACTTAAAATCACACAATACATAATGAATTGACACTTTGATCTTTCCTTGAATTATTACACAGTATATCATAACATTCTTGCACCTGGTCATTAGACAACTTTGACAAACATATTTCTGTGATGTTCAAACTGACTTTCATCTCCTTTCCCAGTATGTGATAAATTGTTTATTCTTGTTTCCACTAAAAGATTAAGTCAAACTTTGCACAAATCATTTCTACTTATCAGACCGCTGATTACATTTTCTTAGTAACATAAGTTTCTATTAATCATCAATGCTTGCACTACCTTATTATTTCTACTAACTGATTATCAGTCTTCTATCCTACATAATGTGCTATTATTTTCATAATAAAAAGTATTACTAACAATTCGAAACTACCAGCTGCTCCACGGGAGAAGATGATGTGTTCTGCTCCCGTAAAGATTTACAGCCTCGGAAACCCTGTTCAGGGTCGCTATGGGTCGAAACTGACTCGACGGCACTTAACAACAACTTATTTATTTTTCTAAAGAATTCATTAAATTGCTTGGAAGCTATGTGGCATAAAGCCCAACCCGGCTAATTGCTGCAGGAAATGCAGATTATCAGGTTAAAACTACCCTTCACTTAAATTCATTATTTTCTGCTTATTTAGCAGGTGCTTGTATGCAGGGGTTTGTGAATTCTGGCTGGTGACTGATTGTAGTGAGGTCTATAGGGGTAGGTCAGCTTGACTTTAATTTGTTATCTGATTTTGTGGTCTCATAAATGCAGTTACTTTGTACTTATGATTTCTGTGAAAGGGAGTAATTTATATAATTCTCTTTGTATTCAATCCACCAAAGCTGAAAGCAATTGTTGCTAAGCCAGTTTTTCCTAAGTTTTATAGAACTGATAGTAAAAGGCTGTGAATATGGCCATATTATATATTTTTACAAGTAAATTCAAAGTTACCCTAAAAAGAAGATAGAAAGCAACTTCTGAGAGCTATCTGCCTTGCATGATAATCTATCTGCTTGAACTATGTCAAGCAATAGAAGTGAAGCCGTTTTCTACATTCAATTGCTCCCAGCACCAGAATACTCGTACTTCACAATGTTGTCCATAGGTTGTCATGAACCACACAATTGAAAGCTTTTGCATACTCAATAAAGCACAGGTAAACATCTTTTAAATCTCTGTTTTCAGCCAAGATCAATGTCTTTGGCATTAGTGAGCTGAAATGGACGGGTATTGGCCATTTGAATCTGACAACCACATGGTTTACTATGCAGGGAATGACAAATTGAAGAGGAATGGAGTTGCATTCATTGTCAAAAAGAACATATCCAGAGCCATCATGAGGTACAATGTTGTCTGTGATAGGATAATATCCATGCGCCTACAGGGAAGCCCAGCTAATACCACTATTATTTAAGTTTATGCACTGACCACTAAAGCCAGTGAGGATGAAAGAGAATAATTCTACCAACTTCTACAATCTGAAATTGACCAAACATGCAATCAAGATGTACTCATCATTACTGGTGATTGGAATGCAAAGGTAGGGAGCAAAGAAAAAGGATCAGTAGTTGGAAAATATGGCCTTGGTGATAGAAAAGATGCTGGAGAACACATGATAGAATTCTGAAAATAAAACAATGATTTGTTCATTTCAAATACATTCTTTAGACATCAAAAGAGACAATTACACACATGGACCTCATAAGAACACAAAGAAATCAAATTGACTACATCTGTTGAAAGAGACAATGGAAAAGCTCCATATCATCAGTGAAAACAAGGCCAGGGGCAGACTGTGAAACCCACCATCAATTACTCATATGTAAATTTAAACAGAAGCTGAAGAAAATGAAAACAAGTCAAAGAGAGTCAAATATGACCTTGAATATATCCCACCTGAATTTAGGGATCATCTGAAGAACAGATTTTATATATTAAACACTAAAGACTGAAGACTAGAAGAATTGTGGGATGACAACAAGAACATCATACAGGAAGAAAGCAAAAAGTCATTAAGAAGACAAGAAAGAAGGAAAAGGTCAAAATGGATGTCAGAGGAGACTCTGAAACTTGCTCTCCAGCGTAGAGATGCTAAGGCAAATGGAAGAAATGAGGAGGTCCAAGAGCTGAACAGAAAATTTCAAAGATCAGCTCAAGAATATAAAGCCAAATATTACAACTCAATGTGCAAACATCTGGAATCAGAAAACCAAAAAGGAAAAGTATGCTCAGCATTTCTCAAGCTGGGGGTACAGAAGAAAACATTCAAGCCTCAACTTTTGTTATTGAAAGATTCTTTGGGTAAATTATTGAATGATGCAGAAAGCATCAAAAGAAGATGGACGGAATCCATAGTCACTTCACCAAAGGAAATGGTTGATGTTCAACCATTTCAAGTGGTAGCATATAATCAAGAGCCAATAATACTGAAGGAGGAAATCCAAGGTGCACTGAGATAATTGGCAAAGAACAAGGTACCAGGAATTGATGGAATAAAAATTGAAATTTTCAAGAAAGTGAGGCGGCACAGAAGGCACTCACTCATGTATACCAAGAAATTTGAAAGACAACTATCTGGCTGACTGATTGGAAGAGATCCGTATTTGTGCCCATTCCAAAAAGAAGTGACCCAATGGAATGCGGAAATTATTGGACAATCTCTTTGATATCCCATGCAAGTAAAGCTTTATTAAAGGTAATACAGAAATGGCTGCAAGCATACCTTGACAGAGAACTTCCAGAGGTTCACGCCAGATTCAGAAGATGCCATGGAACGAGGAATATCATTGCTGATTTCCGATGGTTCTTGTGCTTTATTGACTACAACTCTTCATAATAATCTATTATTATCCTTTGATTTCCTTTGGTTCCACTGTGACCTCGCTCATATGGTTTCTAATGCATGTTATTTGTGTTTTCTCTCTCTTTTCTTTTGTTAGATTTGCCAATGATTTGTCGATTTTATTAATCTTTTCAAAGACCCAGCTTCTTGTCCTCTTTATTTTTTTCTATAGTTTTTCTGTTTTCTATCTCATTTCTTTCTGCTCTGATTTTTATTACTCTCGGTGAGTGTAGGTTCTCACTGTTGGTCTGCTTCTAGATGCTGGAGATGTTGTGTTAATGTGCTAATTTTGATTCTTTCTTCTTTTTGGATGTGCACATTTATCACAATAAATTGTCCTCTCAGCACTGCTTTCGCCATGTCCCAAGGATTTTGTTATGTTGTATTTTCATTTTCATTTGTTTCTGGTAACTTTCTGAATTCACGTTTAATTTCTTCTATCATCCAGTCACTCTTTAGCAGCGTGTTATTAAGTCTCCATGTATTAAACTTTATTTCCTTGGTCTTCTTATTGTTGATTTCTAATTTTATGGTCTGAAAAGACGCTTTTTAGTATTTTGATGTTTGTAAATTTATGAAAGCTTGCTTTGTGACCTAACACATGCTGAATTCTGGAGAATGTTCTATGTGTACCGGAAAAGAATGCATATTGTACTGTTGTTGGATCGAATGCTCTGTACATGTCTATAAGGTCAAGTTGGTTGGTTGTGTTGTTTAGTTGCTCTGTATCTTTGTTGAGTTTCTTTCTGGTTGTTATATCCCTTTTTGAAAGTGGCATATTAAAATCCCCCACTAAGATTGTAGATTTATCTATTTCTTTCTTCTATTCTAGTAGGGTTTGCTTTATATATCTCAGTGCTCTTTCATTTGGAGCATAGATGTTAATTATGATTATGTCATCTTGCTCATTTGACACTTTAATCATGATATAGTAACCTTTCTTATCTCTTATGGTGGTTTTTTACTTAAAGTTTATTTTATCAGAGATTAGTATTGCCACTCATTTTTGTTTTTTATTGCTGTTAGCTTAACATATTTTTTTCAATCCTTTAACTTTTAGTCTGTTTTTGTCTTTGTGTGTAATGTGTGTCTCTTGCAGACAGCATATTGAAGGGTCTTGTTTTCTTATCCATTTAGCCACTCTCTGTCTCTTTACTGGTATACTTAATCCTTTGACATTCAGTGTAATTATCAATAGGTATGGGTTAACTGCTGTCATTATGTTAATTTTTTGTGGTGCTGTTTGTTCCTTTGTTCTGCATTCATGATTTTGTGCTATTTCCTGTCAGTTTTTCTTTGTTTTAATGTTTCCTTGTTCTGCTTGGATCTTCATTTTCATGGTAAATTGTGAAGTATTACTTTTCCTTGAGATTACCCTGTAGTCTGTTAAGCTTTCCATGCATTTAAAGACAGTCTATTTTATCCTGCCATCTACTTGACCTCCTCACCATCTGGATCTCTGCTCCTATATTTTTCCCTTCTTTAATATTGTTAATATTATTATCTTTGGTTTCCCTCACAGGTCCTCTGAATTCATTGCTATAATTTTGTTCTGAATTCTGCTATCCATCGACTGAGTTCCAGGTGGTGTTGCCACATCTGTCTATCTCTGGTTGTTGTCTGTTCTTGCTGGTTTTCATTCCAAATAACTCCCTTTAGGATGTTTTGAAGTGCTGGATTGACTTTAACAAAATCCCTTAGCTTCTGTTTATCTTGGAATGTTGTGATTGCAGCATCATATTTGATTGACAGTTTTTCTGGATAGACGATTCTTGGTTGGCAGTTTTTTTTTTCTTTTAAGGTTTTATATATGTCTCCCCATTGACTTTTTGCCTGCATGGTTTCTACTGAGAAGTCAGAGCTTAGTCTAATCTGCTTGCTTTTGTAGGTGACAATTCTCTTTTCCCTAGCTGCTTTCAGAGTGTCTCCTTATTTTTGATTTTGGAGAGCTTGATTATGATATGTCTTGGTGATTTTTTGGGGGGGTCTATCTTTCCTGGAGTCCTTTCAGTTTCTTGAATGTTTATCTTCTCAACTTTCAAGATGTTAGGAAAAATTTCTTCCAGTAGCTCTTCAACTATCTCTTCTGTGGATTTCTGTGATTCTTCCTGTTCTGGAATGCCAATAATTCTTAAGTTATTCCTCTTTATGTTATCCAGCATGAATCTTAGACTCTCTTCAGATTTTTTAATCATTACTTCTGCTTGCTCTCCTATCTTAGCAGTACTGAGAGATTTGTCTTCCAGATCACTGGTTTTGGCTTTCATCTCTTCCATTGTGCTCCTTTGCCCTTTCAGTGTATTGTCCATTTCTGATATTTTATTGTCAATCATCTGGATTTCTTTTTGCAGGTTTTGGATTGTTTCAAATGCCATATCTATCTTGTTTGATTGCTTCTGTAGAACTTTCCTGACTTCTTCCTTATTTTCCTCTACATCTTTTTGGAGCATTTGAATGTGATTCCATGTTATTTTTCTGAATTCCTTCTCAGACAGATCCAGAGCCTGCTCTTCTACTGGAAATTCTGTGTCTGCTGCCAGGTCATTTGTCTCAGTTGCTTTTTTCTGTTTTTGAACATGTGTTGATATCTTTAATTGTGTTTTCTAGGATATTTGTGAAAATTATATGAGTTTTTAATGCTTAAATGGATGTATGTTGCTTTTTGTTAAGCTTGCTGAGCGTCTCCTGGTGGATATGATCTGGAGATAATTTTCCCTTTTCATGTGTAATGCTTAGCAGCTGGTTTTGGCTCTTGTCCAGATGGTGGAGTATTACAGGGTATTCTTGTAGCTTGGCTATATGGGCATAGTTACTGTCTCTTCTTGGTAAGGTAGGGGGAGAAAGCTCCCACCCCTTGGAGAAGAGTGAACCCAAAAGTACCAAAGACAAAAACAAGATAAAAGCAGAGACAGGAACCACCAATCAAAAACAAAAATAAAATTGTGATTGACATTCTTCTCTGGCCTTTGCTGTTCAAAAGGATCCCACGTAGGCAAGCTAAGGGGCACATTCCCAGGGTCAAAACAGCATAAGAAGCAACCTGTGGGTTTTCTGTCTGTGTCACTGGAAAACAGTGGGTACAATGTTGGACCCTTTTGGGGGTGTGCTTCCACCTGCCTTAAGGAGTCTAGGCTATGCAGTGAGGGCATTATCAGAGTGAAGAGAGGAGATAAGTAAAAAAAATGAAAGGTGAAGAATAAAAAATCTGTCACGCCTCTCCCTTCAGGCGTGCACTGCTCTATGGCTTATAGAGTTGGTTTGCTGACTCCCCTTGGCTGTGGCTCCACTCTTTTGCCTGAGGACTTCTGGCTGTGGGCTGCTGTGGCTGGGTTGATTCAGAAATTACCATGTTTTGTTTCCACCTGCAGATTTTTTCACAATAGGCTCAGGGAACTGGCGTCAGGAACCTTAAACAAGATCCAAAGCTCTGCAGTTTTTCCACAGACTGCATTTTCTCTGCTTTTTTTGGTGTTTTGGCAGAGGAGTTTTCATTTGTCTGTCTCTCCTTTCCTCACCCCTAAATTGGAAGGCAAGCTATAATATTTTCAATAATCACATATGCATGTGAAGTTTGGACCACAAAAAAGGAAGACCATAGAAAAATTTATGCTTTTTAGCTATGGTTTTGGAGGAGAATATTAAAATTACCATGGACTGCCATAAGAATAAACCAAACTGTGTTGGAAGAAGTATATCAAGAATGCTCACTGGAAGCCAGTATGGCTAGACTTCTTCTCTCAAACTTTGTACATATTGTCAGGAGGGACCAGTCCCTTGAGAAGGATATCATGTTTGGTAAAATGGAGGGTAATAGAAAGAGAAGAAGACCCCTGATGAGATGGATTGGCACAGTGGCAGCAGTGATGGGCTCAAATGCAGCAATGATAGTGAAGTTGGCATGGGACTGGGTAGTTTTTTGTTCCGTTGCTCATAGGGTCACAGTGAGTTGATATTGACTTGATGGCACTAACAACAAAAACAACACCCAACTTTTAGATAATTAATTTTAAAAAATGAATAAGAAAATAATTCTGATATCATATTTCCAATCCCTCAATTAAAAATAGTAACATAATTCTTGAACAACTTATCATCAGAACATATAAATATATAAACTAACTCTAGTTTTCAGGAAGTCAGAGGTCCAGTCACACCCAGTAACCATTTAGAATACCACAAAGCTTAATTTAAAAAAAATTTAGAGTCATTAGCATCAAAGATTTATGCAGTCCTCAGAAAGCAGCAACATATAGATGATAAAGTTACCAACATCAAGTGTTAAATCCCATCTATCTTCATTAGACAGCAGATATGCAAAGGAAATTCACTCTGTCATTGGCTGGCATTAGCTATACCAAGACCAAATCTGTTTCCTTTGAGTATATTCTGACTTACTGAGACCCCATGTATTATTGAGTAGAACTTCTCCATAAGATTTTCTTTGCTGTATTCTTATAGAAGTATACTGCCAGGCATTTCTTCCAAGGTGCTGCCAGGTAGGTTCAAACTACCAACCTTTAGGTTATTAAAGAAAGCTATGAAATATTGTGTGCACACCATGCTAAATGTTTCACATGTTGTGATTGCATTTAAATCCCCAGTAAATATTGTAGTTTTAAATAAAACATTGACTCTGGAGCCAGAAGTTCTGGTGTGGTGCTGTAGGATAAGCACTGGGCTACAGATTGGTTTGAACAGCAAGGTTGACAGTTCAAACTCAACAGTTTCTCCTAAAAAACCCTATACAGGGTTACTATGGGTTGGAACTGACTCAGTGACACTTAACAACAACAACTGGAGCCAGAATAACCAGATTTTAATCCTAGATCCATCTATCAATAACAGCCTTGGGTAATTTACTTAACTTTTTTTTTTTACTCAGTTTTCTCATCTATAAAATGTTGATGCAATAATTATACCTACTGCCTAATGTTATTATGATAATGCCTTAGTTAATATTGTAAAGGGCTTACAACAACATCTGGCCTACACTAATACTTGTACATAAGACCCAAAGAGGCTGGCACCATTTTCTCGATTCAGATAAGTAAACCAAGGCACAGAGACTGTTAACAACTTTCCTTAGATTGGTTTGTGAAGTTCTAAATGAGGCATAAACACTAGATGTGAAGAGAGATGTATGTAATAGACATCATCTAAGTTAGACTTTTTAGTTATACTTGTTATTATTAGAGCTAATGGGACTTCTTGTTGTTAAGTTCAGACAAGTTGGTTACAACTCATAGCAACCCTGTATATGGTTTCCAGATTCACCGGTAGTGAATTTGAACTACTGGTCTTGTGGGTCAAACTGACCTTACAGTACAGTGCATTATTCTGCAGTGCCACATTGATGGTGGTTATGTGCTGTGGAGTCAGTTCCGACTCATAGTGACCTTGTACAAGGTTTCCGAGGCTGTAAAGCCTCATCGTTCTGCCCTGGAACAGCTGATAGTTTTTTACTGCTAACCTTGAGATTAGCAGCCCGATTTGAAACCACTACACTACCAGAGCTCCTTAGCAACCATTTAAAAGTAGGGAGTAAGTCATTTCTGAATATTTCTACAATCAACAGAAAGCTAAAAAAAGAAATGTCCATCTGTTATTTTTGGTTGAACCATAATGAAAAACTTTTTAAATGAAAAACCATAATGAAAAATGCTTTTATAAATTGCTTTTAGAATAAAATGTCTGTAAAGCTAAGATCTTTTAAACCATTGTACTTTCAGCTTGAACGTTAGTCTTCTCTCATTTTTTAAATTTTAATTTGTTTTACAGAATGTAAAGTAATTAAGAGGGTAACTATAAACATGAAGTTACTTTTGAAGATCATTGTTTTTCTGATCTTTATAATCCTTAAATAATTACAGTTAATGTAAGGATCAGTGATGTATTCCATGTCATTTGTAGGGGGTATGTTGTGTGGTATTTTTCTCTCAGAAATCTGTACAATCACAAGTAAACATTCCTAAAAATTAATGCTTCTGTGAAGTTAAAAAAACAATTCAGAATGGACCTTCCCAGCAGTATACTCTCCAATTTGGGAAGGAGTGAATATCTTTCTACAAAATCACTTAGTGAGCCCTTGTATAAGCCTACACACTTCCTTCTGTTGAGACGTGGTGTAGGGCATAAAGGAGGTGCATTGAAGAGTTCGCCTGCTTTGTTTACTCTTTCTCACTTACATTGTGTGCTAGCAAATCCAGACAAAGGAATCTTAATTAATTCAGAAACTTTTAATAATAAAGTTATTGTTGATGGTGTATAGAAGAAACCAGGCATCATGGCAACAATTGTAAGCTTTGGGTTCAAGGATATTTCAGGTCTATAGAGAAAGCCAAAGCACCACAAGGTCTTCAACATACCTCCCTCACTGTTCTATCTTGACTGTCAAAACAGGCATCCAAGATTGTGTCCAATGTGGGGGAGAAGTTACTGAATAGATTTTTGATGATTTTTTTTTCTTTTTTTTTTTTTTTTTTGCTGGAATCTATGGAAAAAAGTGAAAGGAGGAGGATGACTCCCATGTTCTGAGTATGATGAACACTCAGTATGAAGTATGAGAGACGAAGTTTGGCCATCCTGGTCTCCAAGAAGCATGCTGGCTTCTTCCAACACAGTTCTGTTGGTTCTTTTGGCAGTCCATGGTACTTTGAATATTCGCCTGCAACACCATAACTCAAAAGCATCAATTCTTCTATGGTCTTCCTTATTCACTATCCAGCTTTTGCATACACATGTGGTTATTGAAAATACCATGACTTGGGTCAGGTGCACCTTAGTCCTCAAGCTGACATCTTTGCTCTTCAACACTTTGAAAAGGTCTTGTGCAGCAGATTTGCCTAATGCAATACATCATTTGATTTCTTGACTGCTGCTTCCATGAGTGTTGCTAATTGATCCAAGAAGAATAAAGTCCTAGACAACTTCAATCTTTTCTCTGTTGATAAGACGTTGTTTATTGTCCAGTGGTGACAATTTTTGTTTTCTTTACATTGAGACGTAATGCATACAGAAGATTGTGCTCTTTGATCTTCATCAGTAAATGTTTTAAGTCCTCTTCACTTTCAGCAAGCAAGGTTGTATCATCTGCATATTGCAGATTATTAATGAGTTTCTCCAATCCTGATTTCACATTTTTCTTCATAGAACCCAGCTTCTTGGATTATTTGCTCAGCATACAGGTTGAATAACTATGGTGAAAGAATACAACCTTGTCACACACCTTTCTTAATTTTAAACCATTCAGAGTTCCCATGCTCTGTTCGGACAACTCTTGGTCCATGTACAGATTCCTCATGAGCACAATTAAATGTTCCAGAATACTCATACTTCACAATGTTGTTCATAGCTTGTCATGATCTACACAATCAAAAGCCTTTGCATAGTATATAAAGCACAGGTAAACATCTTTCTGATATTCTCTGCTTACAGAAAAGATCCATCAGACATCAGCAACGATATCCCTAATCCCACAGCCTCTTCTGAATCCAGCTTGAACCTCAGGAAGTTCTCTGTCAATGTATGCTTGCAGCCATTTCTGTATTACATTTAGTAAAATTTTACTCCCATGTGATAGCAAATATATTGTCCAATGATTTCCGCATTCCATTGGGTCACCTCTCTTTGGAATGGGCACAAATGTGGATCACTTCTAATCAGTCAACCAGATAGTTGTTGTCCAAATTTCTTGGCATATATGAGTGAGTGCCTTCTGTGCCGCCTTACTTTCTTGAGAGATTTCAATTTTTATTCCATCAATTCCTGGTACATTGTTCTTTGCCAATTACCTCAATCCACCTTAGATTTCCTCCTTCACAGTATTATTGGCTCTTGATTATATGCTACCACTTGAAACGGTTGAACATCAAACATTGCCTTTGGTACAGTGACTATGTATTCCTTCCTTCTTCTTTTGATGCTTTCTGCATCATTCAATAATTTGCCCAGAGAATCCTTCAATAACGAAAGTCAAGGCTTATATTTGTTCTTCAGCTGAGAAATGCTGAGCATGCTCTTCCTTTTTGGTTTTCTGATTCCAGATCTTTGCACATTCAGTTATAATATTTGGCTTTGTCTTCTCAAGCTGATCTTTGAAATTTTCTGTTCAACTCTTGGACCTCCTCATTTCTTCCATTTGCTTTAGCATCCCTACACTGGAGAGCAAGTTTCAGTGTCTCTTCTGACATTCATTTTGACATTTTCTTTCTTTCTTGTCTTCTTAATGACTTTTTGCTTTCTTCATGTATAATGTTCTTGATGTCATCCCACAACGCTTCTGGTCTTTGGTGTTTAGTGTTTAATATATCAAATCTGTTCTTCAGATGATCCCTAAATTCAGGTGCTATATATTCAAGGTCATATTTTGGCTCTCATGGACTTGTTTTCATTTTCTTCAGCTTCAGTTTGAATTTACATTTGAGTAATTGATGATCTGTTCCACAGTCTGCCCCTGCTCTTGTTTTGATTGATGATATGGAGCTTTTCCATTGCCTCTTTCCACAGATGTAGTCAATTTGATTTCTATGTATTCCATCTGACGAGGTCCATGTGTACTAATGTAGTGTAGGGAGACTTTAATACAAGTTTTACCGTCATCATAAGGCACAGGAGTTTTAAATTTTTAAACAACAGAAAATTTGTGTCCCTAATGTATAATGGCTTTGTGCCCACAAATCTAAGCAAGCCCTAGGAGACAAGACAAAGTACAGGATATGTATTTGAGGAAACATGGAGACATCTGTGGTTGAACCTTTTATCAAAAGAGACAACTTTCTCAAATATTGATCTATCATAATTCATTTGGGAAATTTCCAAACATGACAGTTGAGCATAAAAATGAAGAAACAAAATAATGCTAGAAATAAAAGTAATAATAAATTTGCTATGTCATCTTTGTCATTTTATTTTCACATTATAATATAGATATGAAGATGCTACAAAAGTTCATGGAGAAATGGAATTAAAATATCATGGAATACTTCCAAAATCTTTTTGGATCTCCCTGAAATATGCTGATTGTTAAAAAAAAAAAAAAAAGTCTGGCTATCATAGAAAAGCATTACTTAGAAGAAATTAATGAAATCCCATTTCTTAGAGATAAGTTTGTTGTCTTATTAAAAATTTAATATATCCTTCAATATAAAAATAATTCTGAAAAATAGAAAGGTAAAAGTCATTCATAAACACACTATCAAGGCGTAAACACAGTTAACCAATATTGATTGATTAAATAACAAAATTAATTTTGTTACATTGTTGTTGTTGTTAAGTGCCTTGTAGTCAATTCTGACCCACAGTGACCCTGTATAGGGTTTCCAAGGAGCAGCTAGTGAGCTTAAATGAACAACCTTGCAGTTCAAACTACTTTGCAGTCTGATGCATTAGCCCACTTAATACTTGATTTTCATAGGTATAGGGTGGTGCCATAGATTCTGCTTTGCTAGTGGGTTCTCATGTGCTGCTACTGCAGGTTGTTCCTAATATAGACTGAATTTTACATAGTACATAGGTTATCTGAGCATTGTCCAATACAATTTTCCATGATGATTGAAATGCTCTGTATCTAAGCTGTGCATGGTTCCTGTAACTAAACAACTATAAAGTTTTAATTGTATAACAACTTCATTAATCAAAATTTAAATAGCTACACATGGCTAGTAACTATCTATGGGACAGTAGAGTCCTACTCTACACAGATAATTAACCTATTGTAACTGCAAACCTTCTGTGAATGTACTTTATACATCTTTGCCAAAATCCAGGTGTACCAGTTGTCAGACAATATACTTCAGTGAATTTCTCAGCTGAGTATTGTTCTCCTGGTAGTTGTCACTGGGAAAATTGATTGTGGAGAGTTCTAAAAATCTCCTGCTAGAAACTGAAAAATAGGAAAAAGTCATCAAGAAATATTTCAGATATTTTAAAGCAAAATAAGCTCATTCCAACTTGTATTCCCTTTCTCTTTCAGCTAAGTGAAATATTCATAAAGATATGTACACAATAGAAACAAGACACTTTTACAGTGAGAATCCTATTTTGCCAAGACAAGTTCAATTTCAAATAAGCTTTTACTCCATGATTGTTTCCAACTGGATAATGGCACATCGACGTTATTTCTGAACCTTGTGACAAGTCATTTCTGAGCTACATATCATGGACGCGCAGATCTGAGAATCAGAAACTAAATTCTGGCTTTCTCCTAATATCTTCCACTCTTATGCTTGCCTTGGGCAAGATGCTTCTCACCATAATAGTCAGCTCATGAATGTAAACATGGGAATATACTCAAATATCAATAGTTGTGACAAAATTAGAGTACTTTACCCTTGTAAATTACTTTGAAGTATACAAAGTACTTATACGTTATGTTCCTATTAATTTTGAGTAAGATAGCAAAGAAAATGTCTAAAAAAAGTGTTGTTCATGTTTCAGTTTACAGTTTTGCTTTAAAAAAAAAAAATGTCCTAAGAGTAGAATTTAATAACCCCAAGTCCCCTTAGAGATGTTCTTTGATGCTTCATTAGCTGCCATCATCATCATTGCCATCATTTTCATCATTATCATTGGCTCTTGATTTTATTTAGAATAAAGTTTCAGATTGTTGATAGGTAACTGCTGTCAAGTTACCTATTTACCAAATCACCACACATCATTTTGTGCAATGGTCACATCTTTGGTATATAAAGTGGATGAGCTTCCAATGTCCTTGTTCATTTGGCGTCTCAGATATGTGTACAATGCATAAGTAGATGCTTTCATACTAGTTTACCTTATTCTAAGATATTAAAGGACTCAGATGTCACATTGCAGGATAAGCACTGGACTGATAATTGCAAGGTGGTCAGTTCAAAACCCAGCCTCTCTTAGAAATACTATTCAGGATTACTATGAGTCAGAATTGACTCCTCAATACACAGAAAAGCAATAACAAGATATTAAAACACAATTTTTAATCTTTGGAAAAGGTGTGTGCCATTTTTTTCCAATCAATCACACCAATGTAAGTTAAAATAATTATGCTGCACAGTATACCATTTTTGAAATATGAACACATGAGAAACAATTTACAGATGGCTTAAAATATCCTGTTTTAAGACTACTACTTGATATTACAACAACTCATCTGTCAGTTTGTTGTACTGTAGTGGCTGCATATTGATGTGATTCTGGATGCTGTGCCACAGGAAATACCAGCAGGGTCATCCACAGTGGACAGGTTTCAGATGGGCTTACAGAGGAATACAGACAATGAAGTAGGAGAAACAGAATACTTATGAATACTTAGTCACTAAAAACCTTATTATTAGCAGTAGAATACTGTCAGCACCAGAATATTTAGTATTGAAACATGATGAATAGCACCAGAGTGGTTACGAATCGGGCTGCGAACTTTAAGGTCAGCGGTTCGAAACTACCAGCCGCTCCGCGGGAGAAAGATGAGGCTTTCTACTCCCGTAAAGATTTACACCCTCGGAAACCCTGTACAGGGTC